>NW_012267251.1:1352664-1415299 GCF_000151885.1 Dipodomys ordii
GGGGGGTGGGGGGGGGTGGTAGCCCTGCAGCATCTGTCTCCAGTCCATTGAGCTCAGGTGCTGGCTGGCCTTTGTCTCAGCACTGGCACAGAACTTTGAACTTGGTCTCAGTAGTTCAGCGTATTGACCAAATGTAATGTCTAATTGTAAAAATAAAAGCTGCTATTTATTGAGCAGATACTCGCCACTGAACACTTTATAATTGATTTTCCTGCCCATCTTGTAAACTGAGTGTTGCCTCATGGCCTTCGCTTCACAGATATCAGCCAGAAACTTGCAGAGTGAATGAACTTGAGCGACAGAGGCAGAGCTCAGACTGAAACTCACATCTGATTTCTACACCCAAGCGCTAGGACTTCTGACAGCGCGTTGTACTTCCTTTGCGAAGTCATTGTGCCACCAGCACCCCGGGACACCAAGCGGCCCACAGCCCCCACAGTGCTGTTGCCTGTTGCCTGTGCAATTCTAGTCTGAGTTTCTAGCTAAGTGGTTCTTTCACTCAGATTTCTACCTGGAAAATATACTTCTGATGGGCCTGGCATTCTATAACAGAAGTGACCCCGCCCCCCATACATACACACTCCACCCAGGCTTCCCTCACTTGAGTTCTCAAAGGCATACTTGTGTTCTCAGACCTTACTCCAAAGTATTTTCAGACCACTGTCATGAATTCCATCCTAAGGCCATGAGAGCGTTTGGTCATCACCTCATTTACCATAATGCTTGCTTTTCTCATCCTACCTAGGCTGGCCTCCAACTCTTGGGCATTAAGAAGTCTCCCACTTTAGCCTGTTGGGAGCAGCTGGGACTGGAGATGTGTTACTGCTGCTGGATTTCCCTCAGGAGTCTGTAAAGCGATTATTCCTCCTTTAGGTTTGGTGGATTAGTGAAGCATTCAGTCTCCAGAGGCTTTTTGTGCCTCTAAGGTGGTACACATTGTTACCTGGTGCTTCTGAGAAGGGCTGGGCCGGTGGACTGTTGGTACCACGGCGCCATCCCTGGCACCCTACTTCGTGTTTCTGTGGGGGAGATTCAGTGTTCCTTGCCTTCAGTAGAGTATGGACCTAGCGACTAGGTCCAAGTGTTGTGTATCTTCCTGCAGTGTATCTCCAGCAGTCCTCCAAAGATCCTGTGTGTGAAGGTTATTAGCTTTGCAAAGGAGGTCTTTATGGATAGTTGTATGAAACGATTCCAATTAACAAGAAGTGGGTAGATTGCCAGTCAGTGTCAGCTAATTAAATGATGATGTGCTCCTGTCATTAACAAGGACTCTGACTGGAGGGAAAAAAAGGATAAAAGCAGATTCTTGAAATTTGTTGATAGGGAGGGTATATTATTCTACCCTCTATAATTAGAATAATAAAATGGTAGCCTCCCATTATGTATTGACATAGGGAAGTCTACTAATACTTTCTTCTGGGGTATAATTAATCAATTTTAGCCACAGCATTTTAGATGTTACAGTAAAATGGAGTTTCATTAAAAATCACGGTTTAATAATAATGGGTCAATCCTGCTGACACTGTGAGCTTCCAGTACCAAAACACATTGACCTGCAAGAGGCTGTACTAGTGTTTTATGGCTGACTCTGCTTCAGAATTCTTCTGTGAAGAGAAAGAAGTTTCATTTATGGGGGCTTGCAGTGAGTGCTAGGCCGTGGCCACAGGGGCACTGTCTGATACCTTCTAAGCGCTCTGCCAGCTCTTCAGGGGAGCTGGGTCCGGGAGGAGGCTCTGCTGGGTTGCAGTAGCATCTTACCAGTATAGCCAGGGAATGGAAGAGAAATGTGCATCTTACTTTCCTGCAGTCCCCAGTCCTCACCAAAGCTCCTCAAGCAGCTTGCTGACCGTGCTGCGGCTCCTAAGGAATCATACCTTCGTTGCCTAACGTGGACCGTTGCTCATGGAGACTCAGGTGGCTCAGCGTCCTGCTGGAATCATGTGGCTTGATGTTTCTGCAGTCAGGCAGATAAATGGGTTGATTGTTCTAGATGGGGACTGGTGTTGGGGGAGGGTACAGAAACATAGGGGCTGAGGGCAGGGCCTTAGGGATATAGGGGACCCAAACCCAAATAAGAAAAATGGTGGGAGTTTACACCTAAATTCAATGTTTGTGATGATTTCCGTAGAGTAACTTTGATATCTTTCCTTTCAAAATGCATTATAAAGAGAACTTGGAATGTTGTTGTACACGCTAGACTGCAAGAGACTTACAGTTTACTAAACGGCACTGGCTTTAACGCCCTTTGGGAAGATGTGGTTCATATAGTAACATATGATGTAAGCGTAATCCCTGATCCTCATGCAGACTGCCTATGGATTAAGTACACTATAACAGTATGTCCTTTAAAAAGCACACCTGCCAGGCTAGTTTTTCTGATTGCACATTAGTGGCTATGTTACCTTATGTGGTCCCTGACTCACTCCCTATTATCGTCCATGTGTGCTGTGTGCAGGCTGGGGACATGGTTCCTTTTCCAGTGCAGCATATGTGGAACTTCCTAGCCTCCTTTTTCTCCATGAAATAGCTGCCTGTGGCAGAAGTAACGCCATATCTCTTTTTCTTTCTAGTCAGTTTTGTTTGTAGATATCTAGAAAGAATTCAAATGCCCAAAGGAGGACTTGTTAGTGAGCATGCATGCATTTGTACTGATTAATTGCTGTCACTGAGGTACGCAGCATTGGGACACAGGGCCAGCCCTCTGAGTGGAGAGGAAGAGAACAGACACCATGGCTCAGGTTTGAGCCTGGCGGTGCGTGGCTAGTCTCCACTGCTTGCTTCCGAGCGTCTCATTTTATTTACAGTAATTTCTTCAGTGCAGGCTTAAGAATAAGACAGCGGAGATAAAAAAAAAAAATCTCTGAAAAAGCAGAGTTACCTTAGTGTGATTTTTCTTCTTTATAGGAAAGTTAACTTTGCACCAAAACAAGACATCATTAGAGCCAGGAACAGGTTACACTTGGCAGCAAGTCCTGTTTTTCTATACGGAATCTGAGAGACACACTACTAAAATTTGAGTATTTCTAGATTGCTGCATAAACTTGAATGGTTTAACAAGTTTAAAGAAGGTTTCTGTGGTGTTGTCAAGTATTGGGTAGATGGCATCGCAGCCATTTAAATTCATAGCCTGCTCTGGGAGGCTGTGGCTCTGCAGCGTGGCACCATCTTCCCACGCTGGACGTCCACACCCGTGGGCTCCTGTTCTTTTTGTGAGTTCCCACACCATGAAAGACAGAGCCTGGGAAGTGAAAGCAGAGGGAGTAGCTGCAGTAGCATGCTTCCAGGCCGCCTCCCATTGGGACAACTGATACCTGCTCATAAAGTTGGTGACTTGAGGGATGGGCGAGGTTGGACAGATGGGGAGGGAGGGGGGACGGGGTGTCATCGGTCAAGATGCAATGTACTCATAAATGGAAACCCATTTGGACAATTGTTAAAGGTAATAAAAAGTAATAAGGATTACAAATGCGTGAGTAAACATGAAGAGATCCCTAGTGTGAACTGAAAGTGTTTGTTTTTGAGGATGAAAACTCAAGTTCAGAGAACTACAGTTTTTGTTTTTGTTTTTATCACAAGTGTTATAGCACTACGTGATTCTTAAAACTGTGTTTAATTTTAATAAAACTGAAAAGAATGAAAAAAAATTGAATGTAAATGCAAACACAAGTCATCACGAAGTCAGAATTTATCCTTTTTGTTTAACGGAATCTATGCAGCCAGGCTGGTGCCTGCAGCCTGCCCTGTGGCTGCTTCGTGGGAAGCAGAGGAGAAGCGGAGCTCGGAGCAGGTCCCTGCATCCCAGTGTGGTTTACAGCTCCTGTAACACACAGCTGGAAATGATCACTTAACATTAGACAAAATCATCCAGTCGGGTGTTTTAGGTTCAGAGCAAAATCAGTTCTGATTCTGGTTTTCTGCAGGAGATTGAGCCATTCTCCCAGGTAGTGAAACACCCAGATGTTAGTCTCCTGCTTTCATTAAATGTTTCTGGAGTGGTTTTGTGATTCTTTAGGAAAGACTTTTTATAAACCAACATAAGGTTAAGGATTGGTTTTAGGTTTATGTCTATAACAAATGAAATTTCCTCTGCGCAGCTTCCTGGGAGGCTTGCTCAGATACTGTCGTGACACCAGGCCAGTTCTCTGAAGCCTGTTGAGGACTCTGCCACTACTCCGGGAAGGACACAGACTTTTGCAACTCAGGAAGCATTTGGAAGATTCTGTTCCCACAGGGCATTCCAGCCTTGTGAGGGAAGAAGTTGCACCCTCTTAGTCTATTAAACGGCTGCAACTGACAGAAAAGGCCACAGCTCCCCATCTCCTCAGCAACCCTGTGGCCAGGGCCAACTCCATATTCATCGTAGGTTTACTGGGAAGAGATGCAAAGAGGATTGAACCATGTCCAGCACACTTGAAGGGCTGAATGCTTTATCAGGTGGTTTTCACATAACTGGAGTTGAGTTCAAAGGAATGTAGATAGTGTAGGAAACATTTAAACATAAAATAGATTTTTGGGGGACAGTTGATACAAGAAGTGACTTGATTAAAAAAATAGTTCTTTTTCTAATTCCAGAAGCTAACTGTTATGAATACAGTTGTTCAGTAGCTGAGTGGACACGTGTAAGGGGTGCTTGGCTCTAGGTGCCACAGCGGGGCCCCACTGGGAAGCCCGTGCTGGTGGTAACTTGAGTCTCTTTGGCACTGTTTACAGGATGGGAAAAAGAAAGACTCACATGTTATTTTTGTAGAGCTAGACTTCATTGATCTGAAGAATATCTTTAAAGAACTACGTATTTTACATTGAAATAATTAATCAGAAGACAGTGTATATGGGTATTTGGTGGGAACATATTCAGTGCCTAACAAGATTTCTTTGAATAGTCTCTGAGTGGAGTTTGGAGATTTGCTTATTTTAAAATGTGCTACCACAAACCACAGAGGTATCCCCCAAGCCAATAATGGATTATAGGTAAAATTTAATGGAAGTGCCTTCCTAGTTTACCTTAGAGTGGAAAAAATAATCAACTAAATATATAACCCAGTACTTTTATCTAGGGACTTGGAGAGAAACTTACATGCATTCCTAGAGAGAGATCAGCTTCGCTCTGCAGCTTAGAAGAAAAATCAATTACAACCTAAGGCTGTGGGAGCCAACGTGGGTGATTACTTGTGCCCCATCCACTTACACCATCCTCTGAGCTGATGCTACATTCAGAGAAGAGAAACAGCTTGAACTTTTGCAGTTGGGAAGCCAAGTGAAACTTTCCAACTCTTCACAACCTTGAAAATTGCATGTCACTGAGTCAAGTAAAAATTCAGCCTCAGTAGGTAGACAGGGAGACTGGCTTCTGTGGCCCATCCCAGAGGTGGCAGTAGTTCTTTAGCAGATCATTGTTTATGTCTGCTGAGAGTTTGCTGCTGTCTGTATTCTCTTTGGAGAAATAGACAAAAAAGACAAATGCAGATTATGATTGAAGTATGCCTAACACACACACTGAAGGAGGCCAGTGGGACTGCTAGTGGCTTAGTGTTTCTTTTTGGAGTGACAAAATGACTTGCATAAGTAAAAGCCATCAAACAGGGTACTGTAGAACTTGAATATTATGATGTATGAATTATATCTCCATTTTTCCAAAGCTCATCAATTCCAAAATTGTAGTCACTACAGGTGACATAGCAGATGTAGTCCAAGATCTTGTGTCGTCCAAGAAGTAGCTTAGCTTGTGGATCTTGTGCCGGTTATTAGGCTTCTGTTTCCCTGTTTTTCCTTCTCCTTCCTAACTAGTCTTCCTTGGTCACTTCTTCTGTAGTGAACTCTCACTGGTTTTATGCAAGGTGCAGTTAGTCAGAATGTGCCCTGTACAACTCTTAGAGATGTTACTGCTCATCTGACATTTAGGAGCAGCCGCATTTTAGTCCCAGTCTCCCATTCACTAACCTCATCCATTTAGAAGGTCACTCATTCACCTATGTATTCATTTATTTTGTGTTCATTGGTTCCTTGCTTGGGGTATTCACTGGTTTTCTCATTAATTCAGTACACTATATTTTTTACCTTAAAATGATTTGCTGGTGTGTTTGCTGTGCCTGATCTGTAGAACCCATGAACCCCAGCCTTCTTCCCATGTTTCTCCAACTCCTAGGTGTTCTCACCTCCCCTGTGAGTGGCTGTTTTCACTCTCTGTAAGTGCCGGTATGGGCAGAAGCTTGTCTCAGCAGGAGTGGGGCAGGACGCCATGCTGTCTGCCGCTCCGGCTCCTCTGCAGGATGTCCCACATGGTGGGCCAGAGCTTCCGGGTGTCAATGACTAGCTCACTGAGCAGTAGGGCTCCTCACCTCCATGGCTGATTTTTATGTTATTGCAGGGTAGTGATTGTGAATAATACACACATTTAACACAATTGCTTCAAATTGTGCTGTGTATGACTGTGCCTGCAGATCATGGCCGTGTGTTGAAATGGTGACTTGGGAGCATCGTCTCTGGTGTCCTATCTGAGAAGATGGTAAGCCGGATGACAAGCACTGCTAGAGCCCCAGTCGCACAGTCCCATGAGCCCAACCCCCCTCCTCTCCCTTGTTTGACATAAGCGAACAAAAAAGTGGTGTTGGAAAGCCTCCCACTTAATCATGTTCCATAGTCCTTAAGGCCCTTTAAAATCAGTAAAGGACTGTGAGAGGTCAGATTAGAGTTAGAAGTTGATTCCTCGCAGGAGTTTTGCTCACTGATCTATGCTTCCTTTTGCTTGAACTTTCATTTTTATTTGTACAGTGCAGTTTCTGTTTCTCTCTTCCTGCATTTTTTGATGACCTTCATATTCTCTTTAATTAAGAAGCTTTACAATGATTGGTGTTGGGATGGCTGCATTTTAAGCAAATGTATGTTCTTCACCTGGTGACCTCTGTGTTCAGTAGAGTGGACGTGAATGGGATGACTAGAGGAATGTCATTAGGGCGCTGGTTCTCTGGGGGAATGTGACACATGTCCCTAAGATGGCTTATTTATGACCCTCTGTCAGTTTGGAGCATACTTAAGTTATGCAAATTAGGATGGATTCCAAAAGTTCACATTATGAAATTTAATTAGGCCATATCCTATTAATTAATCAAAAGCACCTTCATTGCCTTGTGTTACCAGCTACTCTGCTGACACAAGATACGGGGCGAATGACACAGAATCCCACAGCTTTCGGGTCGCTGACTGAGCCACTGCAGCACTTCAGCATATCATCGTAGAAGAAAGAGCTACTTCTTGAATTTTTATGAACGTGTCAGAGTTTTAAATAATAGTAATTTTCCTGCCCTGAAATATTAATGTAGTTATAAGTCAGAGAAGGTCTTCGCATTTGCAGCTCTTGCTCCTTGCCTCAGCCCTAGCTGAGGGAGCAGATGGCAGCCTGCCCACGTGTGCACCAAATGCCCTTGGTGTTTGGCTAAGCTGGGCACTATAGTTTTAGGCTGTATAAAATATGCAAACAAGCATCCTTTACAAGTAGCTATTAGTGCTTGAGAGGAAAGGGAATGGGAGAAAAAGGAAAATGTGGTACGCCAAACTTTGGTTGCATGTAGATATAGACTCAGTGGAAAGATTAAAAAGTCCACTGAAAGTCTGAGGGCCCATGTTTTCTCTTCAAAAGTGCTGCTTCCAGGGAAATTCAGGATGCTCCCCAAAGAGATACTAGCAGTTCTTTTTTCTTTAATTTTTTTTGTGCCTGTCCTGAGGCTTGAACTTACAACAAAAATATATTCCCCTTGAGGTATCGTCCTTTTTTGTCTCTTTCTTCTCTCTTTTTTCCTTTTCCTTTCCTTTCTCTTTTTTTGGCACTAGTAATAGGACTTGAACTCAGAGCCTCAAACTCTTCTTTTTTTTTCCACACTCAAGGCTGGTGCTCTACCACTTGAATCATAGCTTCACTTCCCCTTGAAGTTCTTTGAGCATATAGATAGCACTGGTTTAATTATAAAGTTTTGTTTTGTTTTGGGTGGTACTCTCTGGTTGGCTTTTTATTTCTCATTGAGATTTTTGTGGGTCTTAGCAAGAGTCCTATATGTTGTCTCTTGGGAATTTAAGCTTCTGTTGGTCTAATATATTGATACCTTCAGGTAGTGCCATGTACATGAATTATCTTTTTGTAGCTTAGTTAATTTTAAAAAGATAGGAATTCAGGCAGGAGCTTGGGAAGGAGTGACTTATGTAACTGTACCCCCTCTGTATATCACCAAAGAAGAAGAAATATGAATTAAAAACAGGAATAAAATCAGAATTCAGATTTCATATTGATGAATGTAATATTATATGCTTAAACCTATCTTCTAGGGACTTTCTTGAAAAGCTATTTCCAAATTATAAGTCCAGTGTATTCATTGTTTCTCTCACTCTTGTATCAGCTCTAAATACCTTCCAAGATCAGCTAAGTTGTGGATGGATATGTTTTATAGGATTTTTGTTGATCTCAGAACATAAAGCAGTCCTTCAGAAATGGTGCTAAAAATTGAATGAAGACATCACCTGTCAGTGCACATTGCAGACAGAGCAAATATCTTTCCCCTCTGGTTCTTTATTTTTCTCTGAGCTATATCAACTGTCTTGGTTAACTTCCGTAACCTTCTTCTGACCTTCAGTTTTTGACTTTTTAAAAGGGAAATTATATAGTTGCATTTGAGGTATTTTATAAAATAATTTGTCTGCAACTGGCTTTCATCATGTTTAATAACCATTTCTAGATTTGGGAAGAGATTTATGTGAGATTTAGTCACTGTCCTCACAAAAATCATGTTCAAACGAACTTTCTATAAGAAATTTCTTTTTTGGGGGGGTTGGTCATGGGGCCTGAACTCTGGGCCTGGGCGCTGTCCTTCCGCTCTTTAGCTCAAGGCGAGTGCTCTACCACTTGAGCCACAGCGCCACTTCTGGCTTTTTCTGCTTATGAAGTGCTGAGGAATCGAACCCTGGGCCTCAGGCATGCAAGGCAAGCGCTCTACCACTGAGCCACCTTCCCAGCCCTATAATAAATAAATTCTGTGGTTAAGGCCCTCCACTAGTTTATTTTTCCTCCACACTACCTCTATTTGTCCTTCCTTTCTTTTTTGAGACAGTGTCTTACTATGCAGCCCAAGCTAAGATCCTTCTCCCTCATTTATACACCTCTTTGCCTGCCAGATTCTATAATTTAGAAAGGAATATTTTGATCTAAAATAACCAGCAAGAATTATAGCCAGAATACATTTTTGGGTCCCAGTGGGACTATGGGAATGTGGTACATACTTGGACACTTCTGACTGAAATAGTTCAAGTGTGAATTTGCCATTATGTTGAGCAGGAGTGTGAAGGACAGCAGGCGCAGGAGAGCAGCTGACCGGGGCCTGGTTTTAAGTGGGAGCCTCTCCTTCATGACAGGGGAATCATGTGTGCCCTGCACAGCCGGCACTTGGGCCGGCTCTCTACCCAGAGGAAACCCCTGGGTAGCTGGGGGATGTGAGGCAGGCGGGGAAGGTCAGTGCTGGAGGGTTGGATGAGCGTCTGACAGTGCTTCCAGGCAGCAGTGTCTCTCCAAGTGTGTTCTGCCCCTCCACGGGAGCACTGGCTGCACAAGAAGCAGTGCTGCCCTCCACAGGACCTGGACAGCAGTGCTGCCCCTCCCCACGGTGCTTTCCTGGCGGTGACCACGCTCCTGCGTGCCCAGCCGTCCAGGGAGCAGCAGATGTGGCCAGCAGGGGAAGCAGTTCTGCTTTAGAGAACTAGTTTGTAACGGTGCCCAGTGGCCCTCTGGAGACCCCATCTGAGACGTGGCAGAGTCTTGGGAACATAAAGGGGTTTCAGACTGGTGGTGGTGAGTGCGCTTCCCCACAATCATTCTTTCAGCATACATGCTCTGGGCTCCGGCCGTGCCCAGAGTGCTTTGTGAGATTCTGGGCCTGCGTTCAGCAGGACAGCATCTTTGACTGAGGCAAGACAGGTCAGCACCTGCAGTATGAGATGACAAGGTCACTATCCCCATGCAGGTCAAACCTTCGTGCAGCGGGAGCGCATGGGAAGGACTGTGACGGTAGCAGATGTATCAGGACAAAGCCGAGACAGACAAGGAGACACTGAGGAAGCCTGGTGAATAAAATCCCAAGGCTGCTCTAGAAACTGGTCCTTGGCCCAGGGGTGCTGTGCTGGGTCATGCTGTAAGGGACGGACAGCAGAGGTAAAGCAGGTTTGGTTGTGAGCTTTCTTGAGTTCACTGGCAGAAAGTTTAGACTTTAGCTGGGCACCAGTGGCTCATGCCTATAATCCTAGCTACTCAGGAGACTGAGTTCCTGGTTCCAAGCCAGCCCACACAGGAAAGCCCATGAGACTCTTATTTCCAATTAACTAGAAAACCAGAAGTGGAGCTGTGGCTCAAAGTGGTAGAGCACTCACCTTGAGTGAAAAAGCACAGGGACAGTGGCGAAGTCCTGAGTTCAAGCCCCAAGACTGACCAAAAAAAGAAAGAAAGTTCGGAATTCATTCTGTAGTAACCCAGAACTGCCTTTATGTTTCCAGGCAGTGGGATAAAATGATTGTGATGCTGTAGAAAGATAATTCAGTCAATAATGTGAAGGATTGGTGAGTTCAAGAATGGAGGAGAGGAGGCTGACTAAACCATGTCAGCAACTCACGGCATTTAAGTTAGCAGCAGCACACCCGTGCACAGTGTGAGTCCGGATGTTCCATTTGTGTTGACACGATGCGTGTATACATACTTAGCCCTGTCTCCTCCCCCAATACACAATCCAAACTTGTCCATTACAAACCGGACCAGATACCTGATGGCCTCATAATGTATTCTGGATTAGTCGCAGAAAACTTACACACACAAGTGCATTTAAGTTATTTTTTATTTTTCTTTATGTTACAATGATAGCATTAATTTTAAAATTATGTACAGTTACTTACACTAACTACTGCATTTCACTTCAGAAATATATGGGGGATTCTAAAATCTATTATGAAAAGGAAAGTGCTTCTGAAAGGGCTCAGAACCCCACCCCACCCCCAAATAGACCTCTCCTCCCCTAATCAAAATCTGGCGCTAGTCTTCAAAAAGAAGCCATCCCTGCTCGAGGCAGTGGGATGGGAAGAGTCACCGACAGCCACTCTGGGCCGCTTTTCTTCTCTGGGGGACACTCTGTCACTCAAAGCTGCAGTGCACTCCCTGCGTGCACCCCAGGCCTAGTGCAGGGCCGCAGCCTGCCTGAACACCCGACTGACAACCCCAAACAGAATGAGCTCAAGCGTTCTCGTAAGTTCTGGTGCTTTCCTGAGCTGAGACTGCACTGGAAAGAGGCAGAGCTGACAAAAAGCCATTGGGAAATCCTCAATCTGCCGAAGAATTCGGTGTTCAATTTTATTCTGATTTTAAAGTACTATTTTTTAGATAAATCTAATCGCTAAACTCACTGCAGTGAAACAGAGTGAAACATGAAAGGGAGAAGACAGGTAGTTGAAAAGGTGCACCTGTAGTTTATTGTCATTTCTATCACAGTATTAAACTTTATTTAATAGTATTAAATACTTATCACCATCATTACCATCATCATCAAGTTTCACTGTATATGGTAAGGGCAGAAATCATGCATGAAACAGTTCCGTTTGAAGCAGAAACCTTCAAATCACTGTCATATAGCTGGTCCAAAACCTCAAAGCTGCTCCAAGCTGCCCATGTCCTGGCCTCGTCTCCTGGCCTTCATTAGGATATTGCCCCAAAGCAGTATGAATTCCCAGTAGTCGACATAGTTAACTTACTTACTATGTTACTGCTGCTTCTCATCCCCAACCACAGTCTCCACAGGGGACAAGTGTCACCTGCTGTTTCCTGTATACCCAGCATCCCAGAGTGCCTGCAACACAGTACCATGCATGCACAGTATCACCAACACAGTAGGCATGCGTGGTACCACCAACACGGTACCATGCATGCAGTAGTACCACCAATACAGTAGGCATGTGCAGTACCACCAACACAGTACCATGCATGCACAGTACCACCAATACACTAACACAGTACCATGCATGCACAGTACCACCAACACAATAGGCATGCACGATACCACCAACACGGTAGGCCTGCGCAGTACCACCTACCACTCATGGACACTTCGTTGGGCATTTGGCTGCTCCCTCACATAGAGAATATTATCTAGTGTGCACTATCAGAGCCCGCAAGTTAGACACCCTGGACACAAAAGATGAAGAGAGTCTGGTACAACAGTTAGTGAGCGGTGTACCTGACTCGAAGCCCTGGCAGTCTGGACCCTCAGTACAGAGCTGCTTCATCTTTCTCCCTTCAGGAATGAGATTAATTAGCCCTATTATTGATCCACTTCCTTACTTCCACTTTAACAAACAAGATGAAAAATAATGTACATCTGTCTTCCTACTTGTTTTACTGTGAACCTGACTACTCTTTTAAACAAGAAAATGTAGCCTTTAAGATAATGTCTTCATAGGCCTATATTTCTCAAAACTGAAATTGTTGACTTTCTGCCCTCCACACAAAAGTCAGACAAGCACCCAAGAATTTTGGGGTTGGGAGTATAAGGTGGTTTCACATGTGTTAATCAGTCAGAGCGAACTAAGAAAATGTTGCTAATGCTGTTAATGGCAAATAGGGGTGCCTGGGGAGGTCTGAAGTTTAGATGAGTATTTTCATCATAATTTTGTCTGTCTATGAACCGTCAGAGCCTCTCCGAGTGGTGCCCTCTGTTCATTCGTGACTGGGGAAAGGAAAGCCTGTGGCTGAGAAAACTGAAAGGTGCACAAGTCACTGGCTAGACTTGCTGGCATCCCTGCGTGAGGCCCGCCCCAGGCTCGCTCTGGGAAGCGTTTTGCACGCCTGGAATCTCTTCGTGTGCTTAGCTTCCTTTCCTCTCTGCCTTTAACTATAAGTAGACCTTGCTGTAATTTTTATTCGGTGAGACAGAACTTTTAAAAACGCTGCATGAAGGGCATGGTGAAGTGTTTCCTGCTGTGGGTCCTGATTCTTGCTTTGTGTACAACTCCATTTAGTGCACAGCTAAAATGTTCTAGCGGGTTCTGTGGCACTGTCTTCATATAATGTCTTTTAAAAAGGGAGGAAAAAAGGCATTCAAAGCTCTTTTGTCCTGATGGAGCGATTTTTTACCCGTGGAGCAGAGAGAATCCTCTCTGCGGCCTCTGATAGAGCCTTGAGTGAGCTCCTTGGCACAGTGTCCTCTCCCAGGGCCACAGCACTTGGTTCCGGTTTGATTAAACAGCAGAATCATGCTGCCAGTGACTCAGTTCCCTTCGTCCACTCTCAGCAGTCAGTGCGCAGCAGAAGATGCTGCGTGAAGGTCACACGGTGAATCCCTCAAAGACAGTTAGGTTACTAAGAGACCAGAACGGAGCATCGCTCATGAGCCGAGACCAGCCCTGCCCTGCTTCGTTCTGAAGTCTTCACTTTGACTGCATTTGGTGAATGTGCTTTGTTTTCTCCTGTGGAATTCTTTGCGATAGTCTCTGACTATGTGCTGCCCGCGGCTGAGGCAGGCTTTCCTCCTCACCCGCCAGTCTATCGTGTCCTCACATGCAGCTTCTAAATTGTTGTCTAGTATTAGATAACATCTTTAGCACCAAATCCCTGGATGTTAAACAAAACAAAACGTGTCTATCCATATCAGCACCACAAGGTGTCTGAAAGACCAAGTTTCTAACAAGCCTAGTTTCTCCGGTTATCACTTTCACCACCTGTGTCCCATGGTTCATCATGTCATCAACATCTTTATCAACTAGAATAAATCTCATATCCGGGAAACACTCGACATGTTTAGGGGTCCCAGTTGGGGCAGGCTGGCTCAGGTCTCTGTGAACCTCATTGTACGTGCCAGATGATGGGTGTGTCCTACCTGACCCCATTACCCGGTTGTTACATGTGCAGTTACGTTCTTTGTGTCTTTCCGGTTCTCACGTCATCTGCCTTACTTCTTAGTTGGATGTTGGCTTGTGCAGCTGTTCCTTCAGGCTGACCATGGTCACACACATTTAGTGCAGCTGCATCGCCCAGAACAATGTTTGACCATGGATGGGTGACCAGCATGTGCAAGGAAATGGGCTGTCATCAAACTTGACCTTCTTACTATGGGACTGGATCTTTGGAAGTTGTGCAACTTCTCTAATTATCTTCAAAGACTTTTCTATCACTGGCACATTTGATAGAATCTGTTTTCTTCTTAACCTCAGAATTTGAGCCTGCTAGTGATGATAGGAATGTGTTTGGGTGTCACATTACTGCATTAGAGACAATCCTAGGGAGGTTAAGTGACTTGCCCTGGATCAGCAGCCAACTTCTCACACTGCTAGGCCAGAATATAGGCTGAGGTGGTTTTCACAGACATCCCTCACCACTGTTCAAAACAGTTGCTTCATGATGATGGCGATAGAAGCATTTGTCATCAATTTATTGAGATTTGTTATCTGCAGAGTATAGTAAGTATTGGTAGGGAAGCATAGGTACAAATTAACTTGTGTGAGTGGAGAGATTTAAACATAGAGAAAATGCTAAGCTCACTGGTGGTTGGGACAGGCTGGTGACGGGTGGAGAGAGGGCCTGCGGTGAGCTGACGGAAGAAAGGCTGCCCGCAGGAGTGGGCTGAGCTCCCGGCCTGTGCTGCCAGGATGCCGGCGCATTACTGAAAACCTGGAAACGTTGCCCCATTCCTTTGAATGATTTAACTGCACCTTTTGGACCTGGTATGCTACTGCCTATACAATAATGAAATACTGTATTTGAGTAGCTGTAGTGTAATGAGAAAGAAAACAGAGTTGCAGTTTGACCCTGGCACCACCAGGGTGGAGCTGCAGGTGCACCCTTCCTGCTCCGTGGTGTGCTGTACACACCTGCTATGTAGATGGCGCGCTCTGTGCCGTCAGCTGTCTGCAGCATGCAGTTCTCCATGCAGGGCTCCGAGCAGGTTTGGCTGTACTTACTGATGGTGTCGTGGCTCAGGACTTGAGATTTCCATGGTTTCTGAACCCTGCAGTTGACTCAAGTTACTCAGTAAGAATACTTCTTAACGTTCATTTGCTTTTATCCCCTCTGTTTTTCGCATTTATTTGTTTGTTTGTTTATTTGGTTGTGTGAACTCTGGGCCTGGGCGCTGTCCCTTAGCTCTTCAGCTCCAGGCTAGCAATCTACCACTTGAGCCACAGCGCCACTTCTGGCTATTTCCTGTGTATGTGGTACTGAGGAATGGAACCCAGGGCCTCATGCATGCAAGGCAAGCTCTCTACCACTGAGCCACCTTCCCAACCCAGTTTTTGCCTTTAAACTTCACTGGAGATTGTGTTTTTGTAGAAATTAACCCCCCCCACACCATAGCCAAGCATGTTTTCTCCTGTTGGAAACGTCATGAGAAAAAATTCCGTGATCCACATATTTAAAATGGGGTCTGCCATAGCAGCCCCAGTGCGTGATTGAGGTTCACAATGGCTGCTCTCCTCAGTGGACACTTTGAGTGAAAAGAGCCCTGGGGAATGGAGATGGGGATGGTCGATGGTGGGTGTCTGGGTGTCTCTTGGCTGGGACACCATCCGGGCTTGGGGGCTTGGCCTGGTCATCAGATACACTGCCATCTTGCATTGGGTTATGGAGCTCCAGTCAGAGTAACTAGTCAAAGTTTGGTGGAAGGATTCAGTTAAGAGCTAACTAAAACCAGTCCCTTAGTCAAGCCTGTGATGTGCTCTTTAATTCATGCGTACATTTTTGAAAATTACTTTGCAACTGAAGCTATTTCATTAATGTGTAACAGGATTAATATTCAGTGAGTTGTTTTTGAAGCTACATGGGAGATTCTTGGATCCTTAGTAATTTATCACTTAGCTGCCATTGGTCATTTTCAGTACCATTACTAGCAAGCACCTTGAGCAGTGTGTGTGTGTGTGCGCGCGTGTGCGTGCGTACATGTGGGATGGCTGTGCATGCATTCTTTGTTACTGGAATCAAGACAATATTAGAAATCTTTGTCTTTATTCTGTATTCCCTTCCTGGGAGTCAACTCTTCCCATTCAGTCTACAAAGCATGATTAGCTTAGAATTTTGAGAGACTGATTTCTTGCAAGTGGAAGTATTTTCCAGTAGCGCTGTAG
This sequence comes from Dipodomys ordii, assembly GCF_000151885.1. Taxonomy (NCBI): domain Eukaryota; kingdom Metazoa; phylum Chordata; class Mammalia; order Rodentia; family Heteromyidae; genus Dipodomys; species Dipodomys ordii. The sequence continues at coordinate 1,368,790 of NW_012267251.1, forward strand.
CTCATTGGAGGTGCTGTGCATTGTTACGAAGGAGGATCATAGGCATTGTAGTCACTGGGGTTTTCTTATGAACACAGCAGTGGGTCTTGTTTGGATAGCAGTGCTTCAGCAATCTCTGTGCTGTGTATTATGCTCTGTCCCAGACGCCGCCACGACCTGCGTGCTCTATTCCTGCAGGGCGTTGTGCATTACTCCTTTTATGACTGATTGCCAGAACACGTCGTGCCTATGACAGCCAGTGTGAAGTTGCTGTACTGTAGGGAAGCCTTCTGTGAGAAGGTCTGGGATGCTTGGCCCTTGATTTCAGGACCTGATAGAAAAGTATTTCCCAGGGTCACTTGTCTGGGACTACATTGAAGAACAAATCCAGTGTTCCCAAGTCAACCCCTTCTCCTTTTCACAGAAATAGTTAGATGAGTTTGGGTTATACTAATATGAGGAATAATGGGGAAACAGTTTTCCTTGGTTAGTTGGGAGTCCTTTCAAAGTTCATAGCCATGATGAGCAGTTCAAACTTACCCTCCCCCAACCAAATAACAGGAAACACCAAAGGAAGAAACACTGCACTAATTTGTAAGACATTGCAATACTTTCTCCCCACAATACCCAAAAGAAAGGTCATGTTAAGAAAATGATCTGGTGAAAGATTGCTTTTCTTTCATATTACAAAAGTTGAAAGACCACTGCATAGTTGGGACCAGGGATTATGAAATGGAAGGTAATGTTGTCTTAAAAGATGCCCTGTTTCTAGTTGCTACTAAAATGCCGTCTTTTCAAGGCAAGGACTGCTTCCCATTCCTTTGCACGTTCATTGCAGCAGTGTGTAATGAGCCTAAGGTGAAAGGAAAGTGGTCAGTGCTGCGGAAATGGTGGTTGATCGAGCAGGTGCTGGGAGCCTGGCACTGGGCTCCGAGGTAGAAGCGCTGACTGACTCATAGGTGGTCCATCCCTGTGTGGCAGGAGAGGCAGATGTGTGAACACTGCTCATGCTCACCACGGTCTTCTGGAAGCACACGGGATGTATGTGTTGGGTTGGAGATTGTGACTTCACAGAATAAATCCCATCACCCTTTGCTGGCCAGTGATGCATTATTTATAGATCAAGTCAGGGCCCAGCTAGCCAAGGTCACTCTGAGCCAGGAGCAGTGGCAGGAGTGCAGGATGTGGAGATGAACATTACTTGCTCCTTGAACGAGAACCCCTTGTTTATGAAAGGCTACCAGGTTCCTCCCAGCTTATTACCATCCAGGCCCTCCCCGTTGTCCAGTCACAGTTGCTGTGGCGGCCCCTCTTCACAGCTAAGCCTGAGAGTACAGTTTCCCCATGTCTTCATTTCTGAAGGCTTCCATGTCAACTAAGACTAGTGTTGCATAGACTGGAGTGCTTCTCCTTTGTTGGTCTGTCTTTGTTACTGGGAGTCTCAGCTGTGAACCTAGCTCTAGGTGAGGATAGACTGTGTTCCCCTCCCGCACAGAGTGCGCTCTTGGGAAAGTCATGTAGCGTGTCCGTGGGACAAAGTGGAAAAGGCGATAGGCCTTGGAGCTCCTGCTGGGCGATGGAGAGTGACGGAATCTCACTCTGGAGAGAGACTGTATTTACTTAGCTGTAAGAACAGAGCCTCAGCCAGTGTGACCTCAACATATCAGAGTATTTACTCTCATATCGAGGTCCTGGAGGGACCTTTCAATTGTACTTAGAGATAGAGGGTCTCCTCCTGTCTTTGCTCTACTGAACTATCACTTCCAAGGTCCTACAGATTCCAAGCGTACCTGAAAGCCTTAGAGTTCCAGCCATGAAAAGACATCATACAGCCAGAGTACACACCTTGTCCTTGTGAGTAAGTTCTCCTGAACTCTCTCTCACACAGTGTTTATATTTACAATGTGCTAAAAATAATTTTAAACCTGGTGCCATTGTAGCAAGCCAAGAGGCTGAGTTCTGAGGACTGTGGTTCAAAGCCAGCCTGGGCAGAAAAGTCCATGAATCTCTGATCTCCAATCAACTACCAAAAAGCTGGAAGTAGAATTGTGACTTAAGTGGTATAGTGCTAGCCTTGAGCAAAAAAGCTCAGGGTCAGCACCCGGGCCCTGAGTTCAAACCCCAGGACACACACATGCACACACAGTGAAGGTCGAGGAAGAAGGAGAGTTGATTATTGGACGTAACGGTTGTTCCAGCACTGACTCAGCTCCGTCGGCATTTTCTTGGAGGAGCATGGAGGATTTGGGGATTAGGCATCAGCATCAGTGAACGTGGTTTATGGGGATGCTGGAGATGGAACGCAGCCAGTGTGCTAGCCCTGAGCCATCTGCTGGCACAGCTTCTGTGGCTGCTCCCGTCTCGGTGGTGGCTGCAGCCTGCTTCATCTTGGTTGCTGGCTGCCTCATTATGTCCTCAGTGCTGGTGAGGTGAAGGGGCGTTATGTCTGTCGTATTTCCAGTCATTTGTGGCCAGACCTTCTACCTGGCAGGAACTTTCTGAACAGCCCTCAGGCAACCCTTGTGATGTCTTCTGCTTCTGACATTTTACCCTTTTGTTGTTTAATGTTTGAGATTTAGAAGAATGTATTTTAAGACAGAATTGGATTCAGCCGATTCCTTCCCCTTATGCTTTCTTGTATTTTATATTTAAATTTTAAAAAATTAGTAGTGTTTCATGTTTATATACTCGGCTATGGAGACTATACAGTATTTTCAGAATCCTTTATTGTTCATTAACTTCTTGTCCTTTCTTTTTTTTTTTTTAAAGATTTTTTTTTTTTTTTTGTCGGTCGTGGGCTTGAACTCTGGGCCTGGACGCTGTCCCTGTGCTCTTCACCTCAAGGCAAGTGCTCTACCTCTTGAGCCACAATGCCACTTCCGGTTTTCTGACTTTCTAGCCCAGGCTGGCTTTGAACCTAGATCCTCAGATCGCATTCTCCTGAATAGCTAGGATTACAGGTGTGAGCCACTGGCACCCGGCCTTTCTTTGGTTATCAATTGTTGTGGTGATAGTAATGGAAACCAGGGCTGTGCCTGTGGTAGGCAAGCATGGTACCACCAAGACAGCGACAATCCTTGCTTTTGAGCATCTATTATAAAAACATTTATTATAATAAATTATAAAATTATTGGTATTTTCTCCTGGGAACAATGCTGTTTCTACTGTGGACAGTAATATTGAGACCCATAGCTAGATCAATAATCTCAACACTGTAACTCTTTCCTCCAGTGGCAGAGAGAAACTATCCAGGAAGGATTAGTGATGAGAAATCATGTTATTCACATTGTTCTTCAGGAATAAAGGGACACAGTTTTTAAAGAATTAGCATTTATTTTTCATATTTTTGAATGTTTATTCAAGTAGGCTTTCTAATACATAAAACCAACATTTTTATATATTCCTGGAGTACCACATGGTGTTTTCAGGTGGATTTTTAATGTGGTTTTTCCAGCTGTGGCACTATCTACTTGCCCCTCCTATGCAATGTAACATAAGCTGATGTTGGTGTAGCATTGCTATTCTTATGTTGAAAGACCGTATACATGACAAAATGTGTGTGTGTACATGCATGCATGACAAAATGTGTGTATACATGCATGCATGACAAAATGTGTGTACATGCATACATGACAATATGTGTGTACATGTATGTATGACAAAATGTGTGTGTACATGCATGCATGACAAAATGTGTGTGTGTATACATGCATGCATGACAAAATGTGTGTGTACATGCATGTGTGACAAAATGTGTGTGTGTACATGCATGCATGACAAAATGTGTGTGTACATGTATACATGACAAAATGTGTGTGTGTACATGTGTGACAAAATGTGTGTGTACATGCATGCGTGACAAAATGTGTGTGTACATGCATGCATGACAAAATGTGTGTATACATGCATGCGTGACAAAATGTGTGTGTATATACATGTATACGTGACAAAATGTGTGTGTGTACATGCATGCATGACAAAATGTGTGTGTGTACGTGCATGCGTGACAAAATGTGTGTGTATACATGCATGCGTGACAAAATGTGTGTGTGTACATGCATGCATGACAAAATGTGTGTGTGTGTATACATGTATACATGACAAAATGTGTGTGTGTACGTGCATGCGTGACAAAATGTGTGTGTACATGCATGCGTGACAAAATGTGTGTGTGTACATGCATGCATGACAAAATGTGTGTGTGTATACATGTATACAAGACAAAATGTGTGTGTGTACATGCATGCATGACAAAATGTGTGTGTACATGCATGCATGACAAAATTGTGTGTGTACATGCATGCGTGACAAAATGTGTGTGTACATGCATGCGTGACAAAATGTGTGTGTGTACATGCATGTGTGACAAAATGTGTGTGTACATGCATGCGTGACAAAATGTGTGTGTACATGCATACATGACAAAATGTGTGTGTGTACATGCATGCATGACAAAATGTGTGTGTGTACATGCATGCGTGACAAAATGTGTGTGTGTATGTGCATGCATGACAAAATGTGTGTGTACATGCATGCGTGACAAAATGTGTGTGTGTACATGCATGCATGACAAAATGTGTGTGTGTACATACATGCATGACAAAATGTGTGTGAGTGTGTATGTGCATGCATGACAAAATGTGTGTGTGTGTACATGCATGCGTGCATCCCATCATTGGCAGAGGGGCGCATTTGCTTGTCCTCACTGAGCTTGAACAGCCTGACACATGGGTTCATATTTCAGAATGTACATGAAATACTTTCTGATGCACAGTGAAAAGTCTTCGTAAGATGAGATCAACAAGCTCCCATGGCCATCAGGCTTTCCCTTCCCTTCACGCTGACTCCAGGTTGCCTAGCGGTCAGCTGCCGTCCACACGTTGCGTGAGCACAAGAACACGGCAGAGAAGTCAGCTGGAACCGCCTTCCCACCCTGCTTCTTTCCAGTGGAAGCTACTAATTGTTTTTGTTTCAACCTAAAAAGTGCCCAGAAAAAAGATTAAAATAACATAATTCCTATCTGTCAGTTTTGACTCTGTTATATGGATTTTACCAAGTGAATATAACATTCATGGACGTTTTGTTGTTTGTTTGGGTTTTTGTTTGTTTGTTTTGTTGAGACAGGGTCTCACTGTATAGCTCAGGCTGCCTTCAAAGTTGTTGGATCTTCCTACCTAAGCCTCCTGAGTGCTGGATTAGAGGCATGCACTTTCACACCTGGTTGTATTCATGGGATTTGATGTTGTTCACAGATCTGACAGACAACTGTAGGGTGGAGTGTTGTGTGTAGTAAACTCGCTGGGGCTTGTCACTGGACACACCATATTTACAGGAAAGCAGATGATTCAGTGGGTTTTTCCAGTGTATACCTACTGCAGTTAGAGTTTAAGGAAAATCAGCTCATCACTTGGATTTTGGTTTGGGAATCAGTGGTCTACTTTTTTTTTTTTTTAATACTGCCTTTGTATATACATTGCCTTTTTGTATTTGTTGAAAGGAACAAAGTCTAAGCTGATCCACAGACTTCATACCCCTGACCGTTGAGAATGAGGCACTTAGTTAATGGAAGCAATACTGGTTTTGTGTTTGGACAACTGGACTTGCATTCTCGGGCCTCACTAGTTGTGTTTACTATGTCTGAAAGCTATTCTGTTCCTTTGTAATACTTTTCTTTCTGTGATTAAAGGCAGTAAAGCAGCATAGCTGAGGAGCAGTGTATTTGGGGGCCCTCTGAGAGCCAGTATTTTCTGGGTTAGGATAAGAGGCTCCAGTACCTGTGGAGGACCCTGTGACGTGAAGATCCCTCTGGCTGTACACAGCCTCTCTGCAGGCTGCAGTAGGCCGAACCCTTGGGCCCATTTGCGGTCTAATTATGAGTTCTCGTCTTGTTGTTGGTAGTTTCATGGGGAAGGGAAGTTCGTGATGCACCTGTCTAGATTCCTAGCACCGTTCCCCGTCAGAGCCCGCCCGCGCTTAGTGTTCTCCTCCCCTCAGCACAGAGTTAGGTAAGTATTGTACATGCAGCTTGTATGCGGACCTGAGGAATTACCCAACACCCACAGGAAATGTCATCAGAATGCCCCCTGGGGGACGTCATTCCCTCTTGTGGCTGCGGCTTGCGGCGGGGCTGGTGGAGGGTCTCAGGATGGCTACCCCAGTGTGTGTTGATGGTGACTCAGCCAGTGGTCGCCGGTGCAGGAACAGAAAGAGGTGCTCACTTCTGAGCAAATACGTTTATTCCCACCTGTACTTTTTCCAAAAGAAAATTTAGGCCTAAGATTTTAAGATCCTTTGCTTTTGAAGTCTGCCTGTGGCCAGGCACCACATCTAGGTGGAGGAGTGGGAATAGGGTGCCCCTCCCCCAGGATGCTCACTGTCCATGGAAGAACCAAATCTGCACGCGGAAACTAAGTGCAGCTTCCCGAGCTGAGGGCTTCACTTGCTCCCTGTTTGCAAAGCCCTGCGCTTGCTCCTCAGCACTTCCAAAAAAAAAAACAAAACCACACAAACATTTTGGTTTTTCTTAGAACAATTTCAAGGAGCAAGAAACATTCATTGTGATTCATTGTACTATTTCAAATAAAGCAGGACAATACCAACATGGTACTTCTTAGTGAATATAAAGCTCTATTTTATCTAACAGGAAACTATGATCAAAAACAAAGCAGCTGGGCATGGCAGCTCATATCTGTAATCTCAGATATGTGGAAAAACATAAATAGGAGGATCATGGTCCAGGCTGGCCCCAGGCAAAGTGTGAAACTATACAGAGAGAGGGAGAAGAGAAGAGAAAAGGGGAGAGAGGAAGAGAAAAGAAGGGAGAGAGAAGAGGAGAGTAGAGGAAGAGGAAAGAGGGAGGGAAGAGAGAGGAAGAGGAGAAAAGAGAAGAGAAAGGAGAGAGAAGAGAAGAGAAAGGAAGAGGAGAGAAGGAAAGAGAGGAGAAAGAATGAATAATGCATAAATATTTCCACTGAATTGACTATCCCCATGAAATACTTTTTAATAATTTATTTCATTTCTAGCCACCTAACTCGAATTTGCTATTTATATACTTTTCAGGTTTCTCATAATTGATATGTTTCTTTTATTTTAACAAGTAGAAAGCAATGCCAAGTCTTAATCCGTAAAATATGTATACCCTTAAATTCATATTCTGATTTGAGTGAAAATAATAGGATTATCTCTTTTTATTGAATTTATTCTGTTTTTTACCCGACATCCCTGGGAAGTTCAGTTTTCAGCCGTACTTTTACTGGTGCTTTTGGAAGCTGAATCATTTCCGCCAAGGTTTATCACTGAAGCATTACTGTTCTCAAAATGGTGCTCATGAACAGCTTCTCTTCTTTCGCAAGTATTTTTTTAAAGGATGTTAGTATTCTCTGATTTTTATTTTCTTTGTCTGATCTTGAGCTAAGCAAGCAAACAAATAAAACCTTACTTCGCTAAGTGTAGGTTCTCAAAATGCACATGATTCACTGTGTATGATTTCCATGCATCTATACCGCACCTGACCCCTTTCCGGCAGCAGTCTGTGCTGCCTGAGCCTGTGTACTAAGAGATTCCTTTTTATGAAACCCGAATCGTTAACCTGATTTAGGAGAATTTAGTAAGGAACTGATTTGAAGGAAAGCAAACAAAACCTAGTAATTACAGAAATTATTTAAAAAATGAACAGAGAATTATATAAGAATATCTGGTCACTGTTAACTTTTTTCCCAAATTGATGAATGTTGATTTTCATTTCATAAAACGCCATGGAATTCCTGGAAAACACAGCTCGTATTTGGCAGCTCCCGGCAAATGGAAGCTGGTTCCTCAGTGTGGCAATTTGTGTTGCCCTGAGAAGAATTCTAAATATTGATTTCATACCGTGCTGTCTGACTTGGTAGAAGTAGCTGGGTCATTCTCAAACATCAAGTACACAGCAGGAAGTCACTTTGGGGCTGAGAGGACTGTGTATTGTATATGCATCCTCTTTTCCGGCATGGTGGCCCGGGGGAAGCGTTCACGGTGCATTTAGCCATGTATGGACTGGGCACGGCCCATTCTGTCTAGGGGACACCTGTGTCACAGACAAAAATAGCACTTTCTGAGGTTAAGCACAATGCAATGCCAGTAGTATTTTTCCAGTGCAATCTCTGAATTCACCTGAACTAACAGCTCTAGAAGGTCAGTAGCAGGCAAAGTCTGTTAGCAGTAGAGGAAGCCGACATATTGCCACCTATCCTAACTGCCATATGGCAAAGTGCTCTAGGAAAAGCCCCTTGGTCAGCCCCATGAAGGGTGATGGTTGTGCTTGTGGAGTTGCATATGGGGTCTGCCATTTGGTGGGTGTCAGGCTCTTGACCATCTCCTGTGGAGAGAGGCCTGGAAGAGCATTCGTGGCCGAGCTGTTGGTTGTGCGGCTGCATTACCGTTCATTCGTGTGTCGTGTGGGAGTGCTAAGACACAAGGATGGAATGCCGCTGGAGTAGACTTCTTTTCAAGCCAGGTACCTGACAGTGTTACTGTGGCAGGTGCTGGTGTGTTTGCTCAAGTCTGGTGGACAGGACCGCTGTTCATTCGGTGTGTCTTGCTCAGCCAAAAACACGGATCCAAGCGGGTAGCCATCGAGACCCTGAGGCAGAAGTAGAGGACATTAAATTTAGCAGGCCTCAGATTAGGTTAGCACCAGTCAGACAGGTTACTGTGGTTAGGACCTCATAGAAAATGCCCACAGTGAAAGCACTCTGGTTCCCTTAACCAAGAGAAATACGAGCCGTGATTGTCTTCTTGTCTCAGAGGACTTTTTAATGAGCTGTTCAGGAGGCCAGGAGAGCACATTTCCATCAGACAGTGTCTGTTATGTAGGTATCAGGTCAGGGTCGGAATTCCGTGCTAAGGCTTAATTTTGATTTCTGGTGAGTTTTACACTTGTTTCCTTGAGAATGAGGATTCAGAGATTTATCTCAGGAAAGTGAAAGAAAAGCCTAAGGGAGAGTTTCCTCACCAATTTGTAATGTCTAAAATCCTAGTTTACCTTCAGATTCACAGAAAGCTCACATGGCATTATCCTAGTCGAGAGTCAGAAGAGGAATAGATCATGTGACTTGGTTGACCTGAGGCTCACACATAATTGATGGGCAGGAGGTTAGCTGAACTGTCCCAGACCAGACATGCAATAGCACTTGAGCCAAGACAGACTTCTCTCCAGACTCTTCTGAAGCCATATATTCAGTGTCCACTCGCTGACATGTCTGTTCCTCCTGAGTGTTGGCCTGTGGTAGAGTCGGGGTGTGTGTGTGTGTCTGTGTGTCTGAGGAGACGTGAACTGCTGTGGCCTCACAGAGGTGAAGAGTTGTAACCAGTCTCACTGCTGCTCTCTCCCCTTGCCCTGCACGACTGCCTCGCTGTAGGACGGGGAGGACCCTGATCATCTCAGGTCCCAGCCCTCTCCCAGGCTTGGTGTTTCCTCGTTGCTCCTAGATAGCTTGCTCACATCCAGACTGCCTCAGGAGTCATTGGTTTTAGTGCTGCAAACATGGGACCAGGTGAGCTGTACTCCTGTGGGGTAGTGCCGGGTAAGAAGCGGGGCAGATAGGGGCTTCTCGGAGCTTTTGGTGAGAGGTGGATATATGAGACTCTTAATGGAACCTCAGTCTCTGTATGCAGGTGCCGGGCCTTGCTGGAAGCAGGCCAGCAGTGCAGATTTTCTTGTGGTAGATTTCACGGCAGAGGAGGACGCTTTTTAAATCCTTCAGAGTCTCGTGATACATTGTGTTAAGCTTGTCAAATACCAATCCAACCTTGTTCTCCCTTGAGCTGTCTCTGAACCTCAAATGAGCAGTGAACTGGGAAGCCAGTGCTCTCGGGCCCCCCTCCACAGGGCAGACGGAATTGAATGGCAAGCGGGCCATGTATGTAAAGTATGCAAGCTGGTTCTAAAACTAGAACATGGTTTTCTTGATCAGGTCCAGCATAACCTTCTCTTTGTAGTAAAATACACAGCCAGCCTGGTAAGTAGGAAGCGCCTTTCTTAGACGTGCAGCGGGAATGGACTAGACCCCTCAGTTAATTCGTCAGATTTTTATCAGATATGTTCTTTGGGTCAGGCATTGTAATTAAGAAATGGTCCCTAAACTGCAGGCACCCATGGTCTTGGAAGAATAAAAGACCCGCTTTCCCCAGTGAAATGAGGGGCTCACGCCCAGGCTGGTGCAGAGCAGCGCAGCGCAGGTCTGAGGTGCCCACACATCAGTACAGAAGAAGGGAAGAGCGGCCATGGCGGAAGCAGGGGAGTGGCCAGGAAGAGGGCTGTGAGCCCTGCGGGCCTGCGGGAGGACCACCGAGGTCGGTCAGCACCGAGCTCCTCCGGCCCTCCTGTGATGCCCCGGGGAATAAAGCCAGTGCTCCCTCGGGGACTGGATTGAGTTCCACCAAGTAGTTGGCTCCACATCCTGTGCTCAGTGGGAGCTACTTGAGGCTTCTCAGAAAGAGGGAATGGCTTCAGTGTTTGGAAAAATGGCAAATTATGCTGTGAGGAGATCAAAGGCTGTGAACACGGGAACTGACTGGGGAGTTTGTAAGAGAAGGTGAATGTGACACAAGCGCGTGAAGCCAGCATCCGTTTGTATGATTTCTACGTGGGGCCGGGAGCCTTGGCCATGGAAAAGCAGGGCCTTCACTGACTTGGTGGGATACCTGCATCCACAGCACAGCCCACACTACCCCGTTGTCATGGCGTCGACGCCTCTGCATTATGACTCTCAGCCTGGCCCTGACCTCCCAGCTGTCCTGGTGCTGGCGGCTCCACAGCACCTGTCATGGGGTTTGGGGACATAGTAGGCTCATTTGGGTCGATGCATCAGCCATTTATGTAAGGAACTCTGTGGCCGAATTCCACCTTTGCACAAAGAAAATTTTAATTTCTTGTCAGAAACAAGACTGGAAGCTGGGTTCTGGTAGCTCAAGCCTATAATCCTAGCTGCTCAGGAGGCTGAGATCTGAGAATTGCAGTTGGAAGCCAGACTGGGCAGAAAAGTCCCCATGAGACTCTTATCTCCAATTAATCACTCAGGAAGTGGACATGGTGCTGTGGCTCAAATAGTAGAGTCCTAATCTTGAGCACAAAGAGGTTCAGGGACAGCACCCAGGCTCTGAGTTCAAGCCCCACAACTGACCAAAACAAAAACAAAAAACAAGACTAGCTTTAAAGCCACGTACGATCTTATCATATGAATAAGTTTCTTTGGACTTCTCTTTTCCAAAAACTACCCAGACTTAGACTTGACTGTTCATTTGGAGCCAAATTACTCATGTTGTTATTGCTCAGGGATTACATGATGAAGTGTATGTATATACATAAGCATGTCTTTCTTCTTTAACTTTGGCTATTTAAACCTATCACTCTCTGATCTAAACAGCATTTCCTTTCTAGATTTATTTATTTGGAAGATGTAAAAATAGTCTGTGTTTCTGGCATTGAGTTAAATGCACTTAAACCTGCCCTGGCGTTCCCAAGGGTGTCACCACGGCTGGAGGTCTTGGCGTAAATGGCATTGGAAGAATGATTTCCTTGCCAAGTATTAGCAATCTTTGTATTGTTTCCTTCTGCTTTTTGTCTAAAGAGACAAGTGTTGAGCTTTTATTTAATGGATTTGGTTTGAGTGAGCTGATTCAGCTAGAGCAGGATTGTAAGAGCGAACCCAGGGCATGTGCTGTGAAGGTTTCCTTTGTGCTTCTCTTGTCGGTGCTGCAAGGATTTCTGGAGTGCCACTGGCGTGAGGGACAGTCGCTCCAGTAGCAGCTGCCCTGGGTATCCGAGCTTTTCGGTCATTACGTTATGAAAGGCTTCTCTTTGTGGACTTGCCTGGCATCCATATTGGAAGAGTGATCTGCAGTGAGATGTTGGCTCAATTTTCTGTCTGTTTCCTGTAGGGAAAGGTAGAAATAGTAACATTTCCTTTCAAAAGTGGCTGTGGAGGGCCTTGCGTGGCTTCGCGCATTCCCGTGTACACGGTCACACCGTGCCCTCGGGCGCTGCTGAGAACCTTCTTTCAAGGGCTGGGTGTGGCTTGGTGATTGGGCCTCGCACCAGGCTTGCCTGGCTTCAGCCCCTCACACTACAGCAGAACAGAACAAAATACCTGATCTTTCTAGTGTTTCATCTGTCCTGTCCTTCAGTTTTTTAATCTATAAATTCTCCTTAGTGGTTATTAGCGGCGGTTGCTCCAAACCCAGGTGGAAGGAGCTTTGCCTTCTCCTCTACTGCCCCACTGGACCGCACAGGGGACAGGTTTCCCGATGGCAGCAAAAGGGCGCAGGTGCAATGGTAGGCTGGCGAGTGACAGCCATGCTGGGCCACCAGGCAGGGCGGGGCAGGGCGTCCCTCCTTGACAACTCCGGAAAGCACACAGGAATAGGGGCTCGGTGTGTTGAGACTTCTCTGAAGGTCTTGGCGCTTCCGGTCCACCTATGTGTGGAGTGCGTGCTGGCTGACTCCCGCCAGGGTCATTGATCTCACCTGACTTCCTGTTCAAAGCCGCGCCCAGGGTCATTGATCTCACCTGACTTCCTGTTAAAGCCACTCCCAGGGTCATTGATCTCACCTGACTTCCTGTTTAAGGCCCAGGCTGTGTGCTGTGAAGTGGAAGCATTCCAAGACCAGTGTGAGGAATGTTCATGTTAAAGCAGAGTTGCCTTAGCTTTAGACCATAGTGATCTTAAAGGAGATGCTTAGCTGCCTGCCTGTCACCTAAAGATTTTGCTACAGTTTACTCATTTACTGCTGCTCCCTTTGCACAAGATATTTACAACGTGGGAGTGTTTCTGAGCGCATAGGCCAATCCGAGGTTTATTAGTTTTCTGGACGTGGACTAGCACTGCTCCATGAGTAGGCACAAAGCCAGGGGAGCAGGATTAGGATGGTTTCCAGGGGCTCTAAACTCCTGTCAAGCACAACTACCATGCTAGGCAGCCAAGTCCACTGAGTAGGGAAAGCACTTGGAAATTGCTTTATCTCACTGCATAATGTTTGTAAATTTTATTCAATTAATTTACAGCTGCAGGGCTCATGGGGCTGAAATTAAAGTTTGGTAAAGTTTCGATAGGAAAGCCGCCAAACAAGTTTGATTAGCTCTGGCTGCTTTAGAACTGATTGGCAGCAGTGTAAGAATGGGAGGGTTGGATTTCAGGGCACATTGTTTACATAGTGCCCATTTGATTAGCCATGGAAAGCCAGGACTTGTGACCTGGCATTTGGGCATTTCTGCTGTCTCCTGATCTTCTCCAAGCCATCCTCCAACATCCAAGTTAGCATCTTATCAGCCAAGTGTTCTAAAAAGTCTGTCCTAGAAGTAGAAATCAGTTTCCCAGGCTGTCTGGGCTCTGTACCCTTGCAACTATGCTCTTTCGATTTTTGCTCTGGGATTTGAACTCAGCACCTCATACTTCCTAGGTAGGCGCTATCACTTGAACAACTCTATCTTCAAATTTTGCTTGGGTTGTTTTCAATAGAGAGTCTTACTTTATGCCCAAGCAGAACTGGGCTGTGATCTTCCTATTTGTGCTGAAATGGGGGGTGCATACAACTGCATTCAGCGATGAGTTTGAGATGAAGGCTTATGTAATTTTTGCTCAGGCTGGCCTGGCCTGAGTAGCTGTGATTATAGGCTTGAGCCAAAGCACTCAGTGCCTTTTAATTTTGCTTTGAAAGGAGAATGAGATTTTTTTTTAAACAAGATTTAGTACTAACAGTGATTGTGGTGGGGGGGGGGGTTGTCAGTTCTGGGGCTTTATTTAACTCATGTCCTGGCACTGTTCCTGAACTTTTGTTTGCTCAAGGCTAGAGCTGTACTACTTGAGTCATAGCTCCACTTCTGGCTCTTTGGTAGTTAATTGGAGATAAGAGTCTTATACTTTCCTGCCTGGACTGGCTTTGAACTGTGATCCTCAGATCTCAGCCTCCTGAGTAGCTAGGGTTACAGACATGAATTACCACGTCTGGCCTAACCATGGCCTAACAATTATTCTTTTTTAAAAAAATTGTTATTGTAAAGATGATGTACAGAGGGGTTACAGTTACGTAAGTCAGGTAATGAATACATTTCTTTTTGGACGATGTCACCTCTTTCCTCATTATCTCCAGTTTTTCCTTCCCAAACCCCCTCCCCACAAGTTGTATAGTTCATTTCCAACATAGTGTCATTCCTTGGAGATTTTGGGGTGCTTATAATTACTACACTTTTTAAGACAGCTTAATTCAACAGCCATTTTTGAGCACTTGTTTTGCTGCTAGCTTTATCTTAGGCAGTACATATCCAAGAATAAGTTATTTACGTGGTTTCTTTCTGAGTCAGAATAAGAGTATGTCCAGTGTTTTGTGTTCCATACCAGGTAAATAAACTGTGTGCTGGCTTACATCTACAAACTGAGCTTCCTGGCTGTCCAGGTCTCCTTGGCTCCAGTGAGTCTCCAGCCTCTGTCCCTTGAAGGCAGGCATATACCACTGCACACGCTCTGATCCAGGGGTTTCCTCGGTTATAGGCTGTTGTAGTGAGTCCTGAGATGACTGAAGACAGGGACCTAGTCTGTGGATGGAGACTGGCAGATTTAAGGAGCCCAGCGCTGTGCCAGGCACTGGTGCTGGAAGATCTGATGAGTGGAAGCATTCATGGAGGATTTTTTGTTTGTTTGTTTTTTGGTTCCAGTACTGGGGCCTCAAATCGGGCCCTGAACTCTTGAGAGGCTTTTTGTTGGTTTATTGGTGTTAAGAGTCTCTTGGATTTGTCTGCTCTTGTTGCCTTTGAACTGTGATCCTCTGATCCTAGGCTCCTGAGTAACTAGGATTACAGGTGTGAGCCAGCAGTGATACCCCATTTTCAGTATACCATTGATAAAATCATGACATTATGTGTTTGTTGACGACACTGTAAGACATAAGCCTTACCTTCATTACAGTTATCTTTGTTCTTCAAATAGTGCAGTTGGCTGCCATTGATTGCTAGTGTGTCTGTGAAGAGAATTACACTGGTCTCTCAGGAAGTCAAGGGCAGAATGTCACGTTATACAGTTCTGATCCAGAAAGTCACCAGCATCTTCTGAGTGGTATGGATATGGAAAGGGGTATTGTTTGTCTAACAGGTTCCTGCTTTTGTGTAGCCTTTGTAGGAGATAATACAAGTTCAAGGACATTGACTGTGTCAGAACATTTACAGCTCAGCGTGTCCTCCCTTCTGGGGACTTGAAGGGAGCCCCAGCCTCTGGGGCAGGGGCGG
The DNA here is from genome assembly GCF_000151885.1 of Dipodomys ordii. NCBI lineage: Eukaryota > Metazoa > Chordata > Mammalia > Rodentia > Heteromyidae > Dipodomys > Dipodomys ordii. Next base: position 1,384,023 of record NW_012267251.1, read on the forward strand.
CCAGGTCCCTGGGGTGGGAGGCAGCCTGGGGCAGCCTGGCAGAAAGGGAAGCAAAGGTTGTAGGTGGTGCTGAGGAGTCAGTGATCCTGGGCGGGACAGATAACATGGTGTGGTGCCTGTCCTGGTGGACAGTCCCCGGGTCACAGACCTTCACCTCCTGAGCCAGGGGACCTAAGTGTCACACTGGCTGTGGTGGCAGCCACAGTGCCATGCTCTGCTTTCTTCAGTCCCTCTGGGACCTTTCCACATAAACCAGTGCTGAGGCTGTGTGAGGAGGCTATGCCAGTTTTTATTAACCCCAGACAAACAATTAGGACCCGTATATGTGTTTGGTAAAGGGACCCGGTGTCTCTCAGAGTTGAGTAGAATTTGTTTTTATTTTTAATTACCTGCTGAGTTGTCCTCGTATCTCAGTGTGAGCTGCCTATCTGTGCCGGACTGACCCAACTCCTTAGCGGCATTGTGCATTCAAGGGTTAGTTAATAATCCAATCTGGAGGGCTGGCTTTGGATTTCTGATGAGGTAACGAGAATTGGCATTTCACAAGTTAATTGGAATTGGAAAGAGCTATTAAAAGGCCAGGAGAAGGTCTTTCATGAAGCCCTTGAATATGCTTCAGTTTGAGGATCTTATTAAATTATGCTAAGGGTGTATTTTCCTCTCACTTTAAATCACCCATAGGATCGTCTAATCAGCCTGACTGTTGCTGCAGATGAAATTATTATTAGCATCATAATGTTAGCGTTTTTATTTTTTCCTCTTCAATTGTCGCCAGCTCAAAGTTGAACAGAGAGTGTTTTTCTCAGCCTCATGGGAACCCAACCAGAAGTGAATAGGTCTTAAGTTTCTTCACACAGTTATGGGTTGAAACATTGTTACTGTGGACACAGGTGCTGGTGGCTCAGTAGCTGTGCGCTGTCTCTCTCGTGTGAGCAGGTTCCTGGGCCCCTTGGGAATCAGTTTCCTGTCACAGAAGTGGATGGGAGTGGATGGGTGCCATTGTTCCCTCCGAAGAACTTAGAGAACTGTGTGTTCACAGCTGCTCTTCGGGTACAGCAAAGTTAGGCGAAATAAATGCTGGTTTGAGTGCGGTGCTTAGAAAAGAGTCTGCCTCCGAGACCCAGGGTTGACTGCCACCCTTTCCTCTCCATTGGTCAGTCCACAAAACCAAGCCGATTCAACACATCAGTTGAAAACCTGCTGTTGATCTCTAGGATTATTTAAAAGCGAAGACTGATTAGAAGACACCAGCAGAATAACAGAATATTAAGAAACATTTGTTCCTACCAGATCTTTTTTTAGAGGGAGCGGTAGATTTGAACTCGGTGCCTTCACTCTTCACCTGGCAGGCAGGTTCTTTACCATTCCGTCTACACCCCGGCCCTTTCCTGCTGTAGTTATTTTTCAGATAGGGTCCTATGTTTTTGCGTCCCGCCGACCTCAGCCCCGCCTCGGCCCCAGGGCATGGGGAGGAGAGCTGCTGGGCAGCGGAGGCAGCAGCCTGTCTCCTTCTGATTAGCCCACCTACTTGCAGCTGGTCCACTAAAATCTGTTAGAGATTCCATCACAGCCTTTTTTAAAGCAAGTGTGCTTGTGTAGTGCAGCCATAGCAGAGTGCTCCGAGGAGTGAGGCAGGTTGCTCATCATCGTGTCGGCGTGGGTGATGTACCCCGGACAGAAGCCAGCAGATTGGAACCCGTGGGGATCGTCACCATGGGGTATGCTGGATTCTTTCTCTACTCACACACAGGCAGGGGGGGGTTAACACTGTTCTTAGCCACGTGCATATCGTTTCACTCAGGAAAAATTATTTCTGCCATCTGTAGTGCATAATAACATGTGCCCTACAGTTTATCAGAAACAAAAGTATCGGGAACCTTTTGTAGGACAAGGAGGAAAAATCTGTTCATGTTGAGTTCGTGGCTGGGCTTCTACTGTAAAAGACACATGAATAAGAGAGGAACATCCAGATCTGTTTATGTGTTTCAAGAGCCTTCATAAGGAAATGAAGACCTGAAGGAACAATTAAGCTTGAGTATTTTTACAGCAGGTTTGATGGAGTAGAGAGCTCAGGAAAAACACAGTGAGCGAGGTATGCTTCTTTTCTGTGCCCTTGCTGGTTTCTGAGCACGGGAGGGCCCCTGTCACCGAAGAGCGTTTTGAGCTGCTTCAGGGGAAGGTCATTCACTCCTTCCTCCGTTTTATGACCGATTTAAGGGGAAAATAGTAGGGAGAAAGGTCAGAGTGACCTTCTTGCTTCTGCTGTTGTCTCAGATTCCAGCTTAAAGTGTGATGTGCTACAGTGCCATATGTTGAGCAGTGTGGCCTGAGCCTGGCGTAGAGCTGCCTCTGGCCTGGGGCACGTCATTAGAGCGTGTCAGATGAAAAATAACTGTCCCCGGAGTCATTCCTCACTAGGATTCTTGAGATGTCATTAGAGCTTGAGTAGAAGTTAACTGAAATCCATAGAAAGCACACTGCAAATACTGTGCATATTGATGTATTTAAAATACATGACAGGCCATGTGACAGTGTCTTTGGTGGAGATGAACAGCTTTTTTATTTTTTTTTAAGAGAACAGGCGTTGATCTCTGGGATACACAGATTCAAAGCTGTGTTAAGAGGAACGCAGGTAGATGTAGCATTTAGTAGCCGTCTGTGCTCTTCTCTGATGTATTCTTGTGGGCACTCTGATCATAAAATATAAATGTGCATCTCCAGGCTTAAATAGTGGGTTTTAAGGATCTGCAGAGCTGCTATCGTTTGTATTTACTAGTTTTTTTTTTTTTAACTAAATAATTCAGTGGTGGCACTAACTGATCAATACTCAGCCGGCTGAAGCAGGAGTGATAGATCGAATTACATTGCTTCTGCTGCAGTGAGGAGTTTGCCTTTCCTAAGATTATACCAAAACTTAAAAGTACGGAAGAAAGTGCAGTTTTCAAGTGAGTAAAAATATGATTTCATGCAACTTAGGAAACACATCATTATTTTTCACAATGGATGAAGAAATAAAATTAGTCTTTTGGCTTATTTGTACATTTTTTCATACTTTTCACTAAAGGTGATTTGGGGAATTGTGTTTTGTTTTCTTGAGACAGGGTCTTACTATGTGGTCTGAGCTGGCCTTAATTCTAAATCCTCTTACCTCAGCTTTCTGAATGCTGAGATTAGAGGTGTGAGCTACCGTGCCAGGATCAGCTTTTTGTTTGATTTGGCCTTGTTTTATGTTAGGTGATAATATTCTTAAGCAAATACCAAATTGTATATATATTGTGTTTTGTTTACATGTTAATGTTTTTGGACACAATAAAAGAAATCCTCCGGTGGCTCACGCCTATAATCCTATCAGGAGTCTGAGATCTGAGGATCTTGGCTCAAAGCCAGCCCGGGCAGGAAAGACCCGGCAGGAAAGACTGTGAGACTTCTATCTCCAATAAACCACTAGAAAACTGGAAGTGGTGCTGTGGCTCAAGTGGTAGAGCGCTAGCCTTGAGCTGAAGAGCTGAGGGACAGTGCCCAGGCCCAGAGTTCAAGTCCCATGACTGACAAAAAGAAAAAAGAAATCCTCATAGTTCTGACCTGTCTGTAACCAGCTGGGCTTTGCTCTGCAACTTTGGTTGCGAGTGAATAGAGCCCCAACTTTACTGCTCATTTTGTCTCTTAGAGTCCCCAGAGAGTAATGCGTCTGTTCTAAATTCTTTCTAGCAATTGGAAATATGGGTCCAATTCTGATCTGGCCAGTAGTAATTTAAAAAAAAATTGGAACTAGGTCAGAAAGCAACTGTTGTTTTAAATCTCAAAGTGAAAATGCCTACTAAAGTACAGAGACGTCTTTCAGGTGTTTGGTTTAGCTTGTGACTTCACATTGGAGATCAACCACCGTGGTCTAAAGAGAAAACAACCAACACTGTATAGATGGCATTTCTCTTCCACCAAAGCCAAGGTCAGAGGCATTAAAACGGCCTGTGTATTCCTTAGCGGGCTGCATTGTTTGATAGTATGCACTAATCAGGTGGGTAACTTATTTGCATTGGTGATGGACTTTCTTCAGAGTTTTGCTTCTGATTGATGCACACTAATTATCCTCTCAGAAGTAGACATGCAGTTCCAAAAATAGACTCTGCAGGTTTCTAAGCCTTGATTGTTGCATCCATTCTGTGTAGCTTGTGAGGACAGCCAGATAGTATCCTGAGCTGATAAAGTTCAGATGCCATTGGAGAGGTAGACAGGTAAATACAGGTTGAGCTTTTCCATGCTTCATGCTGCACAGGAGCGCACCAAACTTGGACAGCAGATCTAAGTAAGGTATCTTAACGATTTACCCTCCACATGGAAAAAACAGAGTCCTTGGTAATCTTTATGTACAATAGTAACAAGTTTTTTTCTTTGTTTTTTTTTTCTCCTGCTTGCTTGTTTCCTTCCCTCCTCCTTCCCCTCCCCTCCCCCTTCTCCCTCCCCCTCCCTCTTCTCCCTCCCTCCTTTTTTTCCCTCCTTTCCTTTTCCTTCCCTCCCTTTTTTCTTTTTCTTTCCTTCCTTCTTTCTTTTTCTTTCCTTCCTTTCTCTTTTTTCTTTCTTTCCCTCCTTCCCTCCTTCCCTCCCTCCTTCCTTCTCCCTTCCCCTTCCCTTTCCCCTTCCCCTTTAGTTGGCCCTGGGGCATGCACTCAGGACCTGGGCACTGCCCCTGAGCTGCTTTTTGCTCAAGGCTAGCACTCTACCATTTGAACCACAGCTCCACTGCTAGTTTTTTGTTTGTTTGTTTTTCTTTGGTAGTTTATTAGAGGAAAGAGTCTCAAGGATTTTCCTGCCTGGGCTGACTTTGAACCACTGCCCTCAGATCTCAGCCTCCTAAGTAGCTAGGATTATGGATGTGAGCCACCAGCACCCGACTCCAGCTTTCTTCTTGTATTTGCATTTATTACTTGCACAGGGATTTCATTATTTCTCTACCCATATAGAATGACTTCTGATCAGATTCACCCTGTCTCTCTCCCTTATCAGTCCTCCCCCTCCTTGAAACATTTTCAAAAGTTCAATTTTTAAACAGTTCATATTTTCATGAATATAAACTATTTTGGTCATATTTACCCTCCTTTATCTCTTGTTTCCCTTCACTCCCCCATTGTTACCTGTCCCCCAATAGAACCTGTTTCAGATTCCTTTCATTTTTGTGAGTGTATATTGTATCCATACATTATGCTTTCATCACATTAACCCCATCTATTACCCATGTCCCCCAAACCCTCTCTTATTCATCCAATTTTCTTCAAGGATGTTTTCTTTTTTTCGGGAGGGGGGTCCGGTTGTGGGGCCTGAACTCTGGGCCTGGGCGCTGTTCCTCAGCTCTTCAGCTCAAGGCCAGCACTCTACCACTTGAGCCACAGCGCCACTTCTGGCTTTTTTCTTTTTTTGGCCTATTTGGTGCTGAGGAATTGAACCCAGGGCCTTAGGCATGCAAGGCAAGCACTCTACCACTGAGCCACCTTCCCAGCCCTTCAAGGATGTTTTCTACAAAGATAAGATTCCCCTGGAACATTAGCTGGAGTTGATGGAGACAGTTAAGAGGTACATTTAGGGATTTATTTACATAAATAAATTTATCTACATAGAAATTCATTTATGTATGTAAATGACTTATGATACATGCAGCTGGTTTCCGTGAGCAGCACTGCTATTCCAGGTTGCCTCAGGAATTCAGAAACGGATTTTTTTGGTGCCTGGTCTTCCCTCCCCAACCTCTCTCTCCCATTGTTTTGTCATGTGCTGTGGCACCGTGCCTGGCGAGCCATTAGAGATTTCTTTCTATGATGGACAGATCACGTAAAGTTAATATCAGCACTTGTAACTTGGGGTGCAATATCTAAAAAAATTCTATCTTCTCATTAGACTTTATTTCCTTGTTCTATTGCTGCCATTCCCTACCACATTTTTGATTGTGGGCATTGTGTTTGTTTTTGCTTTGGAAGCTTGTTTTTGCAATAAGGTTGTATATCGAGTTTCTGTGGCTGGTTTCTACTCAGCCTGAATCTATTCTGCACTCCATTGCTGGAACTCTGCTGTTCCCCAGGGGCTGTGAAGACATGGAGACGAAGCTGTTGTCTGCCAGACATCTGAACATACTTTGGACTTTACACTATTTTCCTTCTTACTGGGGTCAAACAAGTAGGAAAAAAGAACAAAACATACAGTGGAATCTACATGGAGAGTTGGAGTAGAAAATGAATTAACTTTTAAATGTATCACATAAGATGAAAATATACAGTCAAAATTCCCTTGAAATTTTCATAAATAATCCAAGAAGTACAAACAGTATTTTACTGCTTTGTAAGAAATTAGAAGAAACCTTAAAACCTCTGACATTCTTTTACCATGAACAGCCTGATTTACTTAAACATTTAGTATAAAGCTAAAATACTCCTTGACTCTCTCAATCCCTCATTCTTCTCCCTCTTGTCCCTCCTCCTGCCTACAGATAAATATTGCTAGCATTTTGGTATGTGACCTTCAAGATTCCACACATACAAATGAGTGCACACACACACACACACACACACACACACAAATAAAAAGTGGTTTTGATAAGTAACATCTTCTGCATACATCCTTGCGGCATCCTGGGTTTTACTTACTAATGTATCTTAAATATGGCTCCATGTTTGTTACATCCAGATCTATAACATTTGATATTCTGTACTCGTGTTTCTGCTGATAGACTTAATTTATTCCATTGCAGTCTCCTTAGAAAATCCTTCAACTATGATCCTAATTGAACCAGTAAAGCATCATTGTTTTGGAATCTACTTATTTGGAATTTGTGATAATTAGGCTGAAAATAGAATTGAAATTTATGGTTGCCAATTAATGTCTTTAAAGAGTATTTTTTCCTAATTAAGAGATAAATAGCTTTTTAACCGCTGGTTTAAATTGTACCAATCACACATAAATTCTTATCATTGTTTCATTATTGAACAAAGTAGTAGCTTGTTCTGCTCACTGTAAGCATCTGCAAGCTGTAAAAGGTACATGCTATTAAAGTAATTCTCCCATCAGATTTTCACTAATTATGGCTGCTTATGTGCATTTAGACACACCATTCCCTTCCCACTTAGTCCCATCTTTCTCCTTGGTTCTCTTGTTTTCCAGTTAGGATCGCTACAGAACCCTGAGTGTCTCCACTTCCTGTGAGGTTTCCCCTGGGTGGATGGCTTCACTTCTTCTGCAGAGCCACCTTGGCCCTCCCTCAGGGGAGGCTTTGCAGTGAAGACGACTCCTTGCCTCTCGGCGGTGGGTGGGAATAGACTTCGCTTCCCTGGAGGAGGTTAGCCCTTGGCAGTCTTCTGTGGGTACCTCAGGGGAGGGAATCCAGGGGCATTCCCTTTGGTGTTTCATTTGCTTCCAAGTTTGTTACCATTTTTTGAAAGGGTGTGTTGGAGGCACTTCTAAAGTCTCTTACTGATGTTGGCTACAAAAATGCCCGGATACATTTCTTGCTAAACACCACGGAGTAAAATTGGACCAGATTAATGTTAGATAGTACTTTCTCCTCATCTTATCTTTTCTCATGTCCCATAATGAAGTTAGCCCTCAGGAGGGTTGGGAAGGGAAAGGAAAACTTCGGAGGACTAAGGCTGTGGGTTTGGAACTCACTGGCTCCCTGTCAGGGTCTCCTGGGTAGTTTTTATGGCTCTCCAAGTCCCTTTTTTCTCAGCCTTGAGGGTGGGGGGGATGGGGTGGTCCGAGGTTCAGGCTCGCCTGCCCGCTGTGGCCTTCCTGGGAAGCAGGGGAACACTCACTCCAGGAGGTTCAGCTCCGCACATGGCCAGGGAAGTGCCAGGTGCTGCCACTTTGCTGCGGGACTGGGCCCAGAGAAGTGCAGGATTCTCCAGAAGAGGCCTCGCAGGGTTTGGATGGGGATGGGCTGGAAAGCAGCTTTGGGGTGCGTGTAGGCCTGGCAACGCTGGGGACCCCCCCCCGCTACCCCCTCCCTGCCCCCCCCACTACAGAGCAAAACACCACACCCATCCTTCACTTTCATATAGGCTTCATTTCCTGGTTTGGGATTGTATTTCTTAGTTTATCTTATTAATACTAAGTAATTAGGAAAGATTTATTTAGAAACTTGTCTGTGTTTAATTTCTGGTCATCTTTGGCCTTAGGTTCGATGTGCATTAGTGCAGGTGGGTCACCACTGAGTCTTACTTAGTGCCTTTAGTGGTATAACGACTAGGATAGGGTTCTTTTGTTTTATATGAAATATGTTGGATATTAAGACTCGGTTAAACCAGGTACTGGTGGCTCATGCCTGTAATTCTAGCTACTCTAGAGACTGCTTTCTGAGGATCACAGTTTGAAGTCAGTGTGGGCAATAAAGCCCTTGAAACTGTTTTCTCCAATTAACTAGCAAAAAATAGCTGGAAGTGGAGGTGAGGCTCAAGTGGTAGAGTGCCAGCCTTGAGTGAAAAAGCCAAGCAAGATCACTGTGTCCTGAGCCGAAGCTCTCGGGTTGCCTGTGCACGCTTTCATAGTTAAGAAATGTGGCATGAAGCTCCAGTTTACACACAACATCTTTATATTTTTGGCACATCCTCAGCTTGTTTTCTTCTGTCACAAAAGATAACTGATTTAGACTTTGCTGCTTCAAAGCGTTCCTTTCATCCCAGCGGCAGTGAGTCAGCCCGCTCATGAGAATACAGAGCCCAGACGCGGCCTGGGGCTGCACAAGTCCCTCATGATTGCGGATCTGGAGAATGGAGCCACGACCCCAGGCGGTGTCTTAGTCATCTGTGTAGACTGAGCCTGCGCAGTGATTCCTCTGTTGTGTGGCTCTCTGTGACTTCGTTTTTGAAGGGGCATCTTTGCACTCACTCTCCTGGCTGACGTGCTGGGGCAGGGGGGGACTCTGCCTTCCCATACTGTAGCTGCGCGTATCATCTGTACCTAGAACTCTGCAAGTGCATGGCTGTGCTGCCTGCAAAGCTAGGCCTCAGCCGAAGCCCCAGTCCACTTGAAGGGTGTCTGGTTAGCTGCTAACGAGGGGGGCCCTGTTCCCCCGTGGATGCAGGGCATGGGGTATGTGAGACTTGTGCTTTACCACTGAGCTCACCCCAGCCTCGTTGTGCCTTTTGTTAGTGCAGTGGTAGCGAAGTCTTAGGAAGGTCAAATGTTCGTCAGCAGTCGCTGTTGGCAGTATGCACACTGCTGTACTTCTGTGAGGGGAAGAGCTGGCAGGGGGTCTGACCACCGGCTTGTGTCTGAGCACATGGCCTCTGGCTTCAGCACACGCTTGAACTGTTGGTACAGCTTTGCTGGCTTCACCCCAGCCACCTCTGCCCCCCGCTTTCTTTGATCAGAAGATGTATTGAGCTGAAACAGTTTTGTATTGTGGCTGATTTTATCATGAGAAGTTTTGTTCTGAAGGAAATGTAAAATATTGTGCTTGGTTAATAAAGGCAACTGTGAAATGGTGGCTTTTTCCTGCTTGGGTGTTCTTTTCCTTGGCCTGTAGCTTTATTTCCAGTGTCTAGACTTACTAATCTGAATTTAAACATAAGACATACAATCATCTGGAATCAATTTTTCCACACTCAGCACTGCCATTCCTAGTCTCCAGGTTTCTCCAATGAAAATCACTTTGTTAGGCCGGAAAGATTCAAGCCAACCTAACTGCCTTTCCCTCGTCCTGGGCTCACGGAGGCCGGAAGCAAGAGGCGCGCTGTGAACCGCAGATCCCTGCCTGGAGACCCTCTGTAGCTTCTTGTCTCAGCCAAACCGGTGCGACTTCTCCCTTGTGCTCCTCGTCCAGCGGCCTGCTCCCTGGCCTGTCTGGTGCTGGAGTGTGTGGCCTTGCCACAGTCCAGGATTTTTCTGTGGGTCTGCTCTTCTGTATGGCCCAGCCAGACCTCTCCTGGGCAGAGCGCACAGATAGCAGGGCCGGGATCGGAGCTCCAGCCTCTCCTCCAGCTGCTGCTCTGTTGTCATCACATGGAGACAGGACAGGAGTTTAATAAAGTTGTGCCTAATGCACTGCGTTCTTGCTACATCTGTGTCCAGGAGTGATGGTCCTTGCTGCCGAGCTCTGCTTGTCTTAGCCGAAGGCCAGCTGTGGGAGACGGTGTGGGTGGAGCATTCTTACTTGTACCAGGAGGCACAAGTCTGTAGCACTTTAGGACTCCAAGTTAGAAGAAACTGCAAATCCTCACACACCAGGTGATAAGACCCAGATGTACTGCCCCCCGTGGTGTTCCCAGTCCGCATCCTTGACTAACGTTTGGGAGGAAGGGTAACAGAAGGGTGAGTGATAGGGGGGTCTGGGCGGGTCAGGGAATGCTGGGCTTACCTGCCAACCAGACAAGTCCAGCTCAGATCAGCGTTCTCATTGAGGACAAAACCAAACCTTCTACCTCACTGGTGCTTTGTATGTCCAGATACATGAACACTGGTGTTGGTGTATTTTAGCAATGCCTGGGTTTCCTTTATCCCTGCGGGTAATTGTGACCCCTGTGATGGCACAAGCCCCCTGCTCTGCCTGTGCTCACTGACCCGTGTCTGGCCCCGGGGCTTCTTGGAGGACACTTACGCTCTAATTCACTGGAACTTGTCCTGAGTCCAGAAGTTTGCTAGTCCAACGAAAGTCCGTCCATACTGAAATAAAGTACTAAATCCTGCCACTCTCTTCCCATTCCAGACTCTAGTGATAAAACCACATCAGGCCAGATAATGAACCCGAAGTATTTTACCTTTTCTCCCAGCAGACACAGCATGACATAAAGCAGCATGCAATTGTTCTGGAAGATTTAACTGCTCCCAATGCCAGAAGCTCTGCTCCAGCGTGGGCAGGCAGATGAGCAAGGGTGGGCAGCCGTGGAGATGCCCGGATGGGCAGCCGGGGGAGGGGGTGGAGGGAAGGGGGAGGGCCAGCAGCCGTGCGGGTCCATCAGGCCTCAGGTCACGGCAGGCATCTGCTCCTCAGTGTGGAATTCAGCCCGGAGTTGACTGAGCAGCTCACACACCAGCGTCTGCTCCTCCTCTACGCCACAGCTCACTGTCAAAGTAAGACCGTTTTATTGAAGAGGGGTCAGGCCACAAAAAGTTAACTTTGCACTAATTGTGAAAAATAGATTTGAAAGGAAAAAAACAAAAGCTAGGCACTGGTTACTCATACCTGGAATCCCACCTGAAGATGGCCATTTGAAGCCAGCCCAGAAAAGAAGGTTGTGAGACTCTTCTTCAGTTAACCACCAAAAAGCCAGAAGTGGAGCTGTGGCTCAAATGGTAGAGTGCTAGCTTTGAACAAAAAAGCTCAAGAACAGCACCCAGACCCAGAGTTTATTACCCAAGACTGGTTACCCCTCCTTGCCAAAAAAAACCCAAAACTAAAAAATACACAAAATACTGATTATGTAAAAAGCATGAAGAGACTTTGTTTTTTATCAGAAGGACCAGTTTTCAGGTGCTTTCTAAATGCCTTGTTTATAGTTAAATTGTTGAAAAGGGAATGATTATTAAATTTTCAGTTTGTTACAATTAAACCTCTAAGAATGTCCAAAAGCCTCATTTTTTATTTTTAAAAGTTTCAGTATTCTTGTAGTGCTGGAGAGCAGAGGCCATCTTTTAATCTCCCAGTTTGAACGACTGCTTATACTTGCAAACTGCACTGATTTGCCTTGGGAAGCTCCAATGAATAGTGAATTCAGAAGCATTACAAAGTGAGAGACTCAAAGGAGTAGGCGGCTTATTATTAAGTGTAACATGTGCATATAGAGAGATTTACATCTAATGTCTGACATCAGTGATGGTTAGATACTCCTGCCCCGGGGTGCTGGGGAAGGAACCCAGGGCTTTGGTAAGTGCTCTACATCTCCCCAAGCCACATCCTCAGCCTCCGACGTTCTTGTAATAGAGGGAGGAAAAGAGGAAAGGAGCAAGGAGATTTTTCTGGAAGCTGTAAGTTCTGTGGGGATCAAGAACTTTGCCTTGATTATGGAGAGCACTTTAGCACCTTGGGGAGAGGCTGTGAGGCTGGTGGGTTGAGATGGGGGGTTTCGGGGCTGCCAGAACATTCTCACTTCTCAAGTGCTAATAATTTGTGGTGCGAGTTCGTTGATAACAGTGTTTCCATGTTTAATGGTAATCTGATGTCTCTGGCTGGTTATGTGCTTGCATTTAGAGGTGGTGAAAGCAATGAAGAAGGTATGTTTATGTACATTCTTAAATTGCCTCTACCCATCAACATTGGGTTCTAAAGCAGGTAAATTGGAGGACAATTACTCCCTTCACCCTAAAAGCACTTCATTGGTTTTCCATGGCGTTTCTTCAAATACTGAGGATCGCTAGTATGTAAAATTTCCTGTGAGCAGCTCATTGACAGCTTTTTGTTCATTTATTTAAAACCTGTTTCTAAGTTCCACGAGGAAGATTGGACATATCTCATTTCTTTATTCGACAGCTTCATTGCACAAAGGTGAGTTGAGGAACCAGAAGGTGAAAACTCAGCCAGGGCTGAGAAGCAGAGCAGAGGCAGGTGTGGCTGTCTCTCTAGACATTATGTCTTGTCTTGGCCCAGTGAAAGCTACTGTTTTCTTTTCTTTTCTTTTTCTTGTCTGGTCGTGGGGCCTGAACTCTGGGCCTGGATGCTGTCCCTGAGCCCTTCGGTTCAAGGCTAGCACTCTGCCACTTGAGCCACAGCACCACTTCCAGCGTTTTCTGCTTATGTGGTGCTGAGGAATGGAACCCAGGGCCTCATGCATGCAAGGCAAGCGCTCCACCACGGAGCCACCTTCCCAGCCCCCCAGTGAAAGTGTAAGGTTTGGAAAAACACCATCCCCAGCCCCACACCAGGCCGGCCAGTGGAGAGTCAGCAGTGGGTAGTACAAAGTGCAGGCTGCTCCGGCCCTGGAGAAGAACCAGTGTGAGAAACTCAGGCAAGATACAGGGGAAATGATCAGGAATGTTTATTAGGAAAGGAATACGCTTTCGTTAGACTGATAGCTGGTCATCTCTGTGGAGAATGACAGTGGTTTTCCTCAGCACAGTTTCTCATTGAAGTGTGAGGTGTTTAGAAGTTAAGTCCCTCCCTGGTCCCGTCTTGGGGCAGAGGCTCAGTCCCAAGCTTGAGGGAGGTTTACTAAATTTATCTCACCGCTAACGAGCCAGTCCACAGAGTAGCCGGAGCAACTCAACCCCAGGCGTGCTCCTCCCCCTGGGCCAGGCTGGACTCGAACTCAGGAGGACCCCTGGCAAAATGGTGGCCCTCAAGCGGAGGACATATTTTGGAGAAGTTTGTCAGTTACCACACCCGGTGCTGGGGACACTGCCGTTTGCAGGGGCTGTCAGTGCAGGGGGCAGCTGGCAGGCTGCGGAGCCGTGGGAGGGGTGAACACAAGGTGCTGAGACCCCAGTGCGGGGGTGGGGGCACTGCTGGGGACGGTTTGAGCAACTGCTCAGCTGCGTTCTAGAAGACACATACTGCCGCACACAGAGGTAGACAGCACTCCAGAAGAGAGGGCCCATTCCAAGTGGCACATGTCAAGGGCAGAAGGGCAGTGACTTCTGGGAGACAGAGTCCAACGTGAGAAAGTGCTGGGAATGATGATCTTGAGTTCACATTTAATTTATTTATTGGCTGGATGTTGCCGAAAGATTTATCAGATAGATTATTCAACATACTTTGACTTGCTAATCCATTCAGCAAATATTTGTGGAAATTTGCTTGACCATTTGGAATTGATGGAAACTTTAAAGACTATAATGATATTTAGAAATATGGGTTAAGAGTTCAAAGGAGTTATGCTCTGAGAAGACAGAGACGCACCTTATGCAAAATGCATGTACTTCAAATGTGGATTCTTTCTTATGTAGTCTTTTTTGTTACGGAGGAATGGCCTGATGTGTTTGTGTGTTAATTAATGGCTAGCATGATTGCATGTAATTAAAAAAATCATACTTCAAAATGGCCACATAGCACATGAGGCCAGTCATTACTTGGGCAGTCTGTTGTCTTCTGATGTGACAAGGCGTTTGAAGCCCAGACGCACAGCTTCCCCGATTTAGACGCGTTCTATGGCAGTCACTTTGGCCAGCTGCCCTAAACCCAGCACATTTTCAAGCTTCTCCCAATGAGTCTTTTCTGGCGGGAAGGGCAGATACCTCTCGGATAGCTGACCCAGATTGGGACATGGATTCGTGGAGGCCGCTGTTCTGTCTGTCCTGGGCGTTTTCCCACATGCACACGATGAAGAAGCGTCTTCGCTGTGTAGCTGGTGGCCAAGTCTTGGCACGGTGAACCATGGTCTCTTGGAACTCGCAGGTAACTGAAAAGTGAGGCTGCTGAGGCTGTGAGATAAGTCTGGTTATTGTGTTGCGGTAATATCAACTCGCATTCCTCAATGAGGGTTTTAGATTCTAGCAGCAGAACCTGCTTTCCTCCATTTGGGAAGGTTCAGAGCTCCGGTTAAGCGCTCTGAACAGCAGGCACTTGACCCACTTACTTGGTTCATGACATGATTCGGAAGGGCATTGCATGCCGTGATGTCTGAATTTGTGTTTGTATTTTATTAAACTTAACATTTTAACAACCTTATTATTATTTCTTCTTCTTCCTTCCTTCCTTCCTTCTCCTTTCATCCTCTTTCTTCCTGTGTGTGTGTGTGTGTGTGTGTGTGTGTATGTGGTGTGTGTGTGTGTGTATGTGTGCGCGCGCGCGTGTGTGTGTGTGTGTGTGTGTATGTGGTGTGTGTGTTGGTACTGGGATGTGAACTCTGGGCCTGGGTGCTGTCTCTGAGCTTTTCCACTTAAGGCTCTACCACTTGAGCCATAGCACCACTTCTGGCTTTTTGGTGGCTAATTGGAGATAAGAATCTCACGGGCTTTCCTCTCCCCACTGGCTTTGAATTACAATCTTCAGGTCTCAGTCTCCTGCAGAGGTGCAGGGACTAGTTTATTTCTTAACTGCCTTCATTTTCTTTATTTTCAAATAGGATGAAAGATGCTCTGCTACTTTGAGAATACTGTACCATTTTTATCATTTAGTAAACCCTATTAAAATAGGGTTAAACTTTATGAAAAATTCTCTCGTGAAAATGTACAGACTCTTAAATCAGCTTTCAAAATGAGATATTTATAATTAGCATATTTTATCAAATATTATGTAGTTTAACAAAACAGCTTTTCTTAAAATTTGAAGCACTATGCTTAGTGATCTCTGGAGTCTGTTAACACTGCCAGATTTGAATCCTGACAAGTAGTTTTTACTGTCTCCTCTATTTTAATTTTCTTATTAATGTTTAACTGCCTTCTGTTCCAAAATGAATGGATTTTGGTTAACAAATACTGCTAGTAATTAGGCTTTTACCAGTTCAAGCTGGCTTCTGCAATCATACAGCATATTTCTTCTCCATTAGTTCTCTTTGTTGAGTTTCAGAAAGAGAAATATCATTGTGCCATGGGGTAACTGCGTCTTATTTATCGCTTTCCTGACACTCTGCAGAAAAGCTACAACCTTTTAAAAGGGGAATATGATATGAGAAAAGCTGGCTCTGCTAACTTGTCGTAAACGGAAAGTTTCTCATGTCGGGGAGGGGTGAGCCGAGAGGAAGTGATGGCAGGCCTTCTGCCAGTCAGACCCGGTGCCCTTGTAGGAACCGTGAATTTAACTCCTCCTCAGTTTAAGTTCTCCCATTGGTGTAGAGTATTTCCAGCTCTGAACCTTCCAGTTTGGAGAGCCTGGCAGAAGCTGCCCCCTGGGCTTGGATGACCTCCCCCACCCCACCCCAACCCGTGTGCCTGTCACCCCCCCCACCCCTCCACTCCTGAGACTGAGACTTCTGACTGTGACTAGGTGAGCAGAATGCAAGAAACATTACCTGTACCTTAAAAAATACACTTCAAAGTCATTTTGTAGTCTGTATAGTGTAGAAAACTTCCCACAGTTTTAATTGTCTCCTTAATAATGTCGAGTTGCTTTCCTGTACTCCTGTGATTCAAGAACAGCCGCGTGCTGGCTGGTGCGCTTGGCCGTCAGGTCTTCCTGGCGCTCCCGCCCCTGGCTGCTCCAGGGTCGCGGCCTAGGGTTTGAGAGTGCAACATTCCATTTCCCTAGGCAGGGAAAGGCAGGAAAAAGGCGTACTTGTTCCAGAGACAAGTGAGTGCCGCGCACTGGGTACCATGATGCGCTGCGTCCAGCAGCCCGGCGGGCGGTGCTTCCGGCATGTGCGTTCAAAGACGGCTTTACTGGAGAGGGCAACGTTGAGAGAGGGTGTGAGGCCTGCGCGGCGTCTCCCCTGCCCCAGCCGTCCGGCCTCCGCAGGCCAGCACGCCGTCCCAGAAAGGCCCGTGCGTTCCACTGATGAACCTGCCTTGACCTGTCCTATCGCCACGCAGTCTAGTTCTCACCAGGAGTCGCCCTGCTGCCGACATGCCGTGGTTGGATGGCTGTATATTGACAGCATCACGTGGCGGGGGGCTAACATGGAAGGCCCCTGTGCCCGCCTACATCCTGCCCCTCCCCTGTAAGACCCCTGTGCCCGCCTAGATCCTGCCCCTCCCCTGTAAGACCCCTGTGCCCGCCTAGATCCTGCCCCTTCCCTGTACTCCCTGCAGCCACCCCTCTTCTCTGTCGTTGGAATCACGTGGTGAGCCTTTCCATGCAGGCCTCCTTCCCAATACCAGGTAAGGTTGCCACGACTTCTCAGTGCAAAGCAGTCCTGCCTCGTCAAGATGTACCATGATTTGTCTTCCCATCCACTGACTGAAGGATATTGTGACTGCTTCCACATTTTGGCACTTAGCTGCTTTAAACATTTGGATGCAGAATTTTGTGTAGAAATTAGCTTTCAACCTAATTATTTAGGTAAATATCCCCAAGTAAGATGCCAAATGGCGTGGTGAGAGCACGTGCCATTGTGTAGTTGCAGGCCGCCTTGCAAAGTGATGGCCACATTGCACACTCCCACCAGCAGTGGGAGAGAGCTCCTTTTGTGCCAAGTCCTTGCCAGCATTTGGTGATGTTGGCATCTGAATTCCGGCTGCTCAGCTAGGTGTGCAGTGGAATCTCATTGTGTTTCTACTTTGCTGATGGCATAGGATCAGCTTTTCACATGCTTAATGCCATCTGTGCCCATTATATATGTCAGTGCAGAGGGAGAAAAAGCAGGGAGAAGAAGAGGGAGGGGAAGGGAGAGAAGGAGGGAGCAAGTAGAAGGCAGGCAGGCAGGCAGGCCGGCAGGAAGGAAGGAAGGAAGGAAGGAAGGAAGGAAGGAAGGAAGGAAGGAAAGATATCAGTAAGCACAAACCACCACCTAAGAAAATAGTTTTTTTTTGTTTCACTTTTTTTTGGGGGGGGGGTTCGGTTGTAGGGCCTGAACTCTGGGCCTGGGTGCTGTCCCTCAGCTCTTCAGCTCAAGGCTAGCGCTCTACCACTTGAGCCACAGCGACACTTCCGGCTTTTTTCTTTTTGCTTATGTGGTGCTGAGGAATTGAACCCAGGGCCTCAGGCATGTAAGGCAAGCGCTCTACCACTGAGCCAACTTCCCAGCCCTGTTTCACTTTTTACCTGTCGTTCTGTACTTCTGCCCCTGGATGAATAGGTTAAGTGCATGGAAGAAGGAAGGTACTGTTTGAGAATTTCTTGCACCC
This sequence comes from Dipodomys ordii, assembly GCF_000151885.1. Lineage (NCBI taxonomy): Eukaryota > Metazoa > Chordata > Mammalia > Rodentia > Heteromyidae > Dipodomys > Dipodomys ordii. The sequence goes on from NW_012267251.1 coordinate 1,401,654, forward strand.
TGACACTGTTATGTGCTTTACCTCCACTGTTTGACAAAAGCCTTCTGAGACGGATGCAGTTATAGTGTCTGATTAGCAGCTGAGAACACGGTAACAAGAGTCACACCACACAGGCCCCTGCTAGCACTACAGCCCCAGCCCCAGGAGCCGGGACCAGCCACTGTCTCTTGGCTCCAGTCCCTGAGCCTAACTGTGGATGAAGTAAGGAGAAACCACTCAAGACGTAAGTGTGGCAACACCGCAAGAGGTCCTCAGCGTGTGTGGAGCTATCTGTTTTCCACCCACAGTTCTCAAAGCTTGCCCTGTGTTTGTGCCTGGTGAAGTCACCCTGTGGGAAGTTCTAATGTGCTGTGTGGAGAGTTCAGCCCAGGCAGTGGCTCCACTGAGCCACCAGCTAAACGTGTTCCACACGCCAGGCCTGGGGTTCTCAGCCACAAACCTCAGCACTCAGCACCACTGGAGTAGTGTGGGACACCAGTGGTCCAGTGAGTGTGTTTTTCTCCTGCCTCCCACGGAACAGAAAGTGAGTTACTGTGGCAGGATGAAATGGGCAAAGGCAGGAGGCATAAATTATATTCTTGCTAATTTGCTGGCGTCTTTTTCCCCCTCATCAACGTTATTGAGCAATAACTTTATATAATTGCATGAATCTACTTAATTGGATGAGTTTTGACAGTTTTGCGCCCCCGTGACACTATCATCACAATCCCGATTCAGAGCGCTTCCATTGCTCTCAAGGCTTCCGTGCCACTCCTTTCTTGATACTCCAGTTCCATTCTGGAAAGACTAGGGTGAAACTTGAAGTCTTTTAAGCTCAGACTTGAATATATTTCATCCCAGCTACAGCTGACTCTCACTGGGGCCATAGCTGTGGCATTGCTGCAGCCCCACGTGACATTATGAAGGCCCACCCTTCCCGTGCGTGCGTGGCGTGCCCTTGGATGGGCGCGTGAGGTGGTCTGCTGGGTTCTCCACACCGGGAGCCCACGTCACTACAAGAACCAGACATCTGTGCTCTTGACTCCCTTGCCGATGGCTGGTGGGACTCGTTGTCCGGCCTGTCTTGGAGCAGGAGTGGGTGATACTCACCTCTGCAGGCCCATGCATCCCACGGATTCCTTTTCTGCAAAGAGCACTCTGTATTGTTAAGGTAGCACTAGGCTTTGACCTCGGGTCCTTGTGCCATTTGGGCAATGCTTCTGGTCATTTTGCTTTTACTATTCTCAAATAAGGCCTTGCTTTTTTTTTCACCTGGGCTAGCCTGGATCACTGGCATCCTGGTCTTGGCCATTCCTGTGGCGGGGCTGACAGACATGGCCTGGCTTTTCTGTATTTTTGAAAGGACACAGGTAGACCTGACACAGAAGAGCTCCTCTAAGCCATTGTCGTAGCCATCATCCATGTCACTGTTGAGCACTGTTGAAGCAATGCTGCTTCAGCAGCTCCTGGATGGCCAAAGTGATCCTGATTTCTACAGGGCACCCTTCCCAGTGCAGCTCCCAGTGACATCGTCCGCGGTTTGGAGCCCCTAGTGGACAACTGTCAGACTCAGCTACTGTGAAATACTACACAGTTCCATATCTGCTGGCCACACTTCAGCGCTGTTGGGGATGGATGGAGTGCAGCAGTGCACTGCAGTCTTTGTTTGTGGTGGGCAGCTTCCACTTGTTGGTAGAGACCATAGTTGAGCCGCAAACCAAGTCATGCAAATTCACTGAGACTTCTTCAGGTGACCCCAACTATAATAGTGATTTCTCCAGCTCTGTCGCAGTAGTAACAGACTTGCCGCTGGATGCTCTGGCCTCTCCATCTTGCTGGCCTTTGATTCAAAGCCCACTTTGAATCTTAATATTGGATCTCTTAATCTGGGAATCTGGTGTGTGTCTTCATTTATTATTTATTAGAGATTTTATTTAATTCTCTCAAATACACATATCCCTTTATTGTGATGAAATTACCGAACATCTACTCTAGGTCAAGAACGTCCAGATGCTTTGTGCCCAATCCCTATCATCGAACCCAGGGAACGCTGTGTATGAGATCACCCAACACAGGGAACCCAGGTTTTGCCTGGAGCTTTAGTTGTGCCTGAAGCTTCTTCTCCTTCCTTGGGAAGACCCTGCACTGCTGCGAGCTTGGGCAGAATGGTGTGTTTGGTGCTCGGGCTGGGCTCTCTCTCTGTCATGATCCTACATTTGGGGATTCTGTGGATATTTATTTGAACTTAGTAGTGATTGTTGCCCGCACATTTCTAACACCCTGAACAAGTTCAGCATATGAGCTAGACAGATGGGTAGGCATGTCTGCCGGGAGACTATGTTGACCTTTGGATTCCCTCCTCACACTCGCAGTGGAAATGCTAAGCATTAGGAAATGGTGTTAGTATAATCCCTGAAACACATTTTACTTAGCCAGCTTTGAGGTTTTTCTCTGCTGCGTGTCTCGTCCGGATCCCATCGAATTCCCTGAAGCTGTGTGATCTTGCCACCCTACATTCATGCTGGTCCCTTGACTCTGCCACGGGACCCTGCGTGTGAGGTCCACACAGCAGACTTGGGTTTCACTCGGTAGAAGTTGTCAGGAGCTTTCGTTATACTTGATGGTCCTTCTTTTCTTCTTTTAAAAGACCAGAAAAATGAATGGGCTGTTTTATAACTCCTTTTCAATCCTCTTGATCTTCAGAGGCAAATGTTAAGAGGCCTGGTGCGGCTGGTTTATGTTGCAGTTTATAATCTAATTAAATGTATTTTATCCACATCATTATGGACTTCATTAAGGCTGGACTTTTATAAAAATGATGATGAACTGGGTCTTTTCCATCTTGTGATGGTGCCAGTAATGTCTGGGGAAGGACGTTTGCATTGCTTCTCTGATTTAGTCAGCCATTTTTTTTTTGAAAAGTTCTTGTTTCAGTAGTTTGCTTTTGCTTTTTTTTTTTTTTGGTGAGCATACAGAGCTCAGAGTGATTAATAGGAGAAGTTTGTTGGAAATCACACATGGTCTTAGAGGCCTACGCACCACTTGAACGTTCTGATCCAGGGGGGAAAATGAAACATTCAGAGTAATTGCCACAATGTAGGTCAGAGAGAGAGAGAGAAAATTGCATTTCCTTTGCTGTGTGTTTTGCACTGAAGAAGAAATCAGTTTTATGGGCTTCAGTTTAATTGCTAGACTTTTTCAGTGTCGAGGAAAGTGTCCATGCTGGGAACTGAGTTGAGAAGGGAGCGTGGTTCATGCTAGTCTTAGTTGCACAGCTTGAATGTAAAGATTGGGTGGTGTTTTTACTGTTTGAGGGGTTGGTCAACTTCTTTGTAACTCCCTCACCCATCCTATTAAAGAAGAATTAATATTAGCTGTGCTTCACAAAAATCTTATCCTAAAGCCCTGTGCTTGGAATGTCTTCGTCTTCATAGTTTCATTTTTCTGCTTTTGCCTGTGACCTTGAGTTTCCCATCCTTGCAGTTTTTGGTCACAGTTACAATGTATCCCTACTTCACCAATTTATTGTCCCTTTAACTGTGGATCCCTAGAGATTCTGAATTGTTATTTCAATATGAACCATATTACCATATAATTTGAAAGCTGGAACATTGGTTTTGCTCAACTCCTTTAAGATATGGAAAAAACCTACCTCTCTTGATACCTGTTGTTTATATGCATGTTTGCACTTGTGTGAGCTCTCTCTTACACACAGACATCTAGTCTACATGATGTGTGCATTTGCATAGTCACACATACCTTGTGTGTATGTACATGTGTAGCTGCATCTCACACATGTTTTTGTTTCTATGCGCACATACACTTGAATAGTCACGCACACACACCTGCAACTTACATGCCCTGCCAAGAACTCTGCAGCAGTCTCTCAATGTTCACAATTTTAGCTCTAACCTGGTTTAAAGCACCCTGTTTGATGTTGCATGCCCTTTCCTACTGATCTGCTCATGTCCTGCCTGGGCTTTTCATGACACTGTGTACATGGAGGCTCCCATAACTCCTTTTTTTTTGTCAGTCCTGGGTCTTGAACTCAAAGACTGGGTACTGTCCCTGAGCTGCTTTTGCTCAAGGACAGCACCCTGCCATTTGAGCCATGGCGCCACTTGTAGCTTTTTCTATTTATGAATCAAACCCAGGGCTTCATGCATGCTAGGTAAGCACTCGACCACTCAGCCCCATTCCTAGCCCCTTCCAAAACTTCTTATTCACATGCCTTTGCTTTTTCCTTCAATCCTTCTAAAGTAATAGCTACCCAGCCTGGTCTGGCTTCCAGGCCCTCCCTTTTGTCCACCCTCCTTTTCATTTATCTGGTAGCTGTGTCTTAATAAATATATATTAAGCATCTTTTAAATCACTTTGCTAAAATTATCTGTTTGAAGTTTGGGGCGGGGTGTCTTGGGGCTTGAACTCAGCCTGGGTGCTGTCCTTAAGCTTTTTTGCTCAAGCCTAGTGCTTTATCACTTGAGCCACAGCTTTTTTGGTGGTTAATTGGGGATAAGAGTTTCACAGACCTTTCCTGCCTTGGTTGGCTTTGGGTCATGATCCACAGATCTCCATGGAAGTTAGAATGGTGGAGAGCCTTCTTATGTACTTACTGAGTCTTATCTGTTGAAAATGGTGCGAACTACCTCTTGGTTTATTTTTAGAGTTTTTTGGTCTGTTCCTTGACATTTTGTAGGTATCATTTGGGATATCAACTTTGTTCAACATTTTACAGACATCTTCACATTTCGTTTGTCTTTTAGCCTTCATTATTAAAATAATCATATTTTACGTTAAAATATAGTTTGTTTTTCTTTCAATGGAATAGGGGTTTCCCATGTTGGGAATCACAGCTGGTATTAAAGTTACTGAAATGGGGTTTTCCCCCTAATTATTTTTATAGTTGGAGTCTTCAGTAGATCTAGAAATTACTTTATATGTGGTTTGAGGTAATGTAATCTTGCTATTTCGCAGGCAGAGGTGTACTATGTCACTAGCTCTTTATTATACATCATTATTTTCCTACTCAGTTGAAAAACTATCTTTGAAATACATTGAGTTTTGACGTACCCTGGGCTTCCTTCCCATAGTCTCTGGCTAATTCATTTTTCTACTATTTCATTCCCATGTACAGTCAGCCCCATTTCATTTCTTCCTGTGTGGTTGATGGTAAGTTCGATGTCTTGGAAAACAGTCCCACTCTCGTGATTTTTCATTTGCATAGGTATCTTAGCTGTTCTTCTGTATGAGTATTGTTGGCAAATGAACTTTCAAATGACTTCACCAAAATAAATATGTAAATAAATAAATAAAATGACCAAGTTAAAGGAAAAAACACTCCATTATGTTCCCATTGGAAGTATATGTACTTAAATCTATACATTAACCTCAGAAAACTTGACTTGAAGAGATTAGCCTTGGGCCTGGGAAGGTGGCTCAGTGGTAGAGTGCTTGCCTTGCATGCATGAGGCCCTGGGTTCAATTCCTCAGCACCACATAAGAAAAAAGCTGGAAGTGGCGCTGTGGCTCAAGTGATAGAGCGCTAGCCTTGAGCTGAAGAGCTAAGGGACAGCGCCCAGTCCTGAACTTCATGTATTTTTATGTTCGTATTTTCTCCTTTTTCATATCATAGTTACATATTTTTCACATTTTATTCTACATGACACAGCATGCTGCTTTTTATAAAATAGTTTTCATCTGAATTTTTAGCAGCTTATCTCTGGCATAGGGAAAAGATAATGTTTTTCTAGCATAATTTTGCATCTGCATCTATGTAAATTCTTAACAGTTTTAGGACTTTTGTGGGTTGGATTTTCAGAGTTTCTGTTCTATACTAAAGATACTTTCTTCACATATTTTACCACTGCGTAGATTTTAAATACCTCGCTCTTATATGAGGTGCATCGTTCAAAGCCATATCGTAAAAGAGCTGACAGTGATTTTTGTCAAATTCTCATTTTAATAAAAATTGCTTTAACAGTTCATTGCTTAGCATTACACTTTTATCATGTTCTGCTTAGTTGTCTTTATCTGCCTTTCCCGTGGAAGTGTCTCTGTGATTCGGTGACGTCATTGGTTGTGTGGGGGCTCACATGCGCTCTCCTCACCCCTCTTCCACAGCCTTGGCTATCAGACAGCTTTTCATAAGACTGTGTACTGGCGAGGAGTATGCAAAATTAACTTCCATGTGTTTTCTTCTCTCTGCCTAGCATGAGACCAAGATGAACTCCTTTTGAAATGAGTCTGTCACTCTGTGCCTAAAACTTGGCCCCATGCCACCCGCTTACCTGAAGTTCTTTATAGAAAGGTCATCTTGAAGTGTTTTGTGTGTGTATCTTGGAAGGTAAATAAGCGGTTTCTGTTTCATGTGGAGGCAGGCCAGTGCGTTTGTCTAGCACATGTCAGTTGGTGTGCATGGCTGCAGACTTGCTGACGTCAGCGCCTAGGGGGTGATCGTGAGTCATTATCATTTGTACTGAGAACTAAATCTAAGTAATGATTTTTTTTTTGCACAATGAATTCCCTTAATTAGGAAAATATACCATGAATCAATTTAAATTAGGTCTCTTTAATTATTTATGAACTATTAAGATAGAAGAAAATTGGAATCCATACTATTTTGTGGAATGATTTCTTTTTTCCGTTTTGAAGGTTGACGTGAGGGAGCGCAGCTTCCGAGGCTGGAGGGCAAAAGCCGATCCTGCTCACCAGGCTGCTCAGGGCTCCGCCCCTGCTGCCTCCTGATGGACGGGCGCTGAGGGCGATCTGGCTCTGCCTGTCTGGGGTCCTGGGAGTTTTGAGTGGGGTCGTTCTGCAGTCCATGCGGCAGTGGGATGTATGCCTGTGGCACAGCCCTAAGGGCCGTGCCCCCAGAGAGGAAAGCATGTAGTCATGGCTCTGAGCGAGCGCCAGAGAGACCCCCCACACGTCACTGTCCATTATCTCTCACAGTGTGTCATTAGTCATGATTTTCCAAGTGTGTTCTCTGGAAGTGCGGCTCCATCCCATTGTGAAGGTAAACAGTATTTATCAAGTTTTCATCTAGTCTCTTGTACACACAAGCCTGTGCCCTGCAGGAGAACACACGTGTTTATTTTTGTCCCATCCTCTGCCTAACGCGGAGAGCCGCGGAGTGCTTCTCCACCCCCCATAGTAAAGTAATCATCGGCTTGTGGTTCTTTCTGTTCCCGCAAACAGTATTAGTGTGCCACCAGCCTTTTCTTTACTGGGCCTCTCGGGTTTTCTGCAGGGGTATTCAGGTGCTCGGTGTTTAGGATGTAGTGCCTTAGATCTGGTTTACTTTATGTTTAGGATGGAGTGTTTTAACTGCTCTGAATACCTTACACAGTAGTGTGTGCTTGGGGCATTTCTGCTTAATTGAGCTGTAGACTGTGGGATTTTGTGGACTCTAAGAGATGATTCATTTTTCATTCCAATTGCCTACTTTTATTCATCGGTTTCATAGAATGGAGTGTGTGTGTGTGTGTGAACATTAGTGTGTGTGTTGGCATGTGTGGTTAATTGTATGTGGTTAAAGGTGAGGATAAAGTAGTGAGAATAGGTGGGAAAGAGAGACAGAATAGTGTCCTACTGTGCTTTACAAATTGAGTCATTACATCATTCAGGTGGGCTACATGGTTTTTTCATGATATATTTTCTGTTTTTAATTAGCTTCTATTAGTTATATGAGGGAGGATTTCATTGTTCCTTCTCCACACGTTTGTACTCTATTTCAGTCGATCTCTCCTCTATCATATCCCCTGCCCCCTTTCCTCCCGAAAGTGTATTTACTTTGCATCTACCGTACTAACAGAGCAGATAGTGTTCTGAGTTCCAGAACTAGCCCTAAAGAACTGGTATAGGGCCAAGACTTTGATAAAGGCAAATGTAGAGCTCTTGGAGATGGGAGGAACGGCGGCCAGAACGGAGCTCAGGAAGGCTTGTGGGAGCTGACTCATTTGTTGGAAGAGGTGGGGAAGGGTTTCTGTGGGAAGGGCAGCATACACACATGGTTAATGAACATGGTTTGCCTTCTTGGGCACAGGGAAGAGACAGACAGTACTTACAATGTCATGTGAAGTGGCTGTTTCAGAATCTGCTCATTAACAATGTTAAGTCCCTCCATATGAGTAGATAATTGAACAGTGCCCACGCAAAGCCCGTCTCAGTGACTGCTGCCTGTGTTACGGGGCACTGTGTGCATCCCTTGTAACTGCTGCACACCGCACCGCGTAGATCACCGCATCACGTAGACCACCGCAGTGCTTAGTTTGCATCTAAAAATTATAGAATACCTGAGAACATGGAGGTTTCCATTTACACTGAACTTATTTAAGTGATGTATAAGAGCAGAAAGATGATTCCTGTTTAATAGGAGATAGTGTTGGGTTTCAATACATACTTGCATTGTATAATATTTGAATGAAGTTAACCTGATTTGTTTCCCCAAACATTTATCATTTCCTATGGTGAAACTTTCAGTGTACTTTCCAGGAGCGTTCTGAATTGTATACTCTTCATTAGTGTACTTATGCTCACCTTCGTGTGTAATAGTGGCACGGCCTGTCTGCTGCTCCGGTCCTCGTCACCGTCACCGTGGCTGAGACGTGGCACTCTGCGTGACTCTGCGTGGCAGCCTCGTCCCGAGGCGCCCCCTTCCTCTCTGGCATTCCAGGTTTGAGTATGTGCTGTGAAATGAGCACAGTATGTGCCTTTTTTGTTTTTGTTTTGTTGTTTTTGTGTGATAGTCCTGGTATGTGGCCCAAGTTAGCCTCAGATGTTCGGTTCTTCTGCCTCAGCTTTTAGCATTCAGGAATTACAAGTGTTTACTACTCTTCCTACCTTGTATTTTGCTCTCGAAATACGATTATCTTCTGCTGGGTTTCTTGTAGATGTCCTGCCTCCATTTCTTTACATTAATTTGTTTCTAATCTTTGTTGATTCTTAAATGTTTACTTCATGTCTGTGAGCTCACAGGAGCATCTTATATCGTTGGCACTGCAGGAGATCAGAACTGCAAAAGCTGATGTACGCGAGGATGGTGTTTGGAGGGGAATGACTGACACAGGCATTGGAATCTGGTGACCTCTGATCACATCGTCAAAGTGTCACTGATTAGTTATAAACCTGGGACAGAGTCGTGTGGGTTTCGGACCTCCGCTATCCTCCACTGTGAGATGAGGACCTGCAGCTGGCAGGGGAGGCGTGTGAGGGAAGCGTGGCCTCGGGAACTTCGCAAGGCTTGGGGAACAGTGTCGGCATATGAGTTAGGGCTGAGCCACATGTATTTGGTCATCTCTTTCTTGTTTCTGATAGATTCCTATCTTCTAGATTGAGGTTAGCTCATACTTGCAATCCTGGCTACTCAGAAGTCAGATCTGAGAATCACAGCTTGAAGCCAGCCTGAGCATCTCATCTCCAGTTAGCCACCAAAAAGCTGTTAGTGTAGCTGTGTCCAAGCATAGTGTGTTAGCTGTGAGCAAAAATAACTCAGGGACAGGACCCAGGCCCTGAGTTCAAGCCCCACAGCCAACAGCAAAAAAAGAAAACAAGAAAGGAAGCCGGGCACTGGTGGCTCACGCCTGTAATCCTAGGTACTCAGGAGGCTGAGATCTGAGGATCGCGGTTCAAAGCCAGCCTGGGCAGGAGAGACTGTGAGACTCCTATCTCCAATAAACCACCAGAAAACCGGAAGTGGCGCTGTAGCTCAAGTGGTAGAGCGCTCACCTTGAGCTGAAGAGCTGAGGGACAGCGCCCAGGCCCAGAGTTCAAGCCCCACGACCGACAAAAAAAAAAGCAAGAAAAGAAAGAGGGAGGCAAGGACAGAAGGGGAAGGAAGGAAGGAAAGGTGGGAGGAAGGGATGAGGAAGGAAGGAAGGAAGGAAGGAAAGGTGGGAGGAAGGGAGGGAGGGAGGGACACAGGGAATGAAGGAAGGAAGGGAAGGAAAGAAAGAAGTAGAAAAGAAAAGCATATCGGGAAGGAATATGTGAAGAGCACCCAGCCTTTGCACTCCCTGGAGACTCTTAAGAGTTCACCCCCCACACAGTGATGGGTATGTGTGTTGGTATTTTGCAGAGAGTTGGACAGTTATACATCAGAGACAAAAAGAACACAACTCCCTATCTTTAGTTATTTGCCGTGTATGCAGTATTTTACATGGTTTCCAAACAGAATTCTAAGCAGCAAATACTGATACAGTAGTAGCAGTGAATGTACACCACAAGATTTTAGAGTTGTATAGGAACTTAGAGATCCAAGAGTGCATGCAGTTTCAAGATAAAATAGTACCAACCTCCTTAAAAAAAAACAAAACAATGAAAGAAGATGCTAGAGCCTCGTGGGCTGCTTTGGCACAGGCCTACTGACGTTTCCGGGTGGTGTTATGCATGCGTGCCCCGCGCATCTCCTCCCCCCCCCCCCGCCGTCTCCCACTCCAGCCTGTTGGACCTGCTGGAGCCATAGGGAGCAGTTTGTACCTATTGGATTCATTCAGGTTCTGGCCTTTGTCTTTCCACGCTGGATTTTGGATAAAGCTAGCAAACTCATATCAGAAAACAGAGCTCGGAGCGCGTGTCCGCTCTGCTGGGCTGTTCCGTGTGGCCGTAGCACAGCAGTGGGGCGGTGTCCTTCCAAACCATGCGGTGCTGGTGTGAGGAGCTGATGGGGTCAGTAACCTGCATGGCCAAGGACGAGGAGCCCACTGCCAGTGAGCAGTGACGGGAGAAAAGCTCGCATCCGGCCTCCTCCTTTCTCCACCACATAAAGAAGTATGAGGAGGAAAAAGCCAGAGCGAGGCAGAGTTTATTTGAAAGTGAGAGTAAGTGAGGCGCAGAAGCAAGTGCCAGCCAGCCTCTTGGTGACTGGAAGGCCGGCAGCAGCCCTCACTCCCCAGACGGAATCCTGCCAGCAGTGCGGCCTTACGCCCTGAGCTTCTGTTCGCCTCAGCTGTGGTGGGTCTTGTTGGATTGCTGTCCACCTCACCCACGGGGAGGGGTGCCTGCCCCTGCCACCTCTGCTCCAGGGTCCTCGGGGAGGAGGAGGGGCCATGGTGCTCTCTTGTCCTGTCTGCCTGCTCTTTCTCTGATTCTCCTTCAACAGGATGCTCATTCCAGGGCGCTCTATCCCTATCTCTTTACATCCGCTTAGTGAAGCAATTAAATCCTTTGATCGAATAAATCCATTTTAATATCTGCATGTGAATAATATTCTGATTTGTTTGTAATATAGCAAGCATCCTGAAGATCCCCAGATGAATTAATTTTAAACCAAACATCAGAATACACTTGAAAAGTGAACTTTAAAAAAATAGTATAAGAACTTTAAGGGTGATTGAATAAACTCAGTTTAGTAGTACTCTGCAAAAATGTCTACCTGATTTTCATGGGCACAGATCAAGCTGATCCTTAACTGTTGCTTACACAATGGTAATAATCCACACTGAGTAATAGTAAGTTACTTGTTAGTATTCTGGCTGTATTTGAGCTAAGCAACTTCCAGTGGCTCTTTTGGCTGATAGTAACAGAGAGAGCTCTCAGACCTGCCTTTGAAATGTAACCAGAGCAATTGGCGAGGAGTGATTTCATGAACCTATGACCTTGCCCTCTGTACAGCGTGACCCAATCAGTAGACACAATGTCTATCTGTAGTGTCTTTTTCCCTGCTTTTCTGTTTATCACCATGTAACTGACATTTGTAATCTTGTGACTCAGCTGTACTGTCACAGTTATTCCTCTTTTAATTCTACATTGTTCTCTTTCATATTAGGTGTGTTTAAAATTTACTGGTCCATTTAATAAATGGAGATCTGAAGTCTCTGAGATCAGTCTGAGGTTAGCAAGTACAGCAGTAATAAAGCCCACAGGTTAGCATAGATGTTATTACTGAGCTGTGTCTTTCCTTTTTCTCAAAGCCTGTATTCACCTTTATCCTTTTGATTTCATATGTGGGCTTCGATAAACATTTTCTGATATGATTTTGTAGGCAACACATTGGGGTAGGTTTCTGTGTGCACATGCCCATGTTCACAGCTGGGCAGGCAGATAGGAACTTACATGTGCATATGCACATGGCGGGGGAGACAGGTAGGAACTTACATGTGCATATGCACACGGTGGCGGGGGAGACAGGTAGGAACTTACATGTGCATATGCACACGGTGGCGGGGGAGGCAGGTAGGAACTTACATGTGCATGTGCACACGGTGGCGGGGCAGGCAGGTAGGAACTTACATGTACATATGCACATGGCGGGGGAGGCAGGTAGGAACTTACATGTGCATATGCACATGGCGGGGGAGGCAGGTAGGAACTTACATGTGCATATGCACACGGTGGCGGGGGAGACACCATCTACTATCCCATCCTAAGGATGCTTTTACTACTCAAGTGAGAAGTCCCAAAGTTCTATTACCTCTATTGCTACCTGAATTCTTCAGGACGAGAGCCATGCAGAAATACCACATTTACAGTCTGTGTTGTATTTCTTCAGCTGTAGCAGTGTGCACTTCTCTATGGCAGTTAGAAATGTGTAAAGCTCATGTGACTTCAAACTATTACAAACCTCAAGGGTCTTGAATGTCCATTTTTTCCTAAGTGAAAATCTTCTTCTAGGTTGTTGAACATAACAGGCATTTTTTTTTTTGGTCGGTGGTGGGGCTTGAACTCAGGGCCTGGGCACTATCCCTGAGCTCCTTTGCTCAACACTAGCAATCTACACTTTGAGCCATAGCTCCTTCTGGTTTTAGAGTGATTAATTCAGGATAGTTGTTTCGTGGGGACTTTCCTGTGCAGGCTGGCTTCAAACTGCAATCCTCAGATCTCAGCCTCATCAAACTGCAATCCTCAGATCTCAGCCTTCTGAGATGACAGGTGTCAGCCACCAGGACCTGGCAGTAACAGGTATTTATGTTGATAATATTTTACCTTCTGTTTCCATGTGCAGGCTTTTTAATTTACAGAAGTCAAGCACTAACTTCATTATAAACTCAGGCTGTGAGAGGCTTTAGACCTAAAGTAAAGTCTCATGGGACTCAAAGTGAGGATCAGAAATGAAATCACTGAACCACCCCTTACTGAGAGTTGTCGCGATGTCCCCTTGTCACTGATGTGCCACAGCTGTTGAGGATGAACGAGGCCTCCTAGGATGGAAAGATCTTGGATTTTTGCAAGGATATGAGTTAGAGAATTTTTTCCCAATGTTCCGAGTTCGTAGTTCTTATGTAGAGAATAGGTGTGGTTAAGGTGTGGAATTGGGGGCCCGGGTGCCAGGGTAGCAGGCGCTCTGCTCGCTTTCCTGCAGCCCGACCTTCCGTGGGGGACTTCACTGGAGAGGACGTCCCCTTGAGTCTTAGGCAGTACTTCCACGAAGCCATTCACCTTTTCTCCCCTGAGTTTCTCATGGTTTTACTCTCGTGTATATGTAACATGAACACCAGAATTCATAAATTGCGCAACGCATTGCACTGTGTTAAAATGACAGTTCTAAAGACTTCGTCTGAGAAACCACTACATGAATTGTTAAAAACTAATCTGGGAGAAAAAGGTTTGCCACTCCCGCAGCAGAGGAGTCCCTGATGCAGAGGTCTGCAGCCGGAGTGCGCAGCCCGGTGCAGAGCCACACGCGCGGTGCAGAGGTCGGCAGCCAGAGTGCGCAGCCCGGTGCAGAGCCA
>NW_012267251.1:1417234-1521342 GCF_000151885.1 Dipodomys ordii
CCACTTCCAGTTTTCTAGTGGTTTATTGGAGATAAGAGTCTCATGGACATTCTTTCCTGGGCTGGCTTTGAACCACAATCCTCAGATCTCAGTCTCCTGAGTAGCTAGGATTACAGGCGTGAGCCACTGGTGCCCTCTGGCCTTTAGTAATTTTTTAATTCAGAGTGGCCATCTGCTGGCTTCACCCGGCCCTTTTGCCAGCTTGCCTTTGACTATCTCCTAGTCTTGCTGTGTCCATCCCAGGCAATGCTTTTAAATCTTGTGTTCCCCATCATGCTTGGGCCTCATCACACTGTCTGTCTATTCGAATCTCTATCACCATGCATTCAACAAACTCAGGCTGTTCCTATCTTATGGATCTGATATATTGAAACTTTTACTTCTCCCAAAATAAATATATGATCTAGTTTTTTGGAGCTGTGTCTTCTGAATCTTTATTTTGATATGGAGCAAGTTGTATATTGTCAACAAGCAAACATTTGGACAGTCAGAGGATCAGGATATAGGAACAAATGCACATTTTCAGATCTGTCTCTTTTTATTTTTATTTTTCCTGGGCAAGCTTTTCCTGGAGTGGAAAGAACTGAATATGGATGAATGCATGCTGCAGACTGATTTTCAGCCATAATTGCTTGCAGTAGGAAAATAGGCAAAGAAAGTAGATTGGGAATATTGGCAATCAGAGATGGGATTCCTACACCTGCCAGATACCAGTGTAGCACGCAGGCATTCGCAGAGAAATTGAATTGCTGCTATCTGGTGACAAGAGCTTCCAATTACCATGGTTCGGATGCGTCTGTCTGCCAGGCATCACTTCACGAAGCGACAGTCCCATCCCATTGGAGTCGGAGATGGGGCTCATTTCACAGTGGCACCGGAGGCGGCCTGGGGCCGTGCTGGGTGGCGGGGCCCTCCGTCCTTCTGCTGGCAGCAGGCACCCTCAGCGGATGGTGCAAAACAAGATGGCCTTGGATGGTCCGTGCCGCTCCTCAGGCATACGTTTCTGGACCCAAGGCTGTGGGACAGGAGCGCAACAGAGCAAACTGCCAGGTGTTGATCACTGAAACAAGGGTGCGCTCACCCTATTACAGCCCACGTGGGAAAGATTTGGACAATGGTATGTGACTTCCTCCAGGCCCTGATTCAGGACTGAAGAGTTTAACCCAGGCTGTCTGGTCATTTCGGGTCCTGAGTTTCTGTCCAGCCAGAGGCGCGGCTTCTCTCTTGGTTTCTGAGGCCAAGCGTTCTGTGCCGCACTGTGCGTGTGGTGTTCAAGGGCCCCTGGTGTGGCCGGGGCTTCACACAGGGTATCTCAGGAGACACGGGAGGCACGTGGGCACAGGATCGCCGTGCTTCCTCTACAGCAGCAGCCGCCACAGGCAATCATGGCCCCGCCCCAGCCCCAGCCCGCGAGTCCTCCAACCCACCTGAGGCCTAGAGTCAGCGTCCTGCCCAGCTGTGTGTGCTGGCCCCCTTCTCCCACCTGGCCCAGCCAAGGAGCCCACAATTCCTCCCTCACCCTTTCCTGCCGCTCTGTCTCGGTCTTTCTTAACTAGACCATTTCTTGAGCGTGGAACACCAGGCTCTGCTCGGTGTGTTTCCTCTCTTCATTGTCTGAAAAAGAACAGACTCGTTTGTCTGGGGCCCGATTCTTGCAGCTGTGGTTCTTGGTCAGCGGGGTCACCATCCTCTGTTGCCTGTTTCACTGTTCCTTCCCCCTGCCTCTTTTTTCCATATCACTGAGGTTTGAACTCAAGGCCTCATCCTGGCCAGGCAGGTGCTCGACCACTTAAACCATTACTCTGGCCTTGTTTGTGATAGCATCGTGACCTTCTGAAATAGACACCTTGCTTTTTTGAATTACACTTTCATTTTGAGATGGTTACAGATCCACCTACAGTTGTGGGAAACAACGGAGCTCTCTGTACCTTCATCTAGTTCCTGTTTATCCCATAGCCAAATAGCTGACAGAACCAACTGGACAGAGGGCAAGTGTGTGCGGGCTTGTGTTTCAGAGGCTCCGTCCTCGGGCTCCACCCTCGCGAGCATGGTTTACCACCTGGGAACGGGAAGCAGAGGGGGACCAGGACCAGCTCCTGCTCTGAAGCCACCCACAGCGGCTCCCCCCCTCCAGCCGCCAGCCCTCCACAGACCCCTCCCCGCGGGCCAGCCCGTGGGGCTCATTCCATATTGAAGCCCTCACAACGTCCAAGCCACTGGTGTGACGCAGTCAGGAGGGGCTTCCATTGCCTGGGATGCTGGGGCACACATAACGTTGCACACATAACAAGCCAGACTAGTCTCTCACTCAGCATAGTTCCCTGTAGAGTTACCAAGGCAGTTCCATGTTTCTGGGCTTGGGCACTGTCCCTGAGCTCGTGTTGCTCACGGCTAGCACTCTACCATTTGAATCGCTTTTTCTGTGATTCATTGGAGGTGAGAGTCTCACAGACTTACCTGCCAGGACTGGCTTCAAACTGTGATCCTCAGATCCTGAGCAGCTACTGGCACCCGGCTCCTCCTCTTCGTTGCCGGGCCGTGGGCCAGGGCATGAGTTGGCCCCGTCTTTCCCCGTAGGAGGATGTCGGGGATGCTGTAAGTTACATTGCTGTAGAAGTCCACGTACAGCCTTTGTGGGAATACACGTGTCCATTCGTCTGCGAACCAGTGGCAGCTGTGTGTCTGCTGTGTGCTGTGGTTTGATTGCAGTTTGTCCCCCGAGATTCTGGTGTTGGGAGTTCGGCCTGGGGTGGAGCCTGCGGGTGGTGGAAGTGGGTGGACGTGGCCACACCACCGCGTGCGCGCTCAGCCCTCAGACGCAGCGTCTCCGGCTCTCCCTGGGGAGCCGCTGTCACCCACCCTGAGATGCCACCATCCCCAAGCCCCTCTCCAGAGCCTGCGCCACGCGGTGAGCCATGGGAGGCCGTGCGAAGCCCCTCCCCCAGCCAGCCCACTCACATGGCCGCTGCGGGGCAGTGAGCCAGTGTGGTGCGAGCTCGCTTTTATTGGTAGGTGAGGAAACGAAGTGAAGCTGCTCAAGCAGTGTGTGTGTACACGTGTGTGTACATGTACACGCGTGTGTATGTGGGGGCAGGGAGGGCATTAGGTCTTAAGGCCTGACCTCTGCTCTGTCTCTCAGAAGGTCGACCATTTCCAGTTGACGACCACATGCAGCCTTCTGGACACAACAGGATGTGGGATGAAAAGTGATGGTTTGTGTTGTCACCTCACCTGGGAAAACGTCAGGAGGCCATGTCTTGGTAATACTATTGTATGTGATTGTTTTCTCAAAAGAAAAGAAAGCGGTGGCTGATGCAGCGTGCAGCAGGGTAGACATGCGCATACTCAGATCCCTGGCACCTAACCACCAAGGCCGTGATGCTGCAGCCCATCTGGGCTCGAGGTGGGGAGCTGGACCTGGCTGCCCCGTGAGCCGAGCGGGAAGAGGCAGGCCTCCGCTCTGTCCTCTTTTGTCTGCCTCCCGCTCCCCTGCGCGCGGAGAGCCCTTGGTTGCCGCAGCAGCACCGCGGTGACTGGGAGGCTAAAAAGACAGATTGCATCAATTACTGCAGCGCTGGTGGGAGCGGCGTGGATGGGGGCGGGGAGGGCGCGTATTCCCAGGTGCTGGGTGAGCGGATCATGGCAGGTTCTGTATGTCGGAGGGTGTTGGTGGTTATGAGACACGCTGTGGGGGAACTGCAGCCTCTCCCGTAATCGAAAGGGTTGTTTCTGCTGACATCTTGACAGAAGGTGTCCCGTGGGAGAAGAGCTCACTCAGTGTGCCTGACCAAGCAGTAATTATCCATACCTCGTGCCTGATGGGGGAGGCGCTACACCGGACACCTACTACAGAGCCGCTGGCTTTTTTCCTTCCCAATAAAAGGGAAGGGGTTTTATTTAGCAGTTTGAAAAAAAATTACAACCAGCAAATTACACATGTGTGCAAGAATAATGAGAGGGTCTTTCCGGTGTAACTTCAGAGGCTGTGGAATCCACGCCATCACAGGAAACACACCTTCTGTTTCAGAGATCTGAAACAAAGGCAGGCTACTTGCTGCCCCTCGCTTTCTGCAGCCTAAATACTTTCTCCGGTGACAATGGCCGGGAACACTTGCATGTCGGCACACTGTGACGAAGCCGGAGTGAACATCCCCTAATTCAGTGTTGGTGGCAGTCAAGCTTTTGGAAATCAGTTTCTTCCATAGCTTCTTTTTAAGCTGAAGTAAAGTTCATTGCAAAAGGCCCACATTTCCACCGCAGTAATGGATTTTTCCTGTTCTTACTTCATGCAAGTCTCTGATCTCAGTGTTTAATAAGCACATGAATACAGCAACTCCAGAAGTTGCTCTCCTCCCTCTTTCCTTGACACATAGATAATAGGCTACCAAGACTGTTTACTGTGATCTGTTACTGATGATCCTGTCAGTGATCTTCGCTGTGTATGTGAAAGCGGGAGGCAGACAAAAAGGAGGCCTGAGAGCGGAGGCCTGCCTCTTCCCTCTCGGCTCACGGGGCAGCCAGGTCCAACTTCCCAACCTTGAGCCAAGGTGGGCTGCAGTGTTCACTGCCTTGGTGGTTAGGTGCCAGGGATCCGAGTATGCGCATGTCTGTGCTGCTGCACGCTGATTAACATCGCGTTCTAGCTGAACCCCTCCTTGCTTGTGTAAGGAAGTGACTTATTGAAAGGTGATCTGTGTAGTTACGGTTGGGAGCAATCAGCTCGCAGTGCAACACTGGTCTTGGCATAGTATTCTAGGGAAGCAGCCCCTCCGGTTCCAGCCTGTTCACACACTCCTGACACGCACACAGTCTTGCTCCTTTCACATTATATCACTTGTGTTTGGGGATTTTACATTTTCACAAGTTTCCCCTCCCCCCAGCCTTGATTGATAAAAGAATTGTGCTGCAAAAAGGACGTTGAAAACTATAGTAAAGATATTTAATAAGACTTGACCTTGAAATGTCCTATTAACGGAGTCTACTTTGTTTGTACTACACCCCATGAACACAAAAGAGGCATTTTCATTCCTGCCTTTTCACAGTCTGCAGAGACTAAAGTGATTTCAGCCATTTTCATCTGGAGAAAATACTTAGGCTGCAGAAAACAGAGTGGTAATCACCTGTCTTTATTTCAAATCTCTGAAACACAAGGTATATTTCCTTACGGTTATGTATTTGTGATCTGTAAACTTCGAAGAAACTCAGTTCTAGAGGGTTCTTTTAGACTACCAAAATGACCTGACTGCTTCAGTAGCAGACAGCTATCTAAGGAGTTGCTTGCTTTTACCTGCCCTGGAAGATTCTGATTTTTATCTGTTAGATCAGTGAACAGATGAACAAAACATCCCGCCTGTCTTCTCCCAAAGACAAAGAGAAAAACTATAATTTTGTGTAGTTGAGTGTTTCTTAAAGATGGACAGTAATTACTGGGCATAATTACATGAGAGTGCTTGATCCAAGAGCTTTTATACTGTCTTATGCCAGATTTAGGGCACAGAGAGAAAGGGCTGTGGCTTATTTTTATCATTGGAGTTTCTGTTTTGAACTAGGATTTAAACCCAGAGCCTCAAACCCAATGGGATTGTGGCTTGGGGGAGGGGGGTCTGGGGAATGATCTCTCCTTTCTGGGATGGGGTTCCCTGTAGAACACTTGGGAGTTTTGCACACAGCTCCAGGTCACTAGAAATCCTGTACTCCATCTTAGTAACATCAACGTGTCTCTGTCTATCCAATCTGGTCATAAATCCACTCAAATGACAAGAAGGAGAGCACTTGCTCCTTGTTTGGAGGATGCTAGTATGTCCCTTGGCTTAAAGCCACTGACCTCTCTGAAGGTGCTGAGACTTAGAAATGTCTGTGTGCCCCTTGGTGGTGTAGGCCAGGAGAGTTCTGGACGTTTTTCTGATCTGCAGGCACTTTAGTCTAACATGGTTCTGTCGCAGTGCATTCTGTGACTGTGGCGGGACATTGCAGCTCTCCTCTTCGAGCTCACAGGTAGGCGGCGGGGACAGACTTTCCCATGGACACTCGTGTTTGGTCATCTCTTTCTTTCATCTCCTTGACCACATTTGCCACAACTTCCCTTCTCAGTATTGTCTGTGAATGGATCTGGCAGAGATGAGACTGGGTTCTCTTGTGTTCTTGTTTTGGAAATAGCATAGCTGTGTTTGTGTTTGGGACAAGCCTGCTCTGTCTCTTACCCATCGTGTGGGAGAAAGCCGAATCTGTGATGTAGCAGACCACTGTGTCTTTGTTCACACACGGGGCTGGGGGTCTCTGGATCTCCATGGGGATCTGAGTGCGTCCCGTGTATGTGTGTGTGTGTGTGTGTGTGTGTGTGTGTGCGTGTGCGTGTTGTGTGTGTGCATGTTGTGTGTGTGCGTGTGTGTGTGTGTGTGTGCGTGCATGCGCGCACATGGGGAACTTGTCACTCACATTCACAATTTTCAGCTTACACTTTTGTTCCACAGTGATTCAAGATCATCCCTGTCTGTCTGTCTGTCTGTCTGTCTGTCTGTCTGTCTGTCTGTCTGTCTGTCTGTCTCTAGTGGTTTTGGAACCTGAGCTCAAGGCTCTGTAGCTGCTATGAGGGTGCTCCTCCACCAAGCCTTTACCCCACGCGTTTTCTGCTGTATTTATTGTTCACATGACGTCCTGTGCTTTGGCCTTGGATATGAATACTTCTACTTCTGTCCCCTGCATAGCTGGAATCTCAGACTCCCATCATTAGACCCAGGTCTCGTTAACTTTCTTGGCTAGGCTAGTCTCTAGTCATAATCCTTCTGATCTCGGCCTCCCAGGAGTCTGGGATTACAGGCATTCGCCATCCTGCCTAGCCCTCAAAGGTTATCTTTCTATGCCAGTACATCCAGATCCTTTGCTGTCTGTTTAAAAAGTAAATAATAGCAGTGTATTGTAATAATAAGTACTAATCTAATGTTTATTAAGCTCTTATTATGTGTCAGGGATTGCTCTAAACCTTCAAATGAAGATGAGGAAACTGATTCAAAGGCCATGCCTGGGACTCAATCAAAGTCACACAATCCATTGGAAAGAGTCAGGTTTTATTTGTTTCTTTCTTTTGTTCTGGTCCTGGGACTTGAACTCAGAGCCTGGGCACTATGCCTATGCTTTTTAGCTCAAGTCTAGCACTCTACTAACTTTTGAGCCACAGCTCTACTTCAAGCTATTTAGCAGTTAGAGATAAGAGCCTCCCAGACCTTCCTGCCTGGGCTGGGTTCAAACCATGATGCTCAGATCTCAGCTTCCTGAGTAGCTGGTATTGCAGGCATGAGCTGCTGGCTCCTGGCTAACAGTCAGATTTAAACCAAGGCTGTGTGGCTCCTAAAGCCATAGCCACACTCCTTCCCTGTCCCCGGCACACTGACATTTCCTCTCATCCTTCACAGTGACGGATGGTTCTGTAGTGTACGTCTCTGTGCGCAGGTTTCTCCGTAATGGGTGCACTTGAATATCTGAGAGCCAGTTTGATCATGACTTTGCTGAGGTCACAGCCTGTCTGCTCAGGCACTGACCTTGAGCACACCCGAAGATGACAATGAGTTTTGGTTCTCTTGTTGTTTAACCAGGCAGGTATTTATTCATCAGGGGACCCCATTCTCTGCCTTTCTCCATTACTTACAGTTTCCACTGGGTCCAGGATGCTGCCAGTGGCCTTCAGGCCCAGAACGCCCTGTTAGTCATGGTGTCAGGGACCCACAGAACGTGCATGCCGGCCCTCAGGAGAGCGGTGCTGGATCGCTGGCAGGCATTTCCCCATCCCTCATTCCCATTCCCCATTCCTCATTTCCCCATTCCCCATCCCCCATTTCCCCATTTCCCATTTCCCCATTTCCCATCCCCCATTTCCCCATCCCCCATTTCCCCATTCCCCATCCCCCATTTCCCCATTTCCATTCCCCATTTCCCCATTCCCCATTTCCCCATTTTCCCATTCCCCATTTCCCATTTGAATGGGGTTTGATTTGCCAAAAACTAAATAAAAATATACAAACACACTTGATCTGTGAAACTTCCGCCCACGTTGCCAAGGGATCAATGGGGTTAGAAACCTGAGGTGGCTTTTCATCAATAGAGTGATTAATTACTACATCAGAATGGAGGCTGATCAATAATCCTGTGATGGACAAATGAATTCTTCTCTGAGCATCTCTGGGGGAGGCTGGGCAGCTCCCGGGCTGGACAGATATTTTGGGGGTTGTAGGAATCCAAATTCCAGACTTTCTGTTCTCGAGGGGTCTGGTTTGTCACCCCCTGATCCTTGACCACGGG
Organism: Dipodomys ordii; assembly: GCF_000151885.1. Taxonomy (NCBI): domain Eukaryota; kingdom Metazoa; phylum Chordata; class Mammalia; order Rodentia; family Heteromyidae; genus Dipodomys; species Dipodomys ordii. The sequence continues at coordinate 1,425,527 of NW_012267251.1, forward strand.
CCGTGTGCGGCTGTCGGGGGGAGGGGGAGGGGTGGGGACTGGGACTGCGCCGCCCCACCACGGCCATGAGCCCAGCCGCGCCTGCCCTCTGCTTTCCTTTCCTCCCCCCTCTCCCCTTCCCTTTTCTTCCCTCTGTTCCCGTCCACTTCCCTTCCTTTTCCAGTGTTGGGGTGGAACCCAGAGCCTGGCACCTGCTAAGCCTGTGCCCTGTGACCCGGCCACACCCCACTTCTACAGTTTAGGAACCCTGCCGCACCATGATGGAATTCCCCGCTCATGTGGTGTGGAGCCGCAGCGTCTCGATCTTCCCTGAACTCGAAGTGGACTTGCAGGGGCAGCAGAAACATTCTCCTGACCTTGGCCTATGGTGAAGGACAGAGGGGTAGAGAAGGAGAGAGGTGAGGGGGTCATTCCCTTTCTTGCCACCTTGTGACTGCCTGTGTACTCACGTGGCTCTCCACCCACCCTCATCCTCACAAAAGCTGTTATCTTTGCCATCAGATTTGTCCTTGGACAGGGCAGCTCCACAGAGATCTGTGCTGCAGCTCTGCACCTGACTGCAGCCGCGCCTTGTGACAGGGTCCCCTTGTGACAGGGTCGTGCGCTTGATCTGTAATGAACAGGGAGGAGTTTTAGATTCCATCAAGATATGGAAGTTGATGGAAGTTTTCATTTTCTTCCCCATTAAAAGCAACAATTCTCTCAGCATGAAGACAACCCCAAGAAACCATAGTGCTTTGAAGAGGAATCAGAGGGGACGGCAGAGGGTGGGCCGTGATCTCCTGGTCATGCCTCCCGACTTGGAAGAAGAGCCTCGCCCCCTCGGGTTGCTGCAGGGCTCTGTTGAGACCTGCAAGGCGTCTAGGAGCCATCTGCTCGCAGGAAGCCCTTGATAACCCTCAGCCCACAGCGAGCGCTGCTCTGTGACAATCATCAGTCTGTCTTTCTACAAGCTCCTTTCTTGAGAGCATAAAAGCATTTGAAATGGAGGTGTTAGTATTCTGAACCCCAAACTAGGCTTGGTGCTTGGAAGAAAGGAAACAGGTCTGACAGAATATGTCAGCTTTAGACACGAGTCACGGGCAAGAGTTCTCTGTCATTTCCGCAGCTCATCGGGGAAGGGAGACCTCAAGAAGCCCCCCAAAAGTGGTTAGCGGTTTCCTGAGGAAGCCACAGGCTCTGAGTGCCCCGTTCTGTCTGGGTTTCTCTGTAAAAGTGTGCTGGGAATGGAAGCCAGCGTGGAGTCTGCTTGGCCGGTGGCAGGGCTGCATCGCCCCGGCCCGCACCGGCTGGGGCTCTACGGTGGGGACAGGAGTAGAGTCGGTTGAGCTGGGATCGGGATGCCACGCCGCTGTGCGTGGGGGGGGGGAGCGCGTCGTAGAAGCCCTGGGATCCGGATGCCACGCCGCTGTGCGTGGGGGGCGCGTCGTAGCAGCCCTGGGATCCGGATGCCACGCTGCTGTGCGTGGGGGGGGGGGCGCGTCGTAGCAGCCCTGGGATCCGGATGCCAGGACGCCGCTGTGCGTGGGGGGGGGGGCGCGTCGTAGAAGCCCTTGGTGTTGGAGCGGTGGTGGGGAGGTGGGGAGAGGCGCTGGAGGCCGGGAGCGCTCCCTCCAAACCGCACGCAACCCTGGAGGCCTCTGCTTGCTCTCCTGGCTTGCCCGGCTCTCAGCCTGACCTCCCCTCCCTCTCCGCAGGGCTTGGCCTGCCCTTATCTTTCAGCATTTCTCCCCCTTCTTGAGTTGAGCCGTTTTCGGATGGGGCTTTCCTTCTGTGACTGTAACACACTTCCTTTTCCTCCGGACGCTGGTCGTGGTGGACTCTGCGCGCTCTCGGGTGTCTTGTCTGTGTCCGCAGGGCCCAGGGCGGCCTGGCCTTCGCCGGCCTGGTGTGCATCTCTAGCCGTGCGCAGCGGTTGCCCCCTGTCGCTCCCGGTGGCCCCCCATGCTCAACCTCAAATACTGTCCATTTCCTCGGTGCTTACAGCCCTCCTCCTGTCTGGCCCAGCCTGGATGGGTGGGGGTGCAGAACTAAGACAACTGAAAGAGGGGGGTTCAGCCTTGAAAAGGAGATTTGACACATCCACGACTTGGGATCTCGCAGACACTATCCTAAGTGAAAGAAACCCCCCACAGGAGGCGGGGCGGGCGCAGTACCCAGGGCAGCCACAGAGATGGACGCCATGCGGAGCAGTGCTCACCGGGCAGCCACAGAGATGGACGCCGTGCGGAGCGGTGCCCAGGGCAGCCACAGAGATGGAGGCCGTGCGGAGCGGTGCCCAGGGCAGCCACAGAGATGGAGGCCGTGTGGAGCAGTGCTCACCGGGCAGCCACAGAGATGGAGGCCGTGCGGAGCGCAGTGCCCAGGGCAGCCACAGAGATGGAGGCCGTGCGGAGCGGTGCTCAGGGCAGCCACAGAGATGGAGGCCGTGCGGAGCAGTGCTCACCGGGCAGCCACAGAGATGGAGGCCGTGCGGAGCGCAGTGCCCAGGGCAGCCACAGAGATGGACGCCGTGCGGAGCGGTGCTCAGGGCAGCCACAGAGATGGACGCCGTGCGGAGCAGTGCCCAGGGCAGCCACAGAGATGGAGGCCGTGCGGAGCGCAGTGCCCAGGGAAGCCACAGAGATGGAGGCCGTGCGGAGCGGTGCCCACCGGGCAGCCACAGAGATGGAGGCCGTGCGGAGCGGTGCTCACTGGGCAGCCACAGAGATGGAGGCCGTGTGGAGCAGTGCCCAGGGCAGCCACAGAGATGGAGGCCGTGCGGAGCAGTGCTCACCGGGCAGCCACAGAGATGGACGCCGTGCGGAGCGGTGCCCAGGGCAGCCACAGAGATGGAGGCCGTGCGGAGCGGTGCTCAGGGCAGCCACAGAGATGGAGGCCGTGCGGAGCGGTGCTCACCGGGCAGCCACAGAGATGGAGGCCGTGCGGAGCGGTGCTCAGGGCAGCCACAGAGATGGAGGCCGTGCGGAGCGGTGCTCACCGGGCAGCCACAGAGATGGAGGCCGTGCGGAGCGGTGCTCACCGGGCAGCCACAGAGATGGAGGCCGTGCGGAGCGCAGTGCCCAGGGAAGCCACAGAGATGGAGGCCGTGCGGAGCGGTGCCCAGGGCAGCCACAGAGATGGAGGCCGTGCGGAGCGGTGCCCAGGGCAGCCACAGAGATGGAGGCTGTGCGGTGCTCACCGGGCTGAGACAGCGCTGGGGACGGGGATTGGTGTCCATGGTGGTGGTGGTTGTGCAGCGGTGGCAATGCACTCACTGATGGTTAAAGTGGGAGCCCGGGTGTGGTTCCGTGGTGGAGCATCTGCCTTGCAAGCGTGAGGCCTTGTAGTCAAACCTCAGAGCTAACCCCCCCCCATATATACAAATATAAATATGTGATGGTCAGAATAGTAAATTTCCTGTCATATATTTAACCACAATTAAAAATTTAAAAACCCTGCATTCTTAGAAAATCCTGCTCTCTGTGCTGTTGGCAGGGGACTTTCCAGTCGCTTGATTTGGCTGTTCTCTTGAGCTTACAGCGCTGAGCTGGATTCTGTGTCTTGGTGACTTTTAATAGGACATTCTCCACTGAAGCCCACAATACCCTTTCATAATATTCACAGCAGCTTGACAAAACATCTGTTTTATGGCTATCAGTATTAGGAATTGGGTTTCGAGAGTTCTGGGTCATCACGGTTAGCCAGCTAGAGCCAGGATTAAGTCTATGACTCCTAGCTCAGCGTTCACGCATTGAGCCCCATGAGCCCCACTTCACCCACAGGTGCAGATGCTCCCCAGGAAGCCACACGGGCCACACCCGTTTGTTCATCTACTTTGTCATAGCTCAGACTTGCTAATAAGGGCTAGGTCTTTCCAGGCCTTTGAACGTTTGGTGCACTTTTGACTGTTCTGTAGTTTTTTTTTTAATAAGAGAGTTGTAAGCTGTCCACTAAAAAAGGCATTGGGTGGAATTTTCGAACCCTCGGTTCTCGCAGGAAGCTGGATTGGACATTTGGCACGTGGAGCAGGGATGCAGGGACAGTCCGGAAGCGCTCTGGTGTCGTGCAGTGTGGCCTGTGATTCAGTACCATTTTCCTCCTCCCACACCACCTCCTCCACACCACCTCCTCCTGGGCCTGCTCCACGCTGTGATCTAGCATGATAGCCAGTCTGTGCTCACTTTTGATAAACTGGCAGATTGACATCGTGAAATCTTAATAGGAAAAACCCACAAACCCAAAATTAAATAAATGTAATATAGCAAACCAATAGCTGATACACTTCAGCCTGGAAACTACATAATACCTACTGATGCACAATAAAATTAGATATGTGAATATAAAAATGGGCTGAGTACTCAATGAAAGATTATTCGCATGGAACATTTCTGTCTGTAATACACACACACACACACACACACACACACACTATAAAATATACTCTCTCTTCTTGGCACGTTTGAAAGTCATTCTTAAATTCTGTGTTTTCCTCATGGAAATGTAATTCCTGTCCCTGCTCTTACCTGTTAGGACAGAGGAATGAAGATAATGCCTACCAAATAGACAGTGGGTGTTGTTTTCTTGATGGGAATGAAGAGCACAACACTTCCCAAATGCCAGATTTCTGTCGTTTGCCTGAAAGGTGCCCCAGGACATCGGGTTATCCCTGTCCTTTTTCTTATGTGCATACCAGGGGCAGATAGAAGATAGACGTCTATGTGATAATGAGAGATAAAACATATGGAAACATATGGAGTTTATTTCCCTGGTAAACGGTATTACACAAAGCCCGATGTTTCCCCGCTTACATTTCATTGCTCACACGGGAACATATGCACACGCTACCCACAGAGGTGGTACCAGAAACTGCCGAAGCCTCCTGGAAGGTGAAACCACAAGCTGTAAAGGTTTCGTGCCAGGGAAAATGTAGAAATGACAGCGCCACCTGTCGTTTGAACCAAGAGTTCTTCAGGTTCGTTTTCTGTAGGGCAAATACTGAGTGTCAGTTTCCCTTCTCTCCTCACTTGGAGAATCTTAACTTGTCATGTTTAATTCCATATGTTGGCTGTGAAGTCTCCCCTATCTGCTCATGACAGGTGAGAAAGTAAGAAAGTGTTCTAGACTGACTCTGTGATGATGTTCCTGACCCGGTTCCGGCTGCTCCATTCTGAACTGATAGCCAGCACCCTCCGCTCCACTGCCGTCTGCACATCCGGCGCTCAGTCCTCCTGCCGGCAGACAGGGATAGATCTAGGGGTACCGAAACTGGGTGAAATGTGTACAGTGGAGCACATGCGAGCTTTGCGCACGGGAACTGTGTGGCAGGTAATGCGTGTGAGCGTGGGGAGATATCAAACCACTTCAGTGCCCGTGCTGCTGTCCCTTAACCATCGTGCACTCCAGGGGCTTTCGCAGACTTCAAGAACGCTGCCGAAACGCAGAGCACGGAGCAGGACGATAACACGAGGCCAAGGCAGGGCTGGGCCTGATTGACTCCGGGCTGGGATTTAGACCCACTTCCCAGCACCCCAGCATCTGGGCCTTGTGCAGGGCCTCATGAGTACGGATTGCTTCTCAGTGTGAATAAGGCCATTGGATCTCTGAAGCCCCTCCCACCTAGCAGTCCTGTCTAAATGACTGGCAGGTGGGCCAATCCCCTACTTGTTGGTGAACTTCAAATTGTCTTACTGAGAGCGTATGCCACTGGTGACTTTGATATTGGTATTTTTGAATTTTTTTAAAAGGGAAAGTTTAGCCAGAATAGAAGAAAATATGGCACCAGCATGAAGTTATTGATGAGGGCTGCCAGTCACCGACTCTTGGCAAATGCCTAAGCTTGGCTTATCCATCCGTAAGATGGCCCCCATCAGTGTAGATCTGAAGGTGGACTCGAGGTACGTGGATGTGTGTGCGCTTATCTTGCTAGTATACCAGTAAGCCTTGGGATTTATAAAGGTATTTACAGGGGAGGTTTCCAAATTCATTGTCAGACCTTGCTGGTTCTGGCCAGGATGGCAGAATGACTGCTCCAGTCCTTTTCTGACCTCATGACGTGGGAGCGTGGGCCTACTCCATTTTCCTGTTGCTGTACAGAATACTGAAGCTGAGTACTTGGTAAAAAGTTTATTTAGTATACATTTTTAGAGGCTGAAAGTCCAAGGTAAAGTGGCCTCCTCCATTGTTGGCATCACATAGCAGATGACATCACACGCAGTAAGATCACATAACAGATGACATTATAGAGTGCTTGACATCACACAGCAGGAAGATTACTCCTTGAGAAGAAAGCTCAGGAGTGAGTGCGTAGGCAAGGGCTCACACTTGTGTGAAAACTTTCTCATGACCTAAGAGTACAAGGCCAGCATCATCCTCAGCGAGACCAGGTCCTCTCCTGGAGCCCCTCCCCTCTTCAGTGTCCACCCACTTCCGGGCTGCTGGGGGGGGCGAGCAGCGTTATCCTCAGCGAGACCAGGCCCTCTCCTGGAGCCCCTCCCCTCTTCAGTGTCCACCCACCTCCGGGCTGCTGGGGGGGGCGAGCAGCTTCCAGCACGTGAATGATGTGAAGCCACCAGGGCAGTGCACAGAACTTCAGACTAACAGATAAACTAGGACAGAGGCCGCCGGGGCCACGGCTCTGCACCACCATACCCAGCTTAGTTCTTCTGAGATGGAGTCTGGCGGACTTTTCTGCCCATGCTACCCTTGAATCTCAGTCCTGTTCTCAGTCTCCCAAGTGGCGTGAGCCACTGACACCCAGCCGTCCAAGAAACATTTTACGGTGAGGTCTGGTCTTCATCTCCCCTTCTTCTCAGTTCCCTATCTGTATTTCTTTTAGTGTACCATTTGTTCTGTGGCCACGCAAAGATAATCCAGTAACTGCCGGCCAAAAATGCACTCATATTTCTCCTGCGAGCACTTGAGTTTAAGTAAACGAGCGTAGTAGGAGATGAAGCAGAGTTTTGATTGACTTGTGTTTAGTTCTCTTCCTGGCACCAGCAGGGTCCTGGCGCACACAGATCCGGCAGCGTACTGCAGCACACACCGCTGTCCGGGGACAAAGACGCGGCTCACGCTCATGGCAGAGTCGTGGTGCTGCTGCTCAGCTCCCTGTCCGTGGCTGCTGTGTCTCTGCCGTGAGGTCTTATCAGTACTGTGTGAAGGACGTGGAAGCCAGCGGGTCATGAGGCAGCCCACCTTTATCCTGCCATGATCAGATTATTACCCCCAGCAGAAAAAGTGGTGTCCTTTATTCTGGTTCTCATCAGAAATCAAGAAAAGGAGAGACAGTTCTTATTCTTCCACACTCATCGTTTCCATCATTTTTTAAAAATCTTATTTCTTGACGTCTTTATTGGTGATAATCATGTTGAGAGAACCTTCTAGCAGCCTTATAAAATACATGGTTTTCTGTGAGACAGTACGACTCCCAGTAGCTTCTTCCTCGTTGTCGTTAGCCGGGGTTCTGCAGGTGTGCACGCCCCTCTTGTTGCACAGGAAGCTAAGACTTGCTCCAGGAGCCGGAGACTTGCCCCACGACACCTTCCGCACTGTCCGATGTAGGTGGTCTGGCCTGAGACCTAGGATTATTTCTTCCATCCTATCTATGCAAACAATGATTCTTCTTCTCTTATATATACATATGTCTGCCTTGTCGATGTGTATATTCACATTGCTGAGTAACAGGGCTCCAGTTAAAAACATGTATCCGTAAATATTTCCATGACTTAAAAAGTGTGAAATCTTTTAGTTTAGATGAGAATACACTAAAGCTAGGGTTGAAGAATATTCCCTGAAATGAAAAGGAACCTCAAGAAGAGGAGGTTAATTAAGATCTCCATTAGAGGCTGTTCTTCATCAAAACCAGCCTGGGCTGAACTCTGTTTCCTCTCAAGAGCCAGTAGAGTGATCAGCACTGAATCCCGAGGCCCAGCTTTCCAACTCACACACAGAAGAGGAGCACACTGCCACAGCAAGCGCGGCAGCTCACCTGCAGCATGCACGTTCTCCATGCACTGTTCACATTATATCTGCACCGTTCACTTTCTACATGCGCCGTTCACATCATACCTGCATCGTTCACTTTCTATCTGCAGCGTACACGTTCTACATGCACCATTCACATTCTACCTGCACCATTCATGCTATAACTACACCATTCACATTCTACATGGTTGACATTTACTGTGTGTTGGCTGCGTGGGCCCAGCATCTCCCAGCCACACAGTTTCCCTGGCCTTTCACCCTGGGGAGACTGGCTGATTGACTTGCCTAGATTCACACTCTGCAGGTGGAACTTTGAAACGGAGCCTGACTCCTCGTCTCTGCTGGAATGCCTCACCTGTGGAGGGCACTGGGGCTGGGGCTGTCTGTGCTCTGTAGCCCAGGCAGAGCTGTCAGCGGTAAACCGAGCACCAAGGTGGGCTCCTGTTTAGTAAACAAATGAGCTTGACATTCAACTAAGTAAATAAGAAACATGTTTGAGTGCAGATGCGGGAGGAGGACAGGCCGGGAGGACAGGTGGCGGATCCGGTCCTGATGCTCAGAGCACAGGGGTGCACATGGAGCTAGGAAACGGGGGTGGTGGGAGGGAGGCGACTGCCGAGGGTCGCTGGTTCTCCACAGCTCCACAGCAAGTGTGCCGCCAGGGACCGAGGGCCAGCCTTCCCAGCTTGCCTCGGGGGCGGTTCGTCACACCTGGAGGCCGGGGAGATGTCCGCAGGGGACATGGCTGAGCGGCCATGGCAGGAGGGGGGGAGGACCTGACCCTCCCTCATCCAGACCCTCACGGTGTGGGCGGTTGTGATGGCGGGGGATTTGGCGTGGGCACTGCAGGTGCATCGCACATCTCTTCCATCCTTCCACCTGGCCTTGTTGGCTAGTGGCGGGAAATGGGGTGCTGCTGGAATGCCAGCGGGGAGGAGGTGAGCCGGGAGCGGCCAGTGTGGCTCTGTCACCTCCCGAGCCTCATCGCGGCCCGGGGTAGATCAGCAGGCCATCTTCATTTACTTTATTTTACTTTTTTAGCAGTACTGGGGTTCAAACTCAGGTCTTGATACTTGCTCTACCACTTAAGCTACAACTCTAGTGCCCTCTGCTCTGGATGTTTTTAAGAAACGATTTCACTTTTCCCCGAGGCTGGCCTGAACCATGCTCCTCCTATTAATGCTTCCAATTGCAGCTGTGATGACAAGCATGAGCTACTATGCCCAGCTCTTGGAGTCTTGCAAACTCTTTTGCCTGGTCTAGACTCAGACTTCCTTTCTCCTTATCTCAGGCAGGGGGTTGTAGGGCTGTAGCATGAGTCCACAGCTGGCTTACTGTCCCACCTTCAGTGAACATGCTGGTGTTCCGAGAATGTGTCTAAAGCTGGACTGCTGGTTAAGTGAAAATCCAGGATTGAAAATCAAATCCAGATCCAATTGGAGCATGCCACCTATGAGGCGCCTCTCGGCTGCAGGCTGTCTTGTCTGCCAGGGGAAAGAGCGGCTTTCTAGGCAGGGTCTGGCACGATGAGAATAGCTTAGGTTGAGCCCATGAGAGTAATTGACAGTGCTTGCCTGACCTCTCTTTTCATTAACGTTCTCAGGCAACGCTTTCCCCTTAGAAACGGTGAAGCATTGTTCCCTGCTCCGTTTCTGGCGGCGTCCGTGTCTCGTGGGTCTCCCACGGTAACGGTGTGTAGTTCTTCCATGTACTGGGCTGCTCCTTGTCCCCCGCGGCCAGGGGCCCCCTCTAGAACTTGCTCAGCTGCTCCTGGGCCCCACTGAGGTCTGCTGCGTGGAAGCCTACGAAAAGCCTACAGAGGTTGTTTTGTTTAAATTCTTCCCTTGAAGTCCCTTTGGCTAGGGAGCCAGGTTGGAAGTCACACCAGACAGTTGTGTTTCATAGTCACAGTGTAATTGCTAGACTGTAATTCATGGCCATTAAATTGCTTTCTTTGAAGTATAAGAAAAGCCAGAAGAACTTTTATGACCCTTTAACCCACAAGATTGTAGTGCACATGAATTAAAGTCAAGTGTGTTATGTGCTCTCCCAGGCGCTGTGGCTGGCAAAATTCCATCTGTGCCCTCGTGCTTATTAATTGGTTGGCTTTCAAGTGAACACCAGCGTGGGGGGCAGGGGCAGACTCGAAGGCTTTTCTTCTCTCTCATGTTTGAATTCTTATAAAACATATCAGAGGTGAGAAACAGGACTGTGGTAGCTCGAGTCCCCACGGGAACGGTGTGATCTGGGCAGGCAGGCGGGGAGGACTGTCCTCACTCAGCACCTGTGTGCGTCAGCGCCCTGTGGCAGTGGGTGTACCTGTTTCATGAAGGCTCACAAGAAACCTGAGGTGGTAGTGTGGCCATTGTACCGGTGGCGCGGGGACAGGGAGGAGACTTCAGCAGCAGTGACCGAGTGCCAGCTGAGAGTGCGAGGCAGAGCTGGCAGCCACGCTTCTCCCCTACCCGGGTTGCTTCCTGAAAGCTGACCTGAAGATGCAGAGATCCCTGGCACTGCAGAGCACGCGTCCTACACAGTCCTCAGAAGGTTTGCGTCTGGTTTTGTGTTCAAGGGAATTTCATGGGAAAATTGTGGAGCCAAAACCGTGGCACCAGTGCATGCTACTGTGTCATGCCTTGGTGTCTGAGATATAGCTTCCATAATAAACCTGTACGGGCTTCATGACATTGATCTGTCTCTACATTTTAAACACACTCAAAGGAGATACCGTCGGAAAATAAGAAAGTCGGGATTATACCCTTCACAAAGCACATCTTTAAAGAGCATGTGTGTTTCGTTAAAGATCTCCATGAGCTGATTGGAAGGGGCGGGGAGGGGGCATCGTAATGAAGCCTGCAAGCCAGTTGTTCGGAGGGAGGGAAACACACGGGACAGAATGTGAAGTTTGCGAACCCCAGTTGTACATATTCTGTCATCTGAGTTTACTTCCAACTATGGACTCACCCCAAATGCCTCCCATCAGGTCCTGGTGAGTCCCACCACTCCACTAGGTGGCGCCATGGTAGCACAGATCAGGGCTGCCCCACAGCGGGGCTCTCTGGTGGGGTAGTCCAAAGCATCAGGGAGCGGCCTGTGGTGGAACAGAACCTCTCTCCACCCCGTGTCTTCCTCTGGCTGCACCTGGCCGTGGGCATTATTTGCCCCTTTACCTCCTCAAGCAAAGCACTCCCTACAGCCCATGCTGCGGTCCTCTGCCCGCAGACTTCCTCCCGTCCCCCCTCCCCCTGCGCCTCCTCGGGGAGTGAGGAGCGGTCTGTGGTGCAGAGGCAGAGGGGCTCCTCCCGGGCTCCTCCCTGGCTGAACCAGACAGGGCCAGCGTGGGCGCGCGTCTTGCCCGGTGCCGCACCACGCCTCAGTGGGCTCTCGTGGCTGCTTCTCCATACAGAGAAGCGAAAGTGGCAGCTGAGATTCTTTTTTTTTTTTGGTCCGGTCGTGGGGCCTGAACTCTGGGCCTGGGCGCTGTCCCTCAGCTCTTCAGCTCAAGGCTAGTGCTCTACCTTGAGTCACAGCGCCACTTCCGGCTTTTTTCTTTTTGCTTATGTGGTGCTGAGGAATCGAACCCAGGGCCTCAGGCATGCAAGGCAAGTGCTCTACCCCTGAGCCACCTTCCCAGCCAGGCAGCTGAGATTCTAACCAGCCCAGCCGTGACAGGGCAAGGACTCTGCAGTGCTGAGTAGAGACGCGTCAGAGGCTCCGTCATCCTCCTCAGAGTGCGGGGTCAGCGCCAGGGGCCCAGGACTCCCATTATCCATTTGGGAGTTCTGTACTCTGTGCTGCGTCGCTGCTGTCCAGGGTTGGTTTGGACTGCATCCTGAAGATGCAGGCAGAGGGGTCTCCGGGGGACTGCTTCCAGCCCCACCTGGAAGGGTCGGGGAGCGCCGGGGAGCGCCGGTCTGCCCCTCCAGCCACAGCCACGCGGCATGGGACTACAGTTGCCTCCATCTTCAGACCCCGGCTGTGGTGGCAGACAGGCTTCTTGGGCTTCGGTTAAAGCAGCCAACATGAAGACTGCCTGTCTGCAAATGCAGTTCCTCACCTGTCTCTCCTGCAGCGGAGAGGCTTCTAGAACAATTATGTTAAGACTCAAGATGGGAGATGTGTTCTTGGGAATCAGACTCGGCATGGGGAGACAGGTTTGGACTTGCCTGGCAGAATTTTCTTCCTGGTGCAATTCATCTGTTGACATGCAATTTCCTCATTCATCAGTAGCAACTTTCTGGGGTGTCATTTAATTCACACGATCAAGTTGTAAGAAGTTTGGTGAGTCGATAGGCAGGCAGTTGGGAGCTGGCTGGTAGGTCCGCTTGGGGCCTTAGTGTTTCCCTTCCCCTCCCTTTGCCAGAGGCCTCGGGCACCCGGCCTCCTTCTGAGATGGGTGGGGTGGGGTGAGCATGTTTATCGCGGCACTGTTTCTTCCCCCACGGGACTTGAAATGTGAGGCGCAGCCTTCCCCAGATGAAGAAAGACAGTGGCGGGCCAGGCAGACCTCAGTGTCACGGAAGGTCGCCAGCACTGGACCCATGCCAAGGCATTTGGGTAGCAACACCCTCAGACTGGGTCATGTCTGATGTGGTTTGAACTCCCAGAGTGCCGTAGTTTACCCGGCAGGATGACTAGTTCAGCCTGGAACCAAAGATCCTTGTCAGGCTTAGAGGCATTGTATCTGAGATCCCTATGGTAGTGAATACTCCAAAACGCAAATTCCACAGTGGCTTTTGGCCCTTTTGCAAAAGAATAGGACAAAGAGAGGGGGGGGGGAGAAGGGGGGCAGACTTCTGTGGTCCATAGAGGAATTTTAGGGTTGGGAGAAGTTTCATTCTCAGTGTGGAGGCATGGTTGGTGCTTTGGGCCTTGTAGAGAAACAGCAGCCCACTGTGTCATCTGTGCCTACACATACCACGGCCATTCCTCTGACATCTTCCTTTTCCCTCTCCCCTCCCTCTTCTGGGAAGAATTAAAAATAAAAAAAAAACAATCCTGACCTCCTGGTGTCCTGCCTGGTGATGCCTGCGGGGCGGCCCGGAAGCCTGGAAGGTGCTGGTGCACGTCTGTCTAGTCACGACGCCTTCATTGAGAGCCCCAGGTTCACCTATCTCGCCACTATCAAGAATTCTTATTCCAGGGAATTAGGCAAGAGAAGATGTCTTCAGCTACAAAGCAGTGCCAGCAAGCGTGGGGGCAGTCACGCCCGTCTGGCTGGCAGAGCAAGCCTGTGAGGCAGACGCACCGTTCCCAGCACGGAACCGTCACTCCTGGCAAATGCAGGGAAAACAAGAAGTCACTGAGCTGGGACTTAAACCATTTCTACAGACTGAAACCCAGTTCTGCTTTTCTGTCGGTTTTTCTGGAGGGGGCTCGGATCGGTTTAAAAGATGAGAAATATTTAATACTCGTTGTTCAACATTTGTGTCTGCAAAATGAAGACTGTGTTGGCTCCACTGATCATTGTCACCCAGGTTTAACCTCTTGTTTTTCTGATTCACTTTTATGGTTTTGATGCGAGCAGCGATTAGGTTAAACACAGTTTCTGGGTCTAGATTTCTGAGTATAGAAGGAGGCTTTGCCCCTTCTGACTGTGTGACCTGGGCCAGTTCTTCCCTCCTGTGGCTCCCGGCCCCTAGCTTTGAAAGGAGGATGGCGGAGAACTCGTTGCGGGGCTTGCGCGGTGTGACGGCTCCTACCACAGGTGCTTGCTGATGTCTCTGTGCTTATCTTCTACCTCGGTTTTGTTTTGCTTTGATTTTTGCCAGTGCTGGGAATTGACCCACAGCCTCCTGTGTGCTCGGCAGGCACTATAGTTGTAAGTCCTGCTGGGTGTTTTAACAGGTGTCTGAGAGGTGTCACATAGTCTCTTCGTGGGATCTGACCTAGCAAGTAAGAACACAAATTAAAGACTTCACGCTGTACTTCCCATGAGATGCTGTTAGGCAGCTGACTCAGAATTATCCAACTAGAACTGTGTCTGTAGGACCCCATGGGCTCCAAAACCCAGGGAGCTGAGAAAGGGAACTTTCCCTGTGCTTTTGACCTGGACCATGCACCCCAGGCCCTTCCCAAAGATGGGAAGAAGAGTGGGGTGCCGCCCAGCTGGGGGCCGATGGCAGGAAGAGGCTTCCTCACCCCCGGGCGCTTGGTGGAAGCCCGCCGGCCGGCAGCCTGTGGTCTGCGCTCTGGAATTCCTTGGCCCAGCCCGGAACCGCACCTGCCCTGGAGGTCTGCAGTCAGCTGTTCCGGCCTCTCAGCCCGGGCCGGGGAGGGTCTGGGTTTCCCCGGGCACTGCCAGCGCAGCGCCGGGGCCGGCGGGAGCGGCCGAGGTGTGCAGGGGCAGGGTGTGCAGATCCCCGGTGCTGCGAGGTGTGCTGGCCTCGGCTCTGCCGGCCCTGCACTCGCCCCTCTCTCTCACCCCTGTGTCCTCCTGTGTTTCCCAGGGCTGCTGGGCACGCTGGGGCTCGTGGAGGCTCATGGGCACCGTTGGCCCCGCAGGAGGAAGTCACCGAGCCCCGCTCTGCCTCCTGCTCCCCGCCCCAGCCCATCCTGATTTCCCCGCAGAAAACAATCCCTGCCACCAGGGATTCACAGCGAGATGAAATCTGGTCACACAGGCAAAGGTCCTCTCTCACTGAAGCGGGAGTTGTCACTAATCTCTAGAAAAACTTCTCCAGGAGACAGGAGTTCCCCCCCCCCCGCCCCCCACGGGAGAAGCGCCCAAGTCCCAGTCCCCAGGCACGCCCGCCTCTGCGGCGGGGACGGAGGGGACGGGCAGCCCGTCCCGCAGCCTCAGGGCCCGGGAGCTGGGGAACGGCGTCCCCCGGCTCCTCTGCCGCCTCGTGAGAGGGAGCCCCCAAGCACGCGCATTAAGCATTCCTTCTCTTCCGGCCAGTCTGTCGTTGCGTTGACTTAAACCCATGCCCTGACTGCGATGGAGAGCAGACAGGTGAGCGTGGCCCGGGCTCCGCGTGCGCGTGCGGGGCCCCGAAGCAGAGGCTCCCGCGCGGACCCGGCCCTCCCCGCGGGCCTGCCTCCCCAGACCCGCAGCCGAGAGCCCGGGGCTCCCAGACCCAGCGGGAGACCGTGCCTGTCCCAGACGGGCCCTCAGTAGCCCACACCCCGCTTCCTCCACGGTGATCCTCACTTTCTGTTTGTTGGGCCAAACTCCGAGCCTTGAACCCCGGCCCTCCTCCGGGGACGCGTGGAAGAGGCCTCGTGCCGTCTGTGCATGGCGTGGCTTTCCTGGGGGAGTGTCAGAGGACAGAGTGGCACTCAGCCTCCAGTGTGCCCAGATGATCCTGTCTCGGGCTGGTCGCAGGTTCAAGTCCCCGCGTGTCTTCTCTGGAACTGCGCTGGCGAGCCTACAGGACGGAGAACACGGCAGGAATGAACACGCTGCCTCGGCCTGTGGGCCCTTCCTCACCGGGCAGAGCCTGGTGGCGGGTCACCGGGTCCCGGCAGCCAGAAGCCACCTGGGCGCACCGGCCCCTCGGCCCCCATCCTCCCTCGGCTACTGCTCGGCGGGCAGCCGGCCCGGCGCGCGTGTACCCCAAGCCCTCCCGCCAGCACCAGCTGGAGGGCATGAGAGACGCCCGAAGCCAGCGCTTCCTCCGCAGCCGGGCGCTTCCTCCGCAGCCGGGCGCTTCCTCCGCAGCCAGCGCTTCCTCCGCAGCCAGCGCTTCCTCCGCAGCCAGCGCTTCCTCCGCAGCCGGGCGCTTCCTCCGCAGCCAGCGCTTCCTCCGCAGCCAGTGCTTCCTCCGCAGCCGGGCGCTTCCTGCGCTTCCTCCGCAGCCAGCGCTTCCTCCGCAGCCGGGCGCTTCCTGCGCTTCCTCCGCAGCCAGCGCTTCCTCCGCAGCCGGGCGCTTCCTGCGCTTCCTCCGCAGCCAGGCCGTCCTCTCTGCGAGGAATCGCCACCGTTGCCGCAAGTGCCACCTTCCCGAGAATGTGCCGGAGCTGGTGTGAGGAAGGCTCGGCCTCTCACCCCGCGTGGGTGGCTGGTCTCCTGCCCGACTGCACGTGGGGAGCCGTGGCCTAGAAACGCCCCTCAGGTCCGGGCGGGGACCGGAGCGGACGGGGCGGCGCCCCTCACTCACCAACAGACGCGGGGCCCGCAGCCGGCCTGGGCCGTGTCGGACCGCGGCGCCCGGCAGGTCACGCGAGAGCTCGCCGGATGCGTGTCTTGTGCACGGTGCGTGGTGCTTTTCAAACCAAGTGCTTTGTGCCTCTTCCCTGAGTGTGCCTCCGTTATGCCCGTGATCACCCGCACCTGTTTAAGGAGACAGCCCCCCAAGCCTCCACACCCCAATTGGACTGTAAGTGTCCAGAGAGAAAAACAAAAAAAAAACAAAACCCAAACTCTTGTAGCTGGGAAAAGGCAAGAGAGGAGGAAAGACGCCAAGGCAGAGCGTTCACGTCGGCATTTTCCTCCCGAGCACCCAGCTCCGGTGTGGTTTAGGGTGAGCGTGCTGCGCATGCGCGCGGCGTCAGGGACGCACACGCAGCTGCCCGCCGCGCACGCGCGGGAATGCCGTCCTCAGCGCTGCAGCCTGCACCCGGGAGGAGGGCGGAGAGAGACCCGCCGTGCCGGGAGGGAGGGAGGGGAGGGCGGGAGGGACAGCTGATACCTGGCTCCTTCCAAAAGGCCGCGTTTCAGCCGGGAGTGTGCACACTCGTGTGTGTGTGTGTGCGCGCGCGCGCATGCGTATGTATGTATGTATGATTCTTGCTTTGGTCGTGGGCCTGAACTCTGGGCCTGGGCGCTGCCCCTCAGCTCTTCAGCTCGAGGCGAGCGCTCTACCCCCTGAGCCGCAGCGCCGCTTCCCGTGCTGACTTTGTGTGAGTGATGTACCTGCCTCCTGGGACTGACTATCCTTCCTGCCACGGGGACCGGCGCTGTGTCACCTGTGGCAGGCGACGACCGTCCAGTGCGCAGGTCAGCCGCCCCCCGCAGGGACGGAGCCGTCCGCAGGGCCTGTTACCGACGTGCAGCCTGCGCGGTGCCGGAGCAGAAATTCAGAAGGTCACGTCTCTGTGAAGTGTGGAGGGGGGGGTGTAAAAAAAAATGTCCTTGTGTGTCCAAGTTCAGACACAGGGAGGTTCTGAGAGAAACGGACACAGAGAGGTGTAGGTGGTGTTGCTTGTGATTGATAGCGGTCCGTGTTTTTAATCATGTGATTTTAGAGGCCCATCTTTCACCTGTTGTTGTTAGCATTTTGCTCCAGGCTTGTGCTCTACCTGAGCTACATCCTACATACTCGTGTGGGGCGATTTCTAGTTGTGTTTGAATGATGATTCAGGTCCCTTTTTCTAAAAGAAGGGCAGCGGTGGGGTGCTCCGGCAAGCTAGATGTCTAGATGCTGACCACATGGGTGAGCAGTGGACTTCCCTGTCTGTGCACACAGAGAGCCCTTGGCTGTGAGCTCCCTGGGACCCTTCTTCAGCCTACGTTTCCCATGGATGGGGAACATCTGGACTCTGGCGTTGGGAGGGTATGCGTGTCTCAGCTTCATCTCAGGCCCAAGCTGTGTCCTTACCCCTTCATCCAGCCTGGACCAGTCACGTTTCCCCGCCCAGACAGCCGTGCATGTGGAAAGCAGGGCTGTCTCCAGCGAGGAGCCCACACCCCAGGTGCACTAGCAGCTACATGAGATGCATCGTCCACTTCCTTCCATTGGTTTTTGTCTCGATTCTCAAGCACTCGTTCATTTTCTGAGCTGTTTTTTTTTTGGTCAAGTGTCTGTAAGGCAGGGCTGGGCGCGTGCGCTGGGGCTGGACAGGGCGGGTCCAGGCTGCTCCCAGGTCTCAGCACCTCCACCCTGCCATCACTACAACCCGGCCGGGGTGTGGCCGGCCACGCTCTGGGGGAGAAGAGGAACTTGTCTGCTTCGGGCCTTACGCTTTTGGACAGTTCTGTTCAAGACGTCATGATGGCAGAAAAGTCACAGGAGTCTCTAGGGCTGTGTAGTATCTGAAGCCCTGGTGAGCCACAGGAATACGGGCACGGCTGCACGTGGCAGCTGTAACCTCGGGTGGCTGTCGGATCAAGATGTCGGGAACAAGTTTGGGCACCTGTAATGGAAATGGAGACCCCAAGTTCCACTCTCCCTCAGCTGCTTCCTCATGAGAAAAGCTTGGAATGCGAACATTTCTCTAAGACAATACCTTTTAAAGGACCCGCTAAAATGAAATTGCACATTTTCAGTGTCTCCTTTCCCAGTGTCTGGAAGAACGAAGACTTTAGTCTCTGGAAGAGACTATACATCTCCAGTTGGGGTGAGATAAATGAACGGTGTTGGTTATTTAGAGTGCCACAGGAGCGAAGTTAACGTTATAGCGCGGGTGCTGGAACATGCGTGCTCTTCTTTGCCCACGTGGGGGCGAGTGTTTGTGTATGTCCAGATCATTTAGGGAGGGCTCACATGATGAGCCAGGTGTGGCTCTGAGCACTGAGAACAAGGGGTTTTACTCTGAGGAGTGCAGGGCAGCTTCCAGGCAGAATGGAAGGGGCCTAGGCCCAAGAGACTAGGGGAAGGTTTTAGACGGAAGAGGAATGCGATGCAGGATTTAGTCAGAGCCATCCGAGCTCAGAGAAACAAATACAGAAAAGTTTCTACCTAGGAGAGAACAAGCATGTAATGTTGGCCTTATTAGTGCTTAGCACACGAGGAAGGAGTGATTAGAGGTGGGGTTAGATGGAAGGTTAGAAGCTGGCTGCCATTCGGTGACCAGAAAACTGAGTCAATCAGTGGCGCTGTGGAGCCGCTTTAGGACGCCCTGTGGAGAACTGTTGCATAAATCCGAGGCTCCCACACCTGCAGCATGAAGAGAGGAAGCGCAGAGCTCGGTGGAGCCGTGGTGCCGCGTGGACAGCGTGGGGTCCGCGGGAGACGGTGTGACTCGGCTGGAGCAGCTGTGGGACGGGAAGGGACCGGAGGGGTCTGGACAGGGGCCGGGTGTGGCCGGAACAGACTGGGGCGGCTCAGCCTGGGGGACAAAGAGCAGTGGGCGTTGGGAGAACCATTTTGTTAGAAAATCAAGAAGGGAACTGGAGTGAGGTCAGAGCTAATGGCTTTGCCTTTAGGAATGGATATGTCTGTTGGGCAAATGAAGAGCTGTCTAGCGAGGGGCACTCTACGTCCCTGAAGCTCGGGAGAGGCAGCAGGGTGTAGGTGATGGCTAGGTGAAATCCTCAGGAAATGAGTGGTGAGAAGAAGAGCTGGGAGGCTGAGAGGGGGAGAGGCCGGGCGAGGCTGGCGTTCCAGTGTGGAGGGAAAGGTACTCGGTCAGCATTCCAGGAAGGGAGCCCAGGGCAGGGCAGAGGCAAGAGGAGCCAGCGCGCAGAATCCACAGGGGTGCCGGTGGGCAGGAGAGGCATTGAGAAGCAGGGTCCTCGGGGCCTCTTAGACCTGCAGGATGCTGGGAGGCCCTGCTCCGGCACTCTGCAGGGCACACAGCCCGCTGCGACGCCGGGAAGGATGGGGTGTGCAGAGGACATGTGTGGAGGGACACCGGCTCCCAACAAAGCCAGAAGAGGGTTTTGTTTGTGTTTGAGGATGATAGAAATTCAAACATACTCATATGCTCGGAGAAGGGGCCAGGCTGAGGGAAAGGCTCAGAAATCCGGGGGAGGTGTTCAAGAAGGGAATAACTTGTTGGCAGACCCTAGAACAGGGGTCTCAAGGCCTGCTCTGGGCCTGTAGTGTCAGTAGCTGGAGATCCATTAGAAAAGACAGTCATCAGCTCTTCCTTAAATACCTTCAAATCAGTAACCTGGGTTTGAGGTTTGTCACGGTACCTCTGGGTGTTCCTGCTGCCATCAGCTTGGAGAGATGCTCAGGAGGAAGAGGAGGAGGTGCAGGAGGAGGAGGAGGAGGAGGTGGAGGAGAGGAAGGAGCAGCGGTGGTACTCACACCGTGCGAGGCAGCTTGTGATGCACATCTGAGAGGAACAGGGGCAGATCGTGCTCACAGCAGACGGTGGCATACTTTTTCTTTCTGAGATGGAAAGCTGTCCACTGGAAGGTCTTGGGATACGAGTGGGGTTAGTTGGATGTGTTCAGAGGTTTGGAAATGCCAACTTCTAAGTGAACTAGAATGTGAGAAGGAAGGTTAAAGCTACAGCATTGGATTCTTTTCCCCCTCATTTCTCACCAGGAGCTAACTATTGTATTTGTTGGCAACTTATTCCTTCCAGCCAGAACTATTCCACCACACCATGTGTGAGAGGCCTGTCTGTGGGTGTTTGGAGGTTTTTGTGTTTGTGATTTCAGTGGGGTTTTTGTGTTACTCATTGGACACAGTCAAGAGATTGCTGAGATCACTTTGTTCAGAACCAGAGTACACAGCATCCATCTTACCACATGAGAGGTTTGCATATGAGAAATCCTGCTAGCACTCATCCACATCAGGTTTGAAACACATAAAGAGAAAACCAGCACATAGTTTTAAGAAGAAAAGTCAAACAATTAAAAAATGTGCTTTGGGCATTTGGCCATGGGTCCCATGGGCCACATGCTGGGCTTTTGATCTTAGATGTTTGTCAGCGTGCCACGCAAACATGGTTACCGTCAATGTCATTACTTCGGCACCGTGAAGGACTTTGATGAAGACGCAGCGCCCTGACTTGTCTGCTCCTTCCGGAAAATGAGAAATCTGCCATAATTAGCCATCATTTTCCTACTTGTGTTCCTTTTGATGAAAATGCATTAATGGTATGGGTAATTCTAATAGAAGCTTAGAATCCCTGATTGTGAAAGAATCTGCATCATTCAGAGAACTACAGCCAAGGGAGGCAAGACATGGAGTCTCGATACCTCGACCCTGTGAGAAAACCTTTCCCTGTGACCCCCAGGGCAGCCCGCTCAGCTGATGGTGTGGGACATGGGTTGGGCTCCTCCCGGGTTCCTACCAGACACACCTGGCCCCTCTGAAGTGTGGCTGCCGAGAGATGTAGTCCACTCCTCAGAGCACACCCTCTGCTCCCGACGTGGTCTGAATTTCTGCTCACCCTGTGGAGTGAATAAATAAATAAACAAAAAGTTCTGAATAGGATGAAAGCAGTTTAGTGGCTTATGCACATTTTCCTGGATTTGCCTGCGGGGATGTGGATTACGTATCAATTAGAGCCGAGTTCGTTTTTTTTTTAATATCCTAAAAATCCTTACTATTATTTCCTTGATACAGGTATTTAACTTATAAGTGGCCCTTGATTGTAGTACTAGCTCAGCTTTCGAATGGACTTCCAGTTTTCATATTTGCTCATAAATGGAGGTAAGATGCCACTCCTGTTTGAATCTGAATGTGGAATTTAACTATGAAATTAAAGCTTCCACCATATTTTAAAGATGAAATTCATTACTGCTGAAAAAAAATGTGCAAGATCCCATCTCCACAAACTCCCAGGAGAAAACAGTGCAGTGCTCTGGGTCCCAGCGGCTGCGCCCAGAGTCAGAGGGAGGGGGCGCCAGGGAGGCCCAGCCCAAGCCTCGGGGAAGACCTGCTGGAAGCCATGGTTTGGGGCCTGAGCAAAAAGCAGAGAGACAAATAGTATCAGATTCTTTCTTAATGCAATAGTTTTCTGTGATCACTTTCCAAGTTAAAAGGCCTCTGCTTGCTTTGACTCTAACCATAAACAACTTTATTGAGGACAGGACTTGTGCATGCTTTTCATATGAGCCTGGAAGACCCCTCTCCCAAAAGCAATGCCCTCAGCATGCTGTCTTTGCTTTTGCTGCAGCCATGTGGACTGGATTTTCCTTCAAGTCTGGAAACGGTTTCTCCTCCCCCCCTCCACCAAGTACCTTGAGAATTTCTGCTTATAAATGTTTGCTTTTGACAGCTGTTTTGGGTTCAAGTGGGCCAGGCAACCCTTAAATTTGAACAGCCTTTGCAAGTATTTCTTCCCTTAAAACATTTCTAATGTGGAAAGGTTCTTCTCGGGTTTAATCTATTCTGACAGCTCAGCGACATCGCATTCTTGTAATGATTATGTCCTGGTTGTTAGTCTGGTCTGGTGATCACAGAGGGCTCCTGGGTAGTTGGCTAACCACAGGCATTGAGTCAAGATCTCCATGGTCCAGCCTCCCAGAGAGGACAGAGATTGCATGCTGCCCCGCCCCGCCCCGGTGGCCACCCCAGTGTGCTGTGCTGTCCACACTTGCTGCGTGCAGTCTCAGGACTTACTTGGTAACACTTTGTCCCCGGCCACCTGTTGTAGGCACAGCATGCAGTTGTGAGTCAGCGAGGTCTCCTGGGCTTCACTCTAGCCCAGTCCCCTGGGCGTGTCCAAATGAGGAGGGTCGGCATGCTTCTGTGAAGGCCTGTAGACAACACCGTAGACTTTCTGAGCTCTGCCTTTGTCACAGTGACTCTCCTCAGCCCTGGCCACACAAAAGCAGAAGAAAGCTGGAGCTGAGAGACTGTGAAGCCCAGTGTGTCCCAGGCTGTAGGTCTAGATAATTCCAGGGCAGCAGGGTGGCATGCACACTGGAGGGGGTGGGGGGGCTGGGCTTCTGTAGCTGGCCGGAAAGCATCTCTCCAGAATCAGAGCCCGCGCAGCATTGGCTGGGTTTGTGAAATGGCTGCTGCATTTGGCGTGCTCTGGAATTGCGTTGAGTGTCTCCGCCTCCGTGAGGGGGTTCCTCATTTCCTCCCAATTTGTTCTCCATGCCGTGTGTGTGTGATGCACAGAGGGGAAAGAGGCAAACCTCGGTCTGGAACATGGAACGAAGCCTCTGACCTCAGCTCCGTCCGCGTGGGACAGCACGTGCTTCCTCCGCTCATGCTGAGCACAGCAGGTGGCATGGGTGCGGTCCTACCCTCAGACCCTGCCGGTCACCGGAGTCGGACAGATGAATTATTCCTGGTCACTCCCTACCTGACCCGTGCGTGCGCGCAGGCGCCCAGCGTGACGCCAGCCCGGCCTGCCGGGGATGCCTTGGTGGTAATTCAAGTAGAGAACGCCGCACAGCGATGTTCGACCGCAGTGCGGTTTGTGATAGAGGCTGCCCGCTCGGGTTCCGTGCGCCGCCGCCTCCGTGAGGTTAGAAAGCTTTGGGGTCTGCCACGTGTACTCGCTTTGAGGCAGCTGGCACCCTCGCTGACACTTACAGATGAGGAAACTGAGGCTGGGAGAGCCAGCACCCCGTGGTGTGCGCAGGCCAGCAGGGAAGCTCCAAAGCTGTGTGTCTGACTGCGGGACCCGCGCGCCTCACCTCAGCCCTGCAAGACGCTTTCTTCTTAGAACCAAGGTGCACGATGGTTCTCTTCCCTAAAAGTGGGGTGCTGATGTGGAGCCCCCAGACCACGTGAAGTGAAACAGAATGAACTCTTAGACCGTCTTGTTTGAAAGTGAGACAGCTCACGGAACAGTTGGCAGGGATGAGCATTCTCACTGCCGCGGCTAGAGCCGGACAGCACGGTTTGAAAAGCTCTTGAGTTCTGATGACGGAGCATCCATTTCCTAGGACGGCCATGGTGACACCACAAGCCAGGCAGAATAGGACAGAGGAGGGCAGTGGCATGAAGGTAGTGTGCGCGTGAGGTGGCTGTGCCCCCTACTTTATTCCTGGTGGCAGCGGGCTGTCCTTGGTGCTCTGTGGCACACCTGATGACTCGCTCTGATCTGTGCAGTCATTTGGCCTTCCCAGTGCCCGTCTCCACGCGGCTGCTGGGTCTGGCGCACCGGGTCCTGATGGCCCAGCGGGTCCCGATAGTGTGTCTCAACCTGGAACAGCACTGGGGAGACTTCTTTTGCCTCCATTTCACCCTTGGAAGAGATTCCATCTCTGTTGCCACAGGCCTCTGTTAGCTTTGGAATTGAATGGTTAGGAATGGCAGGGATGAAGAAACCTGGAGGTGGGAAGAGCAGAGATGGAAACCAGCCGAAGTCCTGGAGCCGGAGCAGAGGGTAGCAGGAGGGAAAGAGCGGGAAGTGAGGCTCCAGGACGCGGCCACGCTGGCTTCCGCGCGGGAGCTGACGGTAGACTGCCACGCTCCCAAATGCCAGGCTTCGTGCTTGCTGCCCACACAGTGAGGGAGGCTTTGAAATTGTCCCTCCCTCTTTTGCCTCCTATTTTTCCAAGACAGACGAGTGTTAGCCAGTCATGCAGTGGGAAGCCACACGCTACAGAAGCATCCTTTAGTCCTGGAACAGAGTGCTTCAGAAAACAAACCAGTCTACAAGTCCCTGGAATGATGAATGGTGACCGGTGTACTAATTCTTTTGTAGGAACACGTGGTTGAATTTCAGTTTGTCACAATGGCCATTGGTATCTACTTACGGCTGGTCGCCTGCACACTCGGGAAAACTTGTTTAAGAGCCTTCTGTTTAGATGAGTGCCACAAGACAGAGATGCACACATCATGTTCCTTGTCCTACAGGAGCTTATAAATCCGGGGAGGGAAGATGACTAACAGCGCACGTGGCAGACCTAGGAATGGGTCAGGGACCCCAGAAACCCAGATGTCCACGAGTCTACTTGCTTCTTCGTCCTGCCAGCATTTGCCAAGCCTCTGCCGCAGCCAGGTGCCCTCCCCACTGGCTCAAGGTTGGAAATGCTGTGGAGTTGAGAGGGAAGGAGCGGGAGCTGAGTCATATGCTCTGCCTGCTGGAGGAGCAGCCCTGGTCCTGGCTTGGGTCGTGGAAGCATTACAGTGTCAGGCACTGTAGCGGGTGTGATTCTCCACTGAGGAAGGCAAGGAAGGGCTTCTTTAGCAAACCATCACAGAAACAAGCCAGGGTTCGGAGGAGCCGGGGCGTGGCCTTGGACAAGTGGGGCTGAGAGGGTAAGCAAAGGACGGCCCACAAAGCCCCGTCTGGCTAAGTGTAGTGCATGCCGACTGCGTGCCGGGCTCCATGGGAGGCTCTGAGACCAGTGACCGACAGTAAGTGCCTGCGTCGTGGGATGTTTTTAGGTGGGTAGCAGCGTGGCTCAGGTCCCCTCAGGAGGAACAAGTCAGCATCACGTTCGGTTCCTGGGCCGAGCACACTGGAACGGAGCGCCGCGGTTTGGGGGCAGGGAGGTATTCAAAGGAAACTGACATTTTATATGTTGTGTTAACAGTCCTCGTGATAAATAGCAACCGAATAATACTTTTTAGAGACACTTGGTTTTTATACACACGTTGAGAGGTAATAAAATCTCCTGTTAATGCTAATAGCATTCCGACGGGGTGGCCAGAGCCTGGATTCTTCTTCTCCTAATGGAGCCTGGCTTTCAGAGCAGCACGAAGGAATGCTCTCCGTGCGGTCAGGGACCTGGCCGTTCACCATGGGCACGGGAACCCATATTCCTGGTGTCTCTTTTCCCCTCACTTAGTTTGGTTTCCCTCAAGCCCCTTTGCTCTTGGAAAGCTGTGTGCTATTAAGGAACTGAGCAGTGTATGGCGCTGAGTTGTGTTGGCTGATTTACAGCAGGGTGGCAAAGGTCGGGCAAAGGCCCAAGGGCTGAGCACTGAGGACTCAAGCAGCCAGGCCCCAGGCCCCAAGGCTCTGAACACTCAGCACTGTGGCTCTTTCCCCTGTGGGAGGGTGGGTGGAGCCCTGGTCCGGTCTCAGAGCCCGTGAGCCATAAACTGGCTGAACCTCACCTTGCTCTGGGGACTGTGTGGGCATTCATCTCTCCCCGGCGTCCTCCAGCCTTCAGTCCATACATCTGGGACCTGGGACGCGATGTGGCTCACAGAGGTCATCCAGGAGTCCGGGGGAAGCCAGTTTTCTGGCTGATGGCGAGGTGGGAGGGTGTCAGGGTGGTGCGTGCCTCCTGGGGGCAATGCGGCGGCGGCCAGTCTCTGCTCATACGTGCCTCGAGACGCGGCCCCTCAGATCCCCAGCTCCCGTGGTGGCCCAGGTTTGCTGTCCTGTCTCAGTTCTCCTTTTGGGGGCCGCCGAGCACCTGTGGGGCAGCAGTGCAGGGCTGCGTGGGACAGAGCAGGCGGAGAAAGCCCTGCCCCTCCACTGGGAGCATGGCGCGCTGGTGGTGCTCCCGGGAGGAGCGCAGGCCTCGCGGGGAAGTGATCGAGAGGAGAATGGCGGGAGCCAGGCCCAGGCCTTTCACACATCTCTCCTGGGTCAGAGGCCCACCCGCCCGCAGGCACGTTGGGGAACAGTGGGGCATTCTGAGGAGCTGGCGAGCGAGGGGGTTGGAGGGAGGGCGCGTGGGCTGCGAGCGCCGAGGGCGTGGTGGATGGCCTCTGCTTGAGGGTCTGAAGCACCCTCCTGCCCCACGATGGCTTCCCCGGCACCGGGCCTGCTCTGCAGCAGGGAAGCCGGAGGGCCCTCTCTGAGCTTTCACCTGCCAAGGAAGGGACGGCGGCCGTCACGAAGCGGGGTGGGCACAGGGCCTGACACGGTCTCTGAATAGAAACGGTCCACGTGCCTACCTGAACCACAGGACCTTAAGCCTGACTTCACACTCTTACATTTTTGAATGATATTAAGTCCAAAGTAAAGGTCTCCTCATTACTTCTAAGGCTCCGGGGAGAAGGTAATGAGGAAGGTAGGTTACAACTTGACTGGATAATCCTGCTTTTAGCAGGAGACTGAGTCAGAGGATCATCGGATGAGAGAAACAGTGGACAGAAAGCTGGGGAGCTGCAGGGTTTGATGGACAGGCACAGAGCAGGTGACGTTGGTATGGCAGGTAAGTGGTGCTTGAAGGAGTTTGGACCTGTTTGAGAAGCGCACGGTGTGCACGCATTTATCAAAACACTTGTAGGGAAAGATCCAGCGTCCCAAAGCTGGGCTATTTTCAGGGAAGCAGCGGCAGACCAGAGAGAAGTTGAGGTCAGCGAGGACTGACGGTTCCTTCATTTTCCCCCAGTCTCTGTCCAAGAGTGGGAAGATGGGATGAGGCTCATGAGCTGGTGGACGGGCCCCGGGGTGGAATTGGGGTGACCGGAACGAAGGGAGGTTCGTATACATCTGCTGTGTCAGTCATACCCCCTCCATTTTTCTTTTCTTCACTTCCCTCCTTTCCTTCATACTTCCCTTTTCCCCCTTCCCTCCTTCCTTTTCTCTTCTGCTTCTTCTCCTTCCCTGCTTTCTTCTACCCTTCTGCCTCTTTCTCTTTCTTCCTGCACTAAATAGGTTTAAATTGTGACCCTAAGAAAATGAAGGAGTCACCATGAAATGAACTTGTGTGAATAAAACTCAATTTTATAGAAAAACTCGTCCCTAGTTGACAGCCTTCTGCTTGCCTATGGATTGAATTTCTTCCCATAATTCTCTGGGCCAGTGATTACAGTTGGTGATCTGGCTGCTGCCTCGGGTCAGTGATCGGTAGCCATTTGCTTTGGCGGTGTGTTCCCCTGCATCTTTGCTGGCAGAGTTAGCCTGAGGATTCGCTGCTACTGTCATAAAATGAGAAACAAAGTAGTAATGGAAACAGAATCTTGTCTTCATCCAGCAAGGATTGTTAGGAATCTTGGAAGGGCCGCCATGCCTTTGTGGGTGTGGCTGCCTGGCACTCGCCGGGCTGGTGGGTGGCTGCAGGCCGCAGGGCTCACACAGACGCCCTCACTCCCAACTTGACCTCTGGCCCTTGTTGCTTTCTTCGTCAGCTGGTTTTCTTGAGCTGTCTCCCCAGCTCTTCCGAATATCATCTTGAAAAAATACTTTTAGTTAAAGGCATGGCATAGTTTGGAGTATATTATATTAAGATAGAATCAGATTTCCCACTGCGGCATTATTTGAAATACAGACCGAGGACTGGAAACCAGATGACCTTGTGCTTCACCTCTTTTCCCCTCCACACTGATGACAGACAGAACGTATCAAGTCCCAGATCTCCATCATGAATGCCCCTTTGAAGGAACTACCGCATGTTGCCCCAAAGTGTTCATTTCTGTCACTTTATGGATGTTTATGGGGACATTATGATTATGGGCTACCAAGTTTCTTTGTTTTAGGTTCTCAAAGCCTCTGGGTCAACCTCTAATTGCTACTTGCACCTTCTGATGATTAGTTTTCCGTGTGGGATTTAGTGTTAGATTTAAGCCAAAGTTGCTTAGTCTCTACCATGGTACACCATGTAGGTATGAGACTCAGCTGGACACATAGGGCATTGCTGGAATCCACACGCCACACGCACTTGGAGGCGTTTGGGAAGCTGAAGTTACCCTTAGGAAGCGTGTTCACGGCGCTCTGTGGCCTCCATTGCCATCTGCCTTCTCTGGTCTGTCTGCACGGCCGCGTAGTTTCTTTTGCACAGATTGAGGCCATCCCTGGGAGCAGGACGTGCTTGCGTCTGGCATTAAGGGAAGCACGTGGGGAGTGCGCATCACAGCCTTCTCGAGCGGCGTGGATGGAAGGAGGGCGATAACGGCGCCTGCCGCCCCCTCCGCAGCCTCTTCACCGCTTCCCGCTCACCCCACTAGGCTGACAGGCCGCCCCCTCCGCAGCCTCTTCACCGCTTCCCGCTCACCCCACTAGGCTGACAGTAGACGGAGCAATCATCAGATGGCTGTCATTGTGGTTTTCTTTTTCATTTCTTTTTTTTCTATTTTTCTTCATGACAAGCCAAATGCATGCTGACAGTTGGTGATTCTCTTTCCTTCTGGCCTCTGGTGTTTTATTCTTCATTCACTTTTCCTTCAACCCTTCTTCTCCCTCCTCTTCCTCGTGTTTGGTTCCTTCTCCAGCATGATCCTTACAGCTCAGTTTTTAGACTTGTCTTTTATTGATAATACTTTATTTTTCCCTTTTGTGTAGGCTTTTCAATAATCTTTTTCCCTTTAGCTTTATTAAGGTGTAGTTGCATACAAAAATAATCTTCACTCAAGGGCACTTCTGTTTTATATTCTTTGAAACTAGTATTTGTTTTCCTGCCATCGATAACTTTCTTCAGAAACAGAAGACTAATTTTCATCTGGACTGTTACATTATTCATTGTCTTTGAATGCAAAGTTGGAAACTTCACATATGCAAATTTAGTTATATTTGCTGTAATTATCAAACCTTGATCCTTTAGTGAATATGTTGTGTTTTGCATTTAGATGTTGGGAAAATGAGAAGAGAGGATGTACAGAATAAAGCTGGAGGGAAAGAAAGGATCGTTTGGAATTCTATTTTTCATTAAAAGTAATTAATTATGTTTAGTTGAAGAAAAGGAGGACTTAGCCCCTTCTTTGTGCTACCCCTAGAGCCAGGGGGCAGCAGCCAAGGGGTTCAGATGGCTCTGCTTGGTGGGGGCTGGTGTGAGAAGTGCAGAGGAGACGCAGCGGGCCTCAGTGGTCGACACAGGCAGCGTCTACAGACGTGGGAACTTGAGCTGGATACAGATGGAAGTGGTTTGGAAGCTATCTGAAGAGCCCTTGTGCGTCCCGGGAAACCGACCGCTGGGCCGGCCGTGTTCTTGAATCTGTGTACAGTGAGTGCTGCAGGCTCTGAGCGCCGAGGACCGGTTGGCACTTTAGGTTGCCTGAGCCCTGGCGGGCTCCTGGCAGCGCTTCAGTTCCGACATAGCTTTTGTAGTCATCTTTTCAGTTGCTGTTGTTGTTGTTTCCCCTCTGATACCTGGGCATGAATTCAGAGCTTTGTGCTCTTGCTTGCTTTTTCAGTTCACTCTGGTGCTGCTCTGCTACCTGGGCCACACCTCCAGCCTTGACATTTTGCTGGTAATTGGAGATAGAGTTTTGCAGGCGTGACTACTCCCACTCCCTTCAAGCGGTAGTCCTCCGATCCCAGCCCCCTGCGTTGCCGGTGTTATAGGTGTGAGCCACTGGTCCTCAGCTTTTAATTTTCTTTTGGTTGATGTGTTTTGCTGTGGTGAATACTGAGGCCAGGGCCGCACACATGCTAGTAAACACTCTACCAGTGTTTCCACACCCATGTACATGTCTGTGTGTGTCTTCTCCTCGGTTCCCTTTTACAGCCAGTGGTGTTGACAGCCAGTGTTCTCTGTAACTAATGGCCAGCTAAGGCTCCAGAGCATTTCCTACTTGGCTCTACCATTTATCAGGTTAATGATGAATGACTTCTCCTCCCGAATCAACTATAAAAATGATTTCACTTGGTTCTTTAGAGAGAGCTATGCAATAGGTGGGAAAGAAATGTGCCCTGGGGTTTTAAAGAACTAACGTAAGTGCAGCACCAAGGGAACGCAAGGTGCCAAGAAGGGGGAGCCGTGCGTGAAGCCACCTCGCGTCTAGCACGCCTGGAAGCCCCCTGGGTGGGGCAGCCACTCTAACTGTGTGTCAGGGCGACATCCTGTCATGTGACTGACCAGAAGCCTGCGGGTTCATTTGCTGTCGCTGGGACTCAAAGGAAGGGCTGTGCAGCACAGTCTGTTCAGGGCGGGCAAGCCGGGAAACTCCAGGCCCAGTGTGGCCTGAAATGTGCTGTACTCCCATGATTGCAGTTCACAGCCCTCCAGTCACTAGGGAAAGGTCGGGGGATGCTGCCTTTCATTAACTCCAAGATCTCAAAAGTCAGACTCTGTTACCGCTGCTGGCTGCTGGTCGGCGCTAGTGGTTTTTCTCGACAGACCAGTGTCACGATGCACCTTGCCGTTTACACATGTCTTTGAGTTGATGAGGGACTGTTGCGATGGTCAGGATCGAGTTGATGAGGGACTGTTGCGATGGTCAGGATCTTGCGGTCATCAGCCACTTCCCGGGGGCGGGACTCGTTCCAGAGCTTAATCTCATTTACCTCTGCCGGTTCTGGTTCTTCCCTTCTGGGCTCTTCCTAATCAAAACAAAATGGCCAATGATTTGGAGATGCAGGCACATACACCATCCAGCACATTTCACTCACAGAAAGTGATTTATTCCCCAATGATTGCAAATGTGAAGTGATGGGGAGACCGAGGCATCCCTGCGGCCTGAGAAGGCAGCCTGGGTATTCAAGGACAGGATGGGGCCAGGCTGGATCTGGCCAGCTGGACGAGAGCTCTCTTATTCTGTCCCTGATTGCTCCATGTGTGAGTGATGACAAATGCTGTGACATTCACACGACAGAGTGCCAGGCTTTCTTTCCCTTCTTCCTGCAGCCGCTTGCTCTTTTGTAGCTGATGTATCTCCCAGCCTGCTGGGGAGGGTCTCCCTGTCTCTGTCGCTGTGATTTAGGACCCGTGGCTGGCTGTAGTTAGACAGTGGGAGAAAAGGAAACATAGAAGCCACCCCATTTACCATACGCCTCCCAACTGGCCTGCAGCAACCCCCGGCCTGCCTTCCCGTGGAGAGCAGAGTGTGAGTGCAGGCCGAGCCTCCGAGGAGAGCGGAGCGTGTGCTTCTAAATTGAGCTGACAGATTAGATACCACCTGTGCTAGTGCAATGATATTTTGACAGAGTGCCTTACAAAGAAATATGGCCAGTAGTCAGGAAAATCATCTTTGGCTGAGAAAGGCTGAAATTTGTCAAAATCAGAGAGAAATGTGGCAGGTTTTTTTCCTTCCCGTTCTTGTTGAGTTTCTTGGAAAATGAAGTGAGACAAGATGGTGGAAGGGGCAGCTTTTCCTCAGCTCCTTCCTGCTTGCAGAACTGCAGGCTCCCTGAGGTCTGGGCTCCGGCCTTGTTCCTGCAGTCGCACTGAGCTTTCCCAGCTAACATATAAAAGCATGACTCTAGGGCTGTAGAAACATCTGCTGAGTTCTTTGCCCTCCGTGTGTGGAGAGCCTGGGCTGCTGGCATGCTGGGAGAGTTGAAGAACCAGGAGGGCCCACGGGTGTGAAGCTCCCAGCGACGTCTCCTGTGGGCAGGTGGCAGTTCCTGTGCTGTGCACGCCCGCTACGGAGGGCCACCTGGCCTGGAGCCGTGTGGTGGGCTAGTGCTACGGTGTTCCGTTGGAGCCGTGTGGTGGGCTAGTGCTACGGTGTTCAGTAGACAGTGGGTTTGTGGCATGATTTCAGTGGACATAGGTTAGTGGTGTGGATTCAGGTGGCCGGGGGTGCGTGGCGTGATGTGTGGACGGACAGTGAGGTAGTGGAGTGGTATCCAGGGAGATGGTGGGTTGGTGGCACGATGTGGGTCCACTGTGAGCTAGTGATGTGCTGTGGGGTGTGGACTGTGGGTTAGTGGCGTGGTCTCAGTGGGCTGCGGGTTAGCGGCCTGCCCCGCCTCGCCTTCGCCCTCTCCTGTGTCTCTCCCGGCCTGGAGGAGGAAGCGCGGAGCTGTGATCCTCCAGGCACGGCAGTTCCGTGGCTGCAGGGTTTCCTCACATCACACTCCATCACAGACTGAGAGCAGGACGTTTCAGAAGCTTGTACGTCTTTTTTCTCCACAGGGCAGAACTGGGCACTTGTTTCCTGCTATGGCAGAACTGCAGGTCCTGATTCCTTTCACCTGAGTGGTGTCTGGTACTGCCAGCCTGGCCACCTTCTGCTTCTGAGGGTCATGGCGGCAGGGGTTACGTGTGTGCCAGGTCCTTCTTCACCCTGAGGGAAAGGGAAGTTTGTAGAACGTAGGCCTGGGTTGGGGATACTCTCTGTGTGCTGTGAGGAATCAGAAGTTGGAGCTGGCTTGTAACTCTGGCTTCCAGGTGTCCCCTTTGGTGCCTGTTCTACTGAGAGCCAGATACAAGCACATCTCCGTTAATACACCAAAGACAGTTAGAGCCTCACGCCAACTGCAAATATTAAGTTACATATTCATTATATGTTCTCTTTCTAGCATTGTTTTAAATTCTCAAGATTCATTATATGTATTTCACCCAAATAAAAGGCATCCTATGAGCCAGGTGCTGGTGGCTCACAACTGTAATCCTAGTTACTTAGGATGCTGAGATCTGAGGATCACAGTTCAAAGTAAGTCAGGGCAGGAAGTCTGTGAGACTCTTATCTCCAAATTATCACCAAAAAGCCAAAAGTGGAGCAGTGGCTTAAGTGGTAGAGTGTAAGCTTGATCAAGAAAATTCGAGGACATTGCCTTGAGTTCAAGCCCCAGGACCAACACACACACACACGCACACGCAGGTGCGCGCACGCACACACACACACAATTATTATATGAAATATCTTGGCACCAATGCTCAGAATTATCATTTATGTTTATCCTTATTTTCGAATATCTTTCTATATTTAATTGGCAAATGATAATTGTGTGTATTTAGGGGGACAGTGTGACATTCTGATGGACAAACACAAGGTGGAATAATGAAACCGACAGTTTGTTTCTGTGGCGACACTGAGGCTTGAACTCGGGGCCTCGCGCTCTCTGGGCTAGCGCTGTGCTGCTGAGCCATGCCTACGGGTAAGCGCCGATGAAGATGAGAAACTGTGTGCCAGAATTTGACTCTGCTTTCAAGCACCTTAGCTTGAGGAGGATGCTTAGAAACAGTGAAATGCTAGCATCGCCATTTTGCCTTCTCAGCACTCACCTGTATCTCCTTCTCTCAATTCTCCATCGTCGTCATCATCATCATCATCATCATTTCCCAGCCTTCAGGACTGTGTTGGTCCAGATGTAGCCTCATTTGCTCATGCTTAGCTCATTTTTCGTACCTTGGGGTGCGCTCCGTGCTTCGGTCTTAAGGGGTTTGTTTTACAAATGGTGCGTTTCTGGGCTTCGGGGCACAATACGGTAAAAACTGAGCAAGTTTATCCCATGATGTGGAAAAGGAGAATCTGCCTGTTCCACATTTCATGAAAACCTGCCATGTGGGCAACTGAGCGGGATAAAGAAGGAAGGAAATGTGACCCTGTGGAAGTCCTCCGTGGGCGGGCCTGCACGCGGCTCTGATGTCAGAGCACGCCACGAAGACAACACGGAATTGTAAGAAATTAAACCAAAACAGCCAAGTGCTAGATCTCTGCTTCCTAAACCAAAACAGCCAAGTGCTAGATCTCTGCTTCCTATCATCGGAGGGCGCGGCGCTGGAAACGTGTGTGCAGCTCCTGCTTATCCGTGTGCTCACCATGGAGACGGCAGATCGCAGAAATGCTGCTTTGTGCTAACCTGACCCTGTACGTGCTGGGTGCATAGCCCGCCTCTGGAGCGCAGAAGTGAGTGCTTTGCCTTTCTGTGCCCTGCGGCCATCAGTGTTGTTACAGAACTAACTTCCCTCCCTCCTTCCCTCCCTCCCTGCGCTCCCCTCCCCTGCCCTCCCCCGCCCTCCCCTCCCCTACTCCACCTCCCTCCCCCCCCCTCCCCCTTCCTCCCCTCTCCTACTCCACCTCCCTCCCTCCCTCCCTCCCTCCCTCTCTCCCTCCCTCCCTCCCTCTCTCCTCCTGTCCTCCCTCCCTCTCTCCCTTCCTTTCTTCCTCCCTCCTTCCCTCCCTTCCTTTCTCTCTTCCTTCCTTTCTCCCTCCCTCCCTCCCTCCCTCCCTCCCTTCCTTCCCCACTAGGTTTTTAACTCAGATTATTAAGCTTACTAGGCAGGTGCTCTACCAGTTGAGCCATGCCTTCGGTCCTCTGTTTTTTGTGCCCATACTGGGGTTTGAATTCAGGGCTTTTTTGCTCAAAGCTGGAGCTCTACCATTTGAGTCACACCTCCACCTCTGACTTTTGTCTCATGGATGTTTGAGCCTGGACTGGCTTTGAGCTATGATCCTCAGCTCTCAGCTTCCTGGATAGGTAGGATTACAGGCATGAGCCAGCACCAACAGTCATCTTTATTTTTAAAGGCTGAATAGTATTCCGTTTTATATATGTGCCACATTTTCCTTGTCCGTTCATTCACTGATGAACACTTAGGTTGGGGCCATGTCTTGATGTTGTTAATCTTGCTGCACTGCCCGTCAGATGTGGCTCACTTCACTTCTTTTACATGTGTACCCGGGTTGGAATGGCTGCAGCCTGTGGTACTCTATTTCTAATGTTTTGAAGGACCTCTGCTGTTTTCCGGATAGTATTTCTAGTTCACATTCCCACCAGCGGTGTGCGGGGGTCTCCTGACTTCACCCTTCTGACGGCAGCCATTCTAGTAGCTGTTCTAGAGATGACCTCAGGGTGGTTTAATTTCTGTTTCTTAGCGCCAGTGATGCAGAGCAACCTTTTTGCCATCTGCTTATCTTCTTTGAGATGCATACTATCCTATCTTCAAATGTCAAATGTTCAAGTCCTTTGTCCATTTTAGCTGCGATATTTGCGTCCTGGTGACTGAACTGAGCAGCACCTGGATTTTAGGTTCGAAGCCCGGGTCAGACTCCGCCCTTCAGGTCTCCTGCACCGTGTGAGCGGTGGCTCCTCTGCACTTTCCTTTTCTGCATGGTTTCATCTGCTGTGAGCCTGCTTGTGTGGGATGCTCTCGTTTCCCAGCTTTCAGGGTCTGCGCACCTGCTTTTTGTCTTTAACTGGGGCCTGCAGAGGCGCGGGGGGAGAGCGTGGGAGGCCCTATGGCAAAGCCGCTGCAGGCTCTGAGCACAGCACGGTTGGTTCTGAGCCGCTGGGCTCGCGCAGCTCCTCCCTGGCCAGGGACACAGGCATCTTCTTAGGTATTGAGACACGGATGCCTTCATTCCCCTTCTCCCTCCCCTTATCAGCCTCCTGGCAACACAGGACACGCCTGGGGCCCGTGAGCGTTGATTGGGGAGCGCCGCCTCTGCTCCTCCACCCGGGCCTTCCTCCCCGGCCCGCTTCTCTGCTGTTACTCTTACTCTTGAGATCGCAACACCATTACCTTCATGGCTAGAAAAAGACTGTAAAAGCCAAAGTAATTCATATTTAATAAAATGTCATATTCCAAAGGAGGAAAATGTCCCGGCGTAGAACGGACTGGTTTCAGGCATGGTGTGGCGCCCGCTGTTTCAGATTCTGCCATTCTTCCTACCACATCACGCCACGGGTCTGAATCAAGTGGAGTACAGTGCGATCACCTGTCAGCCTCTGGTCCAGAAGCTCTGGCTGCCGGGCGCTCTGCTGGGGGCTTCCCTAGCCATCGCACAGGCAGTGCAGGCGCCTTCATCTGTGTCTTCAGACGCTGAGCTGCTTTCTGTATGCTGTGCATCTTGTTACATCTCTTGACTTGGGATCATGATGGCCATCTGAGGCTGGGCTGGTAGGTGGTGGGAGCTTCTCTGATCTGTTCGGATTTGCTGTTGTAACAGACAAACCAAGGCAATTTTCCTTCTTGTGTCTCATTTCTCCATTTATTAGCTACTACACTTAAAGCTTGTAGTTGTAAAACTGAATACATGGGCTGGGCACCGGTGGCTCACCTCTGTAAACCTAGCTACTCAGGAGGCTGAGATCTGAGGATTGTGGTTCAAAGCCATCCTGGGCAGAAAAGTCTGTGAGACTCTCATCTCCAATAAACTACCAGAAAACTGGAAGTGGTGCTGTGGCTCACATGGTAGAATACTAGCTAGCCTTGAGCTGAAGAGCTCAAGGACAGCACCCAGGCCCAGAGTTTAAGCCCCACAACCGACAAAATAAAAAACAAAACAAAAAAACTGAACACATGGCCTCGCCACGTTGATTTGTTAGTGACTGACGTTTGAGTCTGCTCTGCAGGGGCCTCCCAGAGCACACACATCTGCTGCTTTTTTTTTTTTTTTTTTTTGGTTGGTCGGTCGTGGGTCCTGAACTCTGGGCCTGGGCGCTGTCCCTCAGCTCTTCAGCTCAAGGTGAGCTCTCTACCACTTGAGCCACAGTGCCACTTCCGGTTTTCTGGTAGTTTATTGGAGATAGGAGTCTCACAGACTTTTCTGTCCAGGCTGGTTTTGAACCACGATCCTCAGATCTCAGCCTCCTGAGTAGCTAGGATTACAGGGGTGAGCCACCAGCGCCCCGCCTACACATGTCAGCTTCTGAACCTAGAAGCTGCACCAAAGGACAGAGGGTTTGGCTCTTGGGATTTTTGCAATGTCATGTTTCTTGTCTTTACGCAACCCGACCGCTTTACACAGCTCCCTGGACTTCTGTCTCCTCATAAGGGCACCGTGACATAAAGACTCCGCTATTTTAAAGGAAAACTTACGAAAAGTAAACATAGCTTCACGCTCAAAAATAATACATATGTGTTCCAGTTTCATGCCATGGGAACTGTTTTTAAAGCAATAACAATGCTTGAATTTTTTTTGGGGGGGTGGGGGAAGGTTCGGTCGTGGGGCCTGATCTCTGGGTCTAGGTGCTGTCCCTCAGCTCTTCAGCTCAAGGCTAGTGCTCTGCCACTTGAGCCACAGTGCCACTTCCGGCTTTTTCTGCTTATATGGTGCTGAGGAATCGAACCCAGGGCCTCAGGCATGCAAAGCAAGCACGCTACCACTGAGCCAACTTCCCAGCCCCTGTGCTTGAATTTTTTAAGATTTTTTTTCCTCCTGATTGCTTTTATTTTCACTGCAGTAATCCTACTGGTATGTTTTTCTAAGTATGCCTTTGTATGACATAGACACTCATTAGTATTTTCCCGTATGCAATTTCCTAAGAAAATTGTTTCTACAAAGTTAATACTATAAAAATATTTAGCAGTTATTTTTGGACTTTATTTTCATTTGCTTATTTCTTGGTAGACAGAACAGAACAGTTCTTTTCAATTATTTCTGGAACATTCATGGGAGTACTATCTACCTCTTCTTGCAATTATAAGGAAAAGAACCCGAGAAATATCTCCTGTCCATCACGGCTGTCAGTATTTGTGTCAAAAATTCCCTGAAATGCTCCTTGTAATGGAGCCCCTGCTGAACAGACCCCACATTTTAATAAAGAGGCAGAAACTACACTTGCTATTCATTGACTCAAAAGGAATAGCACACAACATTAGGAGTAATATAGATAGGGAATTGGCTGGAACTTATTAAATAAAAATTTAAAACACCATCGTTACACTACAGAGCTGAGAAGAATTGAGAGAAAAGGGGTAGACCGATAGCAGTGGAAATAGGAAAGAGACCGGAGGGTAGAGAAGGTAAGGAGTGGACTCAGGAGACGCCCAGGTGGAGAGAGTGTGGAAGCACGCGGAGGCCAGGGAGGAGCGGCAGGGAGCCGGCGCATGCTCACGCGGAGGCCAGGGAGGAGCGGCAGGGAGCTGGTGCATGCTCACCTCCTCGCACGGGAAGCGGCCAGTTCATGTCTTCAACATCAAGCAGAGAACTGAGCAAGTCCTTGTGCTCTCTGAATGGAAGAGACTGTGTTTCCATCTGGGTGACGGGTGGTCAGATGAGTTAGAGCCAGGGAAAGGACGGCAACCCTGGGCAGCAACGCTGCCTGGCGGCAGAGGAAGTGCCCGCCACTTCTGTAAGTGGAGCCAGCTTCCATCTCCCTCCTCCGCATCCAGAGCTCCTTCCCTGACCCTGTCCTGGGTAGCGGCCATCTGAGGATGGGCAGCCATACGCATGCCACCCACGGGTTGGACCTGTGTCTGTTAGTGACATCCAGGTACCAGGTATTGTGCTAGGCACGGGAGAACAGGCCCAACTGAGACACCGCCTCTGCCCTCAAGTGCCCTTGCCGGTTTGTACAGGGCGAGTAACTGTTAAATCACCACGGGGTGGGGGGTAAGTATGCTAACGGATGAGAAACATCACCTACATCCCTGGGCGAGAAACATTTCCCGAGGAGTCCCCCGAGCTGCTGCTTCCCCCTGCCAGCTCTTCCTCTTAATAAAAAATCCACTAGAATAAATACATTTTGGGAAAGTCTTTGATTTGCTTCATACTAAAGAGAAAATTAATTTTGATTTGATTCAAATGTTAGCGAATTAGATCTGGTGGGTTTTTCCCCCATTGGTAGATTAGTTCCTTAAAGTTCTGATTATCCATGAAAGCATGTGTTAACATTTATATTCCATAACCCCGACGAATGTCTAGAGTTTCCACGAACAGCGTGGAAGCTTTGGCCCTGCGCCGCCTCCTCCCGTGGCAGGACGCCTTTGCAGTCCCCCAGAAGACTCGTGTTTGTTTAAGATGTGTGGATAAGCCGCACGCTGGCGCTGTCTCCTGTCACCCCAGCCGGGGGGTGGGGGGCGGGAGGCCGAGATCTGAGCACCGTGCAAGCCTCCGCCTCCCCCCCCCCCCGGGTGTTAGTGCTCTTGCACTGAAAACCCCAGCTCTTCTGCAGGGACCTTTGCAATTCTCCCGGCATCCATGTTGGGCTTGGGTCTCCTCGGTGCAGCTTCAACGAGAGGCTTCTGCTCAGTCCCAGAGGAGTGTCTGAAGTGGCTGTCTCCCTTTCTTCCAGGTGATCTGCAACTCCTTCACCATCTGCAATGCGGAGATGCAGGAGGTCGGTGTTGGCCTGTACCCCAGGTATGGAGAACAGTTCCCCTCTCAGCCCAGCCAGCCAGCCAGGCAGCGCTGTCCCCAGAGCCAAGAAGGTGCAAAAGTCTTAGATTTTACGCCAGCACCTCTGTGCTGTGCATAAGTGGCAAGACACCTCCTCCCACCCGAACGCTTGCTCTCTGGTGGCTTCGAGTAAGCAGTGGATGCTGGGCCCTGAGACCCGGGCACCCCCAGGGCTGATCATTTCAGGATCATTTCACCAGACTGCTGTAGCTGAGCTGGTTTGGCCATTTGCACGTTGTGCTTTGGCCACATTACCGGACCAGAGAGGGAACCGGCGAACCTGCCCTCAGCACGCCCTCTGCGCTGCCCGCTGTGACCTTTGCCCTGACCTCGGCCCGGCCCGGCCTTCCCAAGCACTGCCTCACACACACACACCCCCCCCCCCGCCTGCGCTGTTCTGTGCCCTCGGGGCCTGAACCTCAATCCTGTGTCTTCTCCCCCAGCCTTTGTGGTGTGGGTTCTGTCTGCTGGCCTCTGACGTCTCCTCTTTTCTTTCCCTCAGCATGTCTTTGCTCAACCACAGCTGCGACCCCAACTGCTCAATTGTGTTCAACGGGCCCCACCTCCTCCTGCGTGCAGTCCGTGACATCGAGGCAGGAGAAGAGGTGAGCATGAGGCACTTGCCTGCGAAGCCCTCTCGGTGTGGCCTGTTCCCAGGCCAGCACGCAGGCACACCTGCACAGAGATGGCTGTTCGCTTATTTTTCAGCCATCGTGGATGTGGATGATAATGCATGCGTGCACATGAGATGTTTGTGTAGACGGGGTGTATTTCATGTGTACAGCCGCCCGTGTCATCTTACACGGCAGGGAGGCAGCTGGCTGTAGATCTGACTTCTCCCCACAGCCACTCAGCTCACTTCTAAGGTGATCGTGCACTTTAAGTTCCATGTTGAGTAAGCGAGTATGATTTGCTCTGGAGCCTTCACGAAAGTGCTCAGCTCACCAAAGACCCAAAGGAAATAGAGGCTGGGGAGTGTAATCTGCAGCGGTGCATTGGCCTTGGTCCCCTCCCTGGAACATGGACAGCCAAGCCTGCCTCCTCTGGTGACCAGCCTTCATACTTTTTTTTTTTTTTTGGTTATGGGACTTGAACTCTGGGCCTGGGCGCTGTCCCTCAGCTCAAGGCTAGTGCTCTACCACTTGAGCCACAGCGCCACTTCTGGTTTTCTGATGGTTTAGTGGAGGTAAGAGTCTCATGGAGTTTCCTGCCTGGGCTAGCTTTGCACTACTATCCTCAGATCTCAGCCTCCTGAGTAGCTAGGATGACAGGCGTGAGCCACCAGCACCCCGCAAACCTTCATACTTTTTAGAACCAGTTTCCTTCTGCCTTCCAATCTGCTAAAATAGGTATTTATCACAAGAGAAACAGCTTTGATTACATTTATGTAGCCCTCAGACAATAAAACTGAACTTGGAGATACCGCATTTTAGAGACAGGGTCTGGTCTGAGGAGACTCCCTCCACAGAGACGCTCCACGGCGCTGCTGCCTCTGACACGGCAACCTGCCGACTTCCGGCTTCCAGGGCTCCCCGTCAGTGGTCGGGAGAATCTAGGGTCACTTTTCTAGTCTAGGTTTATGACTTTGAGGCAGGTGAGAAAGGGAACTGCTGCCCGTTTTCATCTGTGGCTGTGGCGGATGATGTGTTCATCTGCACAAAGCACACAGCAGAGGCCGGGCTGGTCTCAGTGCTGGTATGTTTGCCCAGCAAGCAACTGGTTCTGCCCTCAGCACTGGAAAGGAAAACTGACAAGCAGACAGAGAAACTGCTAGATGTGGTCAGTGAGTTCTGAGACAGAGATCCCTTCTGGTCTTCATGTACTTGAAAAGCCCATCTTTTGTGCTTTTTTTCACTGTTTGCCTGCCTGCTCTTCCTAGCTCTGGAGCAACAGCAAATCCAGTTTTTGCTCAGTATCAGAAAGATCTCAGACACAGCAGCTCAGGTATTTCCCTCTGCTTGCTCCTTCCTGTGCTGGGCTGCCCCAGGACAGCTCGCGGCTCCCAGTGGTCCTCCAGTGTGGCTGTCTGTGTTCCGTGCGGCCAGGCAGCCGGGTCAGACGGCAGCTTCTGTCCCCGGCCACGGCTGTGGTGCACCTGACAGGTTTCCTGTCCTCCAGTGCCGCGGATGAAGCCATTTCCTGTGGGAGGGGACGGCCTTCTCTGCCTGGGAGATAACACGCAAGTAACGGCAGGTTGGTGGTGGACTGGAGACGCTTTTGTTGAGGATTAAGGAAAACCACATGGAGGGTCTGCGTTGCTCTGGGGAGATCTTGACAGCTCCCTCAGCAGATGATCCCGCTCTCTTCCTCTCTAACACCACCCCTCCTCCCTCACCTCACACCCCCATGATTACTTGGTCTTTAAAAACAGAGAAGTGACTTACACAGGGTGGTACAAGCTGATAAACGTTGCAAGGAGATAATCACAAGGAAGTGTGAGGGAATTTGGGAGTGCTGCGTGGGGTGGGAACCGGCTTGTCACGTT
Source organism: Dipodomys ordii (assembly GCF_000151885.1). Classification (NCBI taxonomy): domain Eukaryota; kingdom Metazoa; phylum Chordata; class Mammalia; order Rodentia; family Heteromyidae; genus Dipodomys; species Dipodomys ordii. The sequence goes on from NW_012267251.1 coordinate 1,467,143, forward strand.
GGGGGGGGGCGGGTTAGACCTCGCTGAAAAGTGAGATTGGTTGAAGTAGGACCGCGGGCCCAGCCAGAAGACAGGTCCACAGACCACCCGGGGCCACAGGGCGCTGCTGGGGTGCAAGACCCACATTTCCCCTGGGATTATCACACACTAGTGTTACACAAGCACTAAAAATGAGCTAGTAGCGAAATGAAAGAAAAAACCTCACAGAGAGTTACTCTTACCGAGTCAGCGTCTCCCTGCTTCCTGGGGAGCTGGTGGTCCGTGGGGGGAGTCGCAGTGTGGAGGCCACTGCGGGGACGTGGCCCTTAGGGGCCGCTGCTGTGGCATTTCAACCGGAAGCAGCCCTGACCGGCACAGCTGTGGCTTGAGGAACGAGGGCAGGGCACCTGGGGCCTGGAGCCAGGCCTGAGACTTGCATTTCACAGGGAAGTGGTGATGGTAGCTCAGAAGGACAGGACATCGGAAAGGTAGCGAGAGCTTGGTTCTCCGTGTATTTTTTGTAGTTCTTGCTGCCCTTGGGTGGCAAAGTCAAGAATAACTCTTGAGGTTGCAGTGTGGATAACACAAGGGGACTTATTCCCGCCTGTGAGTAGACAGGCTCTGAGGCGGAATTGTGGCAGAAGTCAGTTGTGGGTTAGATAGCTGGAACTGTGTCTCAGTGCACTGTAGATCTGTTCAAGCATCGCAGGGGTGCCTAGAGACCTGTGACTTGGTGGACTTGGAGAGCTGCCGGGGGCTCTCCGCCGGGGGCTCTCCCCACCGGGGGCTCTCCGCCGGGGGCTCTCTCCACCGCCGGGGGCTCTCCGCTGGGGGCTCTCCCCGCCGGGGGCTCTCCGCCGGGGGCTCTCTCCACTGGGGGCTCTCTCCGCCGGGGGCTCCCCGCCGGGGGCTCTCTGCCGGGGGCTCTCCCCACCGGGGGCTCCCCGCCGGGGGCTCCCCACCGGGGGCTCTCCACTGGGGGCTCTCCGCCGGGGGCTCTCCGCTGGGGGCTCTCCCCGCCGGGGGCTCTCCGCCGGGGGCTCTCCGCGTGCGCCCGCTGCCCTTTCATAGGCATTAGTTACTGCACATGACAGACCCGAGGAATGACCACGGGACCCCGCCAGCGAGGGCATGCTCACACGGAGCTCCTCCTCCTCCTCCTCGCACACTCGGACGCACTTTTTACTATGCGTCTTCTCATCCAATGATAGCATACGGGGTGCGGCTGAATTCCAGGCGGCACTGTGGAGTCGTGAGGATTTAAGAGCAATCTGGCCACGTCATCTGCTGCCCCCTTGATTGCCAGGATGGACTTGGCCTCTCCAGTCACCAGCCGTTAGAATTTATGGCTAAACCTTCGTAGTACCAAACGTACAAAAAACAGTTCCTGTAATTTACCGTCCAGTGGAGGACAAAAAGGTGTGATTCAGACAAAAATACAGAGGCCACAAGCTGAGTTCTACTAACTAAATATGTGACGTGTGTGTGTGTGTGTGTGTGTGTGTGTGTATGTTCACACTGCACAAAGATTGACAGGAAACACATCAAAATCTGGTGCAATTGTGTGGTGAGGGGGCGCTAAGAGGCATCTTCTCTTCTTATTGTTATGTAATAAATGTAAGTTTTAAGTTTTACTCTGACAAGTACCAGTGCCCTCCCTGCAGTATGCACAGCGGCTGTGTGATCGCTTCCTCTTGGTCCTGCAGCTCACCATCTGCTACCTGGACGTGCTCATGACCAGCGAGGAGCGGCGGGAGCAGCTGAGGAGCCAGTACTACTTTGAGTGTGACTGCGTCCGGTGCCAAACCAAGGACAAGGTAAGCTGCATGGAGCCAGAGTGGAACACTTCTCGAAGACTTCCAGAGAATTCGGCTTTTATTTTGTTAAACAAAGGACCCAGGGCTGGGAAGGTGGCTCAGTGGTAGAGCTCTTGCCTTGCATGCATGAGGCCCTGGGTTCAATTCCTCAGCACCACATAAGCAAAAAGAAAAAAGCCGGAAGTGGTGCTGTGGCTCAAGTGGTAGAGCGCTAGCCTTGAGCTGAAGAGCTGAGGGACAGCGCCCAGGCCCAGAGTTCAGGTTCCAGGACCGACAAAAACAAAAATACAAAGGTCCCTCAGAGTACACAGGTTATGTACTTGTTATTTCCTGCACCTTCTGTTCCCTGCCAGGCTGATTTAAGCACAGGTGAGGTTCTGTGGGCCTTACAGTTGGGGAATACAGACATTAAACACGGAATTCAAGGATAGAAAAGGCCCAAGGCTGTTATGTAGTAAGAGAGTTAGATTCCATTACAACCGATAATATACCAAGTGTTATCTAGTTTATCTCTCTAAAATAAGTTCCACAAGGCTTTCTTGGAAAGTGTTATCACAGGGAGATTCTGTTCTCACTAAGGAGGAAGAGCCAGACTGAATGCCAGCAGATAAAGATGGAGCCCTCTCTGGGTCCTGGGGTGCGCTCCTCATTTTGAGCCTGTTGGAATTGGTATATAATTGGGTTATCTGATGGAGGAGTGCTTTTGTGTAGCTGTTGATGGTGTTAGTGCTTGCGATCATTACCTCATTTGCTGTCAGTGAGTAGGTGTGGCTGCGGGATAGCGGGAAGGAAAGGGTGGCCTGGCTGTGTGTCCCTCCCTCTGGTCCTCCACCTGCACTGCAGGCTGCTTGCACGTCCTCCAGGGACTTCAGGGACCTGCCTGCCCCTGAGCATCTATGGACAGAGACCCTGGCTCTAGCTCCCTGAGGAAGGCCAGTGCTCTCATTGGGGTGCTATACTAGACAAGAACATAGTTTCGTGAGAAAAAGGACTTTTAGAAACCATTTAGTAGAGACACTGGATTCGTGGCCCACGGCCCCGGTGCACTCTAGAGTTAGCTTTTGCCAGCGGCCAGGGAGCCAGGGAGCAGGGCACCCCAAGCCGCCCCTCCCCCCCCCACGGTGATCTGAAGGGAACCACGCCACGCCCGCGTCCCACAGGCCTTCTGGGGAATGGGAGTGCGCTTGGATTTGGTTCCTCTTAGATGTCACAAGTGTGACAAAACGCTTTAATGAATTATGCTTTATTAAACCTTGGCGTCTGTTCGCTTTTATTGTAAATGTTGAGGTGTAGGGAAGGGTTGGCTACAGATAAAATTAACAGGTTGTAGTAGGTAGGGCACAGCGGGTCTAATTCTGGAGACGTGATCCAGGACTGGAGCAGCTGCTCAGGGCTCGTCATGAGCGCCCCTCTTCTTTTCACCTTGCTTATTTCTCCTGCGCTGCTTTTGATCACAGGGGCCCAAGCTCTGGACAGGGAAAGGGGGGCCACCAAAGCGACAAAGGAGGGTGCCCTAGGGACGCCGCCTGCGCTTCGTTGTCCGAGCTGCGCCACGTGGGCCGCACGAGGCTGTAAATGAGGACAGGAAACTTTTTAGCTTTTCAGAGTTGACTCCAGGGACAAAGGGATGCGAATGCCTTCTACAGCATCCTCACCACATCAGGTCATTTTCTTTGCTCTCTCTTACTCCATTGAGCTAGAAACTTATTTAATATTGTATGAGTCAGGGTTCTGAAGAGAGAGAACCAACGAGACGTGTGGGTGTCTGTGCACACACGCGTGTGCACACACACAGCCATGGGTCACTTTACGGTGGGGATACATTCTGGAAAATGCGTCACTAGGTGATTTTTATCACAGCACAAACATAGAATAGCACAACATAACTCTTCCACAGTAAGCTTGTTTTGGTCAGTAGCAGTCAGTTCTAAAATAACAGTGAAGTACGTACAATATAGTAAACCATAAACCAGTAGCATCGCCATTTGCAATCGCGTGTTGCATACTGTACGTTACTGTACATTGTCCTTTATTCCACTGGCAGTACCACCTCCTCCTCATGGGCAAGTTTGCACTAGAACATTACTGCATGATGCTAGGAAACAGGACTTGTTCAGCTCTGTTAAAATTTTACGAGATCATTGTCTTATCGTCAGTCTGTCCTTGATCAGAATATCATTATGCTGCTCATGACATGTGTGTGTGTGTGTGTGTGTGTGTGTGTGTGTGTGTGTGTGTGTGTGTATTTGGAGAGAGAGAAAGTGATTAGCTGATTGATTGATGTTAGAAAGTGGCCCTGTGATTATAGAGGTTGGGAAGTCCCGTGGTCATCTGTAGTCAGTCAACTAAAGACCTGTCGCATTAGTGGCGTGCATTGTGGTCTGAAGCTGGCAGGGCCCAGACCCCGGGAGAGCTGATATTTCAGTTGAGATCAAAGCAAAACATGGCTGTGCTTCTAGCTTCAGCAGTAAGTCAGGAGCGCCCTGTCCCTTGCAGGAGAACCAGCCTCCGCCTTGCATGAGGCCACTCGCTCAAGAGAGAGAGCAGTGCTCTTTCTTGGCTTGAGGTCAGGTGTGACGTCAGGTTGGTACATAACACGAACCCTGCAGGTTGTCTAGATGGTGGAGTCAAGAAGTCTCCTGCCGTTCAGGCCACTCCCAACAAACCCCGTGATCCCAGGCAAGCCAGCCCGCCTCTGGTGTCATGCGGAGACTCGGATGCGCAGTCAGAAAGCCCCGCTAGCCCTATTGGCTGATGTCTCTGTGACATGTTTCCTGCTCAGAGGCGGAGAATATGCACTCAAATGAGACTATAAACTTAGTTATTTTTTCCCATTTGTCTCAATTTTTTTTTCCTGTTTGGTTACATATACTTCCCACTCCAATCTCTCCTGCTATTCAACTTAGTGCATCCCCCAGAGAGAATTAATTCAAACGTGGCTTGAGGTCAGGTGTGATGTCAGGTTGGTACAGTGCAGTCAAAAGTAATGACACTCCAGTTCCTGACTTGAATTTTTCAGGCATGCTTTTCTGTTTTACTTGGAACTTCGGGGGTCCATCTTGGGGGACCAGTGGGAGGCGGGAAGGGGAAAGCTAGCCATGTATGACCCAAGTGTACATGTATGAAAAGGTCATGTGAAACCCACTTGTAAGAAAGATTTAAAAAGGGAAAGGGAAAGAGGAGGGAGAGTAAGGTACTAGGTGCTGTGAATATGATCAAAATACATTATATGTATACATGGAAGTATCACAGTGAACCACCTCACATTATATGATTAGTATATGCCACCGAAAATACGTAATGTAATAGAAAAGACAGGAGTGGGGAGCTTATCTTCCAAGCTCTCTGCATCCAACAGTTTTTACCCCATGCCCACAGACAGCTGTGTGTCTGTTGCTGGACTTGCATAATATTATGTTACAGGAAGGTAGGACCATTTTATAGCTGGCATTATTTGCATGCATGTAATTGCCATATGTAATCAACAGCAGCTTAGTTTCTGGAAGAAATAAACTTACTACCTAAGGGAAGTTTGAATGACTTGGGCTGTTTTACGGCTTGATCAGGTCAGAATGCGAACAAGCCGTAGACCACGGGAACTGATCGCTTCCATACTTGCAAGTGGCACATGGTGCGCGGCCAACCCCCTTGGATGGCACATGGTGCGCGGCGAACTCCCTTGGATGGCACAGTGCTTTACTAGAATTTTTTTTCTTTTCCTAAGGCCTCTAACAATTCTCCTTTTAAAATAGCATGCCTGTCATTACACCGAGCTCTACTGTCTTGCTCCCCGACGGTTGAGGTTGAGGTAGCCCCACCTGCTTTCCCCCATCCACCCTTCACGCTGTTCAGAGTAAACGTTCCCACGAACTATCGTGTCCTCGCTGTTACTTTGCTCGGCATTAAACCTCCTCAGTGCTCAGGATACACTTCAGATTCTTAGTTTGGCATTCAGTTGTTTCCAAAGTCCTGATCCCGGGATCAAACCTATGGTTCATCTTGTTATCAATATTACCACTTTATTTGACAGTACACTGAAGTCAGGCACACACACATCCATTCACACAACTGCATGCACACTGTGCACATGGGTGGGGAACATCTGGCCTGTGGACCATAAAGACCCAAAACAAGACAGACAGATCTCCTCGCTGCTGCCCCAGCCACAGCCCCGCTGTCCCCACAGCTTAATGTGGCCCGTGAGTGTTCTTACAGTGTCCAAATGACCCATGGCAGGACAGTTCCCAAGTCTGACGTAACCTTACACTTTATATTTATTGGCCTAGAATACAGTTCATAGGATGCGTTTTGTAATGATTCTGATGAATCTGATTTGCTTTAAATTTCTCAGCAGCAAAAGCTAAAAGATGGATTCAGAAGTTGTTAGCCCCTGGGGCTAGGTCCCTCACGCACCCTCTTCCCACCCCCATCATGGAGCCCCCACCCCGCACTCACGCACACCTGATGCAACTCCACGTGGACGGGCGGAGGCAACAGTTGTGGTGCACGTGGCGCGGCTGCCGGGCGTCTTCCAAATAAGAGAAGGAGGGAGGGGGAGGCAGCCGGGCCCCCTCGGCGGCCCTGCTGCTGTTTGCCCCATCCCGGAGGGGTGTTGCGGGTCAGCGGGGGAAGCCAGAGCTCCCTGTGGTCCCTCCTTAGTGCCCACAGGACACCCGCATGGAGCTGGGAACGTCTGCCCAGCTGGCCCTGCCCAGCTGCGGCCTCCGCCCGTTCCCAAAGCTCACTTACAAGGTGCTGTGTCACGATGGTTCTGTGTTCCTCTAAATGGGGGGCTTTTCTTGATTATTTCTAGGATTTCAGATTCGCTTTTTTCTTCTCTCTTAGTTGCGGTCCTTGGAGGCAAGCCGGGCGTGGGGCCGCCGCGCGAGCTCCCTCCACCCTTCCTATCTCTCTCTGTGTTTTATTTCCGTTTTCGTTCTGTAACCTCATTTCTTCTAATGCACATTCCTATGCCAGTTACCTAGTAAAGAACCTAATCATGTGCCTTTGAGCCTCATTCCACCAAGCTTTGTTTTATGGAGAGAAACGACATTCGATGGTTTTTGTTCTCTCTCTCTCTTTGGATGATTTTGTTGTTGGCGGTTGCATTCGCTCTGGGTTTGCAGTTTCTTTGTGGCAGGCTTGTTTCTGGTGGATGACTGCTTTAGTTTTGTTCCTTCTAATTCTGGAATTTTCCCTCCTTTTTGGTAGTTTTGACTCCCCAGACCTTGCAGGCCCCAGTCTAGCCGTGGATGTGCCGGCGGTGCGGTCTGCTGTCCGTGACATCAAGGCCTGTGCGGGCCTGGTCACCAAACAGCACGCTGGCTGTTCTGTCTTCTGGCTTCTCCCGCCCAGTTTCCTACCTGTGTTTCCAAGCACAGCAGCTGTCCCCTGTTCCCTGGCTCTAGGCCGTAGCACAGATTCTGCCGTCTTCCTTCTGCGTCCCTCCTACCTGCTTTGGGCCTCGGCGCAGGGGCTTCAGCTCTGCTCACTGCTTTACGTTTCAATTCTGTTCTCTGGTTGGTTCAAAGAAATGCTTATCTTGTGTTTGAACTGGCAGAGCTGTTTTGGGTCTCTGTTTTATAATTCTTCCCGCATGATGATGGGTTTGGAGGAGAGAAGAGTCCTTCAGGGCCTGAGCTTCAAACACCGTGCTTGGAAGTCTGTGGTTTGCTCGGCATCCAAGTCTCCAGAGGCAGAAGGAGACGCGGAGGGAGGCCCCGATCTCCTTCCCGGCCTCCAGGTGCCACCCTTCCTGACCAAGGCCCTCCAGGTGCAGCACCCACGGGATCCACTCGGGACTCTGGGCACACCCGGGAGCTGGCAGGCTGCCCACTTCCCGGGGCTTCCGTTCTAGGCCCACAGCCTCTGACTTGCTGCTGTGCAAATGAAGCCGCATCTCTGGGACCTGGGTCGGGTCTTTTGCAGTTCTCATACTTCCTTCATTAGACCCTTCTGAGACCCTCCACGGCGCCTGAGTTAGGAAGCCTTGAGCAGCCTGGCGATCTACAAAGAACGAGTTCCCTGCGTGCGTGCTTGCGTGCGTGTGTGTGTGTGTGTGTGTGTGTGTGTGTGATCATCCGTGTGATCGGCTGGGCTGTGGGCTGCAAGAAGGGAGCAGGGTATGGGCTGGGAAGGTGGCTCAGTGGTAGAGCACTTGCCTTGCATGCCTGAGGCCCTGGGTTCGATTCCTCAGCACCACATAAGCAGAAAAAAAAAGCCGAAGTGGCGCTGTGGCTCAAGTGGTAGAGCGCTAGCCTTGAGCTGAAGAGCTGAGGGACAGCGCCCAGGCCCAGGTTCAGGCCCCACGACCGGACCCCCAAAAAAAAAAAGAAGAAGAAGGGAGCAGGGGAACTAAAAGAGGAAATCATACTTGTCCAAAAAAGAAAATATATTTGAAGGAAGTGAGAATTTTCTGTTCAATGAAATTATTATGGCAACTAGAGTCTAATTTAAAATGTCATCAATTACTTAAAGGTCATTAGTGAAGCAGAGTTGTTTTTTTTTCCCTACTTCTTTCCCCTACTTTGTAAACTCAAGGGCAGAGCTGCCCGTGGCATGAGATGAGAACAGCCGGCCCCAGGGGCTTGTGCTCCAGTTTCAATCATCTGAGCCGTGTGTGTTCATTTGTAAAGTTTGCACCGTAACCAAAATATGCAATCTTCAGAAAAGATACTTCTCTGCCCTGCCTGGACAAGTGTGTAAGCAGTCAGAACCCAACATGAGTGCCTGCACATCATCCACATGTTGCTTCTCTGAATAAGCGAAGCCGGGCAGGACTGGCAGGCGTTGGGCAGGGCTCCTGATTTCAGAGCCGCACAGCCCTGGCTGTAGTGCGGCGTGAGATATGGGGAGAGGTCCTAGGCAGGGGCGTGAGCCGTAAGAACCATAGCTGCCATGTCAGTTCTGGAATGTGCTGTCCCCACATCACAGGAGGTAGCTTCTCCTTGGGACAGAGGGCAGGGCCCCTAGGCACCTTCATGTGGCTCTGTTCTCCCTGAGACGGGGCCTGTGGCCTGTGGCCCTGTGAGCCTCACCCCAGCTGCACTTCCTGTGGCCCTGTGATCCCCACCCCAGCCCACTTCCTGTGGCCCTGTGGCCCCCACCCCAGCCCACTTCCTGTGGCCCTGTGGCCCCCACCCCAGCCACACTTCCTGTGGCACTGTGGCCCCCACCCCAGCCCACTTCCTGTGGCCCTGTGGCCCCTACCCCAGCCGTACTTCCTGTGGCCCTGTGGCGTTGTGGCCCCCACCCCAGCCCACTTCCTGTGGCCCTGTGGCCCCCACCCCAGCCCACTTCCTGTGGTCCTGTGGCCCCCACCCCAGCCACACTTCCTGTGGCCCTGTGGCCCCCACCCCAGCCACACTTCATGTGGCCCTGTGGCCCCCACCCCAGCCCACTTCCTGTGGCCCTGTGGCCCCCACCCCAGCCACACTTCCTATGGTCAAGGTGTCAGTTGCAAGTGTCATCTCATGATCTTTTTCTCAGTCTAGGTTGCTTCGTCTTTTTCCGACTCTGAGAACTCCAAGGAGTAAAGATTGTGGGCTTCCTCTGTCTCTGCCTGGCATGTAAATTAGAGACCTGAACCCTGAGAGGCGCAGTAATGCTTCCCTGACTGTAATGACAAAGTGTCACGAAACAGCTGCCTGCCGCCACATTTGTCACCAAACTCCTCTAGGCAGCAAATGTCCCCATCCTTGATTTGGACTCATCTTGATTTTGTCAGAAGGTAGTTAATCGTGGCATTTTTAAATACCTTCCTCATGTTAATTTCTTTATTTACTGTGCCTTTCAAAACAGAACACACAAAACAGCAGCCAATTAATAAGTTATTCTTTCTACAACTGAAATTAAAACATCATTTCTAAACAGTTAGGTTATACTCAACACAGCATGGTAAAGGCTCCCTTGGGCTCAGACACAGCTCAGATGATGAGGAAAATTCCCCAAGTTCAACATCGTGTAAGTGAACGTCTGCTTTTATAACAGCTTCATGTCCTAAAGAAGGTCAGTCAAAAGCCTTGTACCAATTGCACATTCCTTTGTTTTATGCGATCACCTTTTGGCTCATCAAGAGACTGAGAGCTCTTCTTCTCAAGCCTTGCTCTGAACACGCAGTAACCCAACAACCCTGTAACTTCAAAAGGTGGAAGAAGGGCTGGGAAGGTGGCTCAGTGGTAGAGCGCTTGCCTTGCATGCCTGAGGCCCTGGGTTCGATTCCCCAGCACCACATAAGCAAAAAGAAAAAAGCCGGAAGTGGAGCTGTGGCTCAAGTGGTAGAGCGCTAGCCTTGAGCTGAAGAGCTGAGGGACAGCGCCCAGGCCCAGAGTTCAGGCCCTACAACTGCCCCCCCCCCCAAAAAAAAAAAAAGGTGGAAGAAAACTCCTAATGATGTCAGAGAACACCAGGAAAAAGTAACACTGGAAGAAATGGTTAGGGGCACAGAAAGTCTCCAGCTTACAGAAGAAAGGGCTCCTCCCGAGGAGACCCTGTGGCTCTTAGTCCCCCTGCGAGCATGGAAATAGACGCAAACCGCAGGTATTTGGGTCAGAGGTACTGACCTGGATTTTTTACAGAGCTGCAGTTGCGTTTCACCTGAGGGGGCCGTGAGAACCGTCATCCATCTGCCTGGCTGTGAGCTCCCGGGAAGCTGCTAGCCTCAGGTTGTAGAACTCTGTGCCTTGGCTTGAGAAGTTCTCAGGCATGTGGATGATTTGGAATTACAAAGAAAAATCAGGTCTTCCACCACTAGAACAAACTCTATACCTTATAAAATGGGATTCTTTTTCTTGTTTAGATCACTCATTCGAGGTGGAAGCTGTTTTCACCTCTGTCTGTTGCTTCTTGGGACAAGATGATCCACAATATTTACTGAATGCCCTCCCCTTCCCTTAGTTGTTTAACAGACGACACTCTGTCCAGAGCTCCTGGAAGGTAAGCCCCACATACCACCCAGGCAAGGATGCAGCCTGCGTGTTCATGCCCACATTCCTACGGTATCAGTGTGGGCCTCCCTGGGTAAAGACCCCTGACCCAAGTAATCGAGCGACCTGTGAGGACTGGGGTGTGGCATGGTCAGGAGCAGTGCTTCCTGCTGGTTTCTTACTCTGGCAACACAGAAGAAAGTGCCACACGGGTAATATACTCCTGGACTTGAGGGCCTGTGCTGGTTAGCTTTCTGACACTTAGGAGGTCATTGTATGGGGAGGAGGGTTTACGCCGCCTCTTGGTTCCAGAGGTCTCAGTCCAGGATAGGATGGCTCCTTATCTTTGGACCTGTGGCAGCTCAGGACGCCATGGTGGGATGTGTGGGGGAGCGGGCTGCTTATCTCATACGGTCGGGAAGTAACAAAGAGAGAAAATGACAGGAGCAGCGGCCGGGGCCTTAATGTCTTCTCAGCACATCCACAGTGACCGACTTCCTCCCACCCCAAGCCAGACGTGCTGGAGATTCAAACCACACCAAGTCCTAGTTTTTAAAAATCGTTTTTGTTTTGCATTTTGTTACGTTTTTCAAGCAAGTGAGAAAGAAGCAGGAGAGTTTACAAACAAAAGGACATCTGTTCATTGAGCACCAAATAGGTAGAAAATAATGTAAACACTACGGAGTGTCTTGGATTTCAGGGCTTTCTTGGGTGGTTTCAAGGCTTATAAGACACTTGTCCGTGTCAGCGCAGTGGGCCGGATGGTAGCCGTTCGACGGAGTGGTCCGCCACCCTGCCTGTAGTTTCAAGGAAGCAGCTTCTGCAGGGCTAGCAAGTTGGTGTCTGGTTATAAAAGGTGCGTTCGGTGAAGGGCAGAGGATTTTCACTACTCATAAAGCTTCAAGGGTTAGTTATACCCTTTCCACATTTCTTTTCTGACCTTAACGATTGAGTACATAGATATAAAGAGGAAGTAGCTGCTGTTGTCAGTTTGGTGCAGTTACGGGGGATGGAGCCCCGCTGTCTAACAGCTTCCGTGCTGTGGTACCCGCTGGGGAGCGGAAGCCATCCTCCCCCACACGCCCGGCCCCCTCCCCCACACGCCCGGCCCCCTCCCCCACACGCCCGGCCCCCTCCCCCACACGCCCGGCCCCCTCCCCCACACGCCCGGCCCCCTCCCCCGCACGCCTGGCCCCCCTCACCACAGCCAGGGCAGCTCTTCCCCGACGGGCTCTTCATGCTGCCACTAAAGCTCATCTCAGTCATTTGCACCCAGGAAAATTACTCCTGCTGCCATCCTGCCTTTCAGTGAAGTAGGCTTTGCCATGAGGTGTATCACTTCGATTTTTATTAATTTAAGCATTTTATGTCAACAGACGGTAGATTATTATTAACTGGTGCAGTGTGGTGTCTCACAAAATACATACATGTCATAGAAAAGTAATTAGCTCCCTCATCCGACTGCAGAACAGATGTGTAACTAAATAAGAGCAGGACCCAAGGGGACGCTTGGGTCCTGATTTATTTATTTTCCAGTCATTAAGCTGTTGACTGAGTAGCCGCACTGCAAGTTTCTCAAACTTTGTTCTTTCTTCCCACGCCACCGCCCTCAGTCTCGTTACTCACAGGGAGACAGTACCTTTGCCCTAGTGTAACTTCAAGCCGTGGTTTGAGAGAAAGACACGCTTCCTGGGGCAGAGTCTGTGTGGGACACTGTTGTTGGGACCTGGCGGTTCTCTGGAGCTGTGGGCATGGTAGGGTTTGAGGAGGTTTAGGGGAGCCCTGGGCAGAAGCCATGTGAACACCCCACTCCTTGTCCTCTTTCCCTTTGGGTGACGGCTGTAAGCGAGCGTTTCTCCACCACCCTTTCTCCCCCTGCTCTAAGTGATTGCTGGCTTCCATTCTGCCCACTTGGAGAGGAGGGAAAGGGAGGGGAAAGAGGAGAGAGACCCGAGACTTTTGGAGGGGACTCTTCAGTCCCCTTCTCACTCAGCCTGGCTTGGCTTCTTTTTCTAGCCTCAGCCTAGGCTCCTAGCTGGAACGTGACAGGTTCCTACCCCAGCTCTGCCGTCGGTTTGCATGCTGCAGCCTCACTGCTTCGAGAGGCTCTCATGGGGCCACAGCAAGGCTCCGGGTGTTTCTCGCCTGTTTTTTCCCACAGCACCCCCTTTCCCCTTCTCACAAATGCTGTGTGTGATTCCTACTTGCTGTGCTCCTGTTCTCCAGTATGCCCATGTTGCCCAGCACAGCACAGAATGAGTGTGTGTCGCTGGGCTGACTGAACAGAATGGGTGCAGTTATTAGCCAGGCACAGAGCTGAGCACATAGGAAGGTCCAAACCTATCTCTGTTCCTGGAGGCTTCCCGAAGTCTCTAAGAGGCCTTTCAGGAAGGGAGTTTGGTTTGGTTTGGTTTGGTTGGTAGTACTGGGAGTTGAACTCAAGGTCGCAAACTCGCCAGGCTGGCACTTTTCCGCTTGAACCATGCCTCCAGCACCTTTTGCATGGGTTATTTTCAAAGTAAGGCTGGCCTGCTTGTACTTCCCTGTGTTGTACCTGGCGGGTGTGCATTGCTGCACCCAGCTGTTGTGCTCCGCGTGGTGCTGGTTGAGATGAGGTCTCAGGAACTTCCTTTAGCTCAGTCCCCCAGTCTCTACCTCCCACCGGCTTGAGCCAGTGCGTCCAGCTAGGAAGGGAGATTCTTTCCGCTCCTTTGCAAACAGTGCTGAGCACTGAGCACGACGCAGCGCATCTCCCTCTGCCCGCGCGTGAGCCATCCACCCAGACAGCGCGCGCTCCCCAGCGCCGCGTCAGTGGGGCCTCTCCGTGCCCAGCCTGTGCCCAGCATTCGTCCTGTCTTCCCAAAGCGCGCTTCCAGGGCTCGGGGGTCACTCTTCAGTCAACAGGCCTAGTGGTAGCAAGCGTAGAACATTTTCATCCGAGGAGGAGCGTGAAGTAGAATCCACACAAGCCCAGTGGAGGAGATCTGTTCAGTTCTGTAGTTAACCAAGTGAAAAGAAGCCCTGCCCCGAGGCCTGTGTGCCTCAGGCAGGGCCCCCTGGGCAGGTGCCAGATGGAGGGGTGCTTCCAGCGTAGAAGAGGTCTTCAGGCAGCCTACGGTGTCTCTAGGCAGAGGGCCCCACTCCAGGCCACTGTGACTGGAAGTCCAGCTGTCCCACCCACTAAAACCTGCCTCTTGCCATGGGCCTCAGGCTCCTAGTGCCTCCCGTGAGCAAGACAGGAAGAGAGAATAGGTGTCTCATCCACCCGCCCGGCCTCAGATACTTGGATATTTGAGGCTGTGCGTATAGCAGAGAAGCCCACCTCTACCGCTTTTTAGTTCTTTAATCTTGAGGATGTTAGTGCATCTTTTCAGCTGCAGCTCTGTCATTAGAGCCTTGAGTGGTTTTTCACCTCATTCAAATGATTTTAAAGGTAAAGCATTAAATTAGCACACTACTCCTCGATCATGTCGTGGTTGTTATTTGATCCAGCCTCTTCTGTACAGTAGGGGAAATGCTTCCTACCAAGAACAGATCTCGTGTGGCAGTGTCCATACTGACGTGTGGTCAGTGGTTCAGCCAGCCAGAAGCGACACCGCATGTCCTCCTTGTCTGCATAGATGACCGTGACAGACGTGGCCAAAGAAGCCTCTGGAGCCTGGGTTCAGGTGGGCAGGACGTGTCTGTGGTGCTCCTCGGGACAGCACGCTGCGTTTGGGTCCTCGAGACACAGGAAGTCACCCGCCAGAGGTGCTCTTGTGCACACTCACTTTGTGTGTGTTCTGGGGGTGTCACTGCCTCTCACCATGTCGGAGGAGCCGCAGCCACACTGCGACAGCGTTCATAACATCCTCCCGCCACCCCAACGTGCACCTCATCCGCAACCCAAGATGGAAACTTTTCCAAAAGATTGCTGTGCTCGCCTCTGTGAATAATTCCTCTTGGGAGAAAGAAGGCCAGAGCTTTCTGTGGCCTTGATACCGTCTCACCTGCCCAGGGCTTGGCAGGGCCCGAGCCCTGTGCTCCCTGGGCCTGCGCCTCTCAGAGCCTCAGTGCGGGCGTGGCAGCTTCCCGTCCTCCCCTCCCCCCCGTCCCCCCCCCCCCCCCCCCCCCCCGCCAGCCCAGCCCCTCTGGACGGAGCTCTGGAGAGATGCTGCAGAGCTGACTTCTCATCAGGTGCTCAGATTTTGTTCTAGGAGGCGAACCAGTGCCTTGCACAAACTGGAATCATAAAGCAAGCGTGCATTTTACACACTTACTTCCACTACTGTAATGACCACTAGGCCCATGATGGAGACTGCAGATTCATTATAAAACAGAAGTGCGTGCGTGGAAAGCTGCAGGGGGGCAGTGGAGGCGCGGGAGCACGCACGCCTGCGCTTCCCAGCCAGGGACCCGGTCAGCTGACGGGAGTTGCAGGAGAAGGGCTGTTCCCTTCCTTCCTGTAGTGTGCTCCCCCCCCACCTCCGTACCTTTCCCACCGGTGGATGATGTCCGCGGCGTGGCCCGCTGCGGGGCATCCCGCTGCGGTGTGTCTGCCACGGTGCGTCCCGCTGCGGTGCGTCTGCCACGGTGCGTCCCGCTGCAGTGCATCTGCCACGGCGCGTCCCGCTGGGGTGCGTCTGCCACGGTGCGTCCCGCTGCGGTGCGTCTGCCACGGTGCGTCCCGCTGCGGTGCGTCTGCCACGGTGCGTCCCGCTGCAGTGCATCTGCCACGGCGCGTCCCGCTGCCGTCCGTCTGCCACGGTGTGTCCCGCTGGGGTGCGTCTGCCACGGTGCGTCCCGCTGGGGTGCGTCTGCCACGGTGCGTCCCGCTGGGGTGCATGCCGCTGCGGTGCTGCAGTGCATCCGTCCCTGCTGCTCTGCACCTGTGATGCTGAGCGCTGATCTGCACGGACTCTGCGCTGCCCCACGCCCGCCTTCTGCCCGCTCCTCCCTGCCAGCTCTGTGTCCTCAGCTGACCCATCTTCATTCTGCACAGCGTGCCGGTGCCCGCCACTCTGTCCTCCGCAGGCCCGCTCGCTCGGGATGGCTGTCCAGCAGTACTAAGCCACTGGCCTAAGACGCCTCACCGCCCCCAACACCGCTGCCCCCGCCCTGCCCGCTCCCTTCCCCTCCGCCTCAGGAAGCTCGTTCCCGGCACCCACTCCCACCACAGCCCCTCCCACCTCCCACTGCCCTGTGGGTGAACGTCCCACCGGGCACTCGGCTCTCCCCAGCTCCCCCTCCTTCATCCCGATCACACCCGAAGGCTTCGTCGCACCCCAGTCACAGAAGCCAGGTGCTAGGCCACTGCCCCGGTGTCCCCTCCTCTCCACCAAGCCGACTCCAAGTCGCCGCCTTCCTGTAACCTGTGTGTGGCGGCGGCCTCCACCTTACTCCTGTAACCTGTGTGGTGTGTGCCATACTCCTGTAACCTGTGTGTGGCGGCGGCCTCCGCCTTACTCCTGTAACCTGTGTGTGGCGGCGGCCTCCGCCTTACTCCTGTAACCTGTGTGTGGCGGCCTCCGCCTTACTCCTGTAACCTGTGTGTGGCGGCCTCCGCCTTACTCCTGTAACCTGTGTGTGGCGGCGGCCTCCGCCTTACTCCTGTAACCTGTGTGTGGTGGCGGCCTCTGCCTTATTCCGGCTGGTGCCGAGCTTTCCGCGTTGCTGTGGCCTTACCTGACTGGTCCTCCTGCCCCCAGGCAGGTGTTCTCCACCTAGAAATCTGAAAACACAGTTCATACTTCACCTCCTCCCCGCCTGGTTTTCGCCGCCGCTTCAGCCTCTCCCGTGAGCCTCCTCTTTCCCTCAGAAGCGTGTAACCCGCCTCCCTGTGGCTCTCGGAAGCAGGACTCCAGTAAAAGGGGGGAGCTCTGGCGCCTCACTGGCTTTCCCTCCCCTTTCCTCCCGCGGCTCCGGGGCTGTACTCCCCGCCCCGCCGGCCCCCTGCTCCTGCAGGGGTGAAGGTGTCCCTGCTGCTCCGTCAGAGCCACATCAGAATCGAGTCACTGCTGTGACCTCTCAGCCCTGGCCGGAGCCCGGGGAGGCCGAGGCAGCCTCTGGGCCCCTCCCTGCTGTTCCCGCACACCGCGCTGCAGGCCGAGGACAGCGGAGGGCCCACCCCGGTCCGTGCCACCACTGAGCACATTGTCCACAGCAGAGAGCGTGGGGAGGGGTCGTGAGGTGAGTGGGCGGGGAGGGGATCCTGGAGCTGGCAGTGGGGCTGGAGCAGATGGCGCGGCCCTGGCGGGCAGCTTGGTCCTGAGTGCAAGTGGTTACAGTCACCTGGGAGCATGAAGCAGGGGTGGGAGGGGAAGGAGGCCGCCGCAGCCTCCCACAGGACTGCAGCCTCCCACAGGATCGCAGCCTCCCACAGGATCGCAGCCTCCCACACAGGATTGCAGCCTCCCACACAGGATCGCAGCCTCCCACACAGGATTGCAGCCTCCCACAGGATTGCAGCCTCCCACACAGGATAGCAGCCTCCCACACAGGATTGCAGCCTCCCACAGGATTGCAGCCTCCGGCCCGGGCTGAGCCACTCTGGGGCCTGCCCTGCTGCAGGGCCGTGAGCAGCTCAGGTCCCCCAGGGCTACTCCCAAGGTTCCTACTTGTTTACTTCCAGAAGCCCTTATGTGTTCTAGTGTATAAACATGTTCTACGCTAAGGTCTCACTCAGAGTCACGTGCAAAGTTAAGTGGTTTCAAAACAGCACTGTCTGTTACTGTCTAGGACTGTGTAACTTGGACCAACAAAGGATAACCCCAAAGTAAAATGAAAAGGATCAAGAGCCATGCCCTCTGTACCCCCAAATCCTGGTTTGATGATGTTCCTGATCCCATGCTGGTACTGACTGAGCACGCGGGGGACCCCGTGCCGCTCCCAGTTCCCCAGGGTGGGGGCGGGGGTGGGTCTTCCCAGGAGGAGCGGCTGGCGTCTGCTCCCAGCTCCCCACCCCTCCCCCACGCTCCTCAAGTCTTGGGAGAGATCCCCACTCTGCATGGAGCGGGCACCCTCTGCCTGCTCCCTGGCAGCGTTTCCGAAGCCCCATCAGAGCTCGGCTCCGCGTGGCGGGCCTGCGCTGGGCGCCGCGCGCCTGGTTTACCAGTTACAGGGGAGCGGAGGGGGCAGGGCGCCACACACAGCCAGAGCTTTTATCTTGGATGTTACACAGAGGTCCCCTGGCCGGGGGCCAGCGTGGAGTTACCGGAATATGAGATGCGTACTGTGCGTACTGTCGCCTGGCGCCAGGCCCTCCGGGCTGCCCCCCACTCCGGACAGCCTGTGGCCAGCCGATTCTGATCAGGGCCTTGGGGGGCACAGAAGAGCTGCGCTGTGCTCCCCCTCCCAAAGCCGAGTTAGGAATGCAGGCCCCACCCCCGGCCCTCCAGACTAATTCCCCCCGCTTGGGATTGTTCTAGAACATTTTAGGGAATGCTAACCTTTTCCACTGGGAGACAAAATATATTCCAGACCTCTCTCTC
The DNA here is from genome assembly GCF_000151885.1 of Dipodomys ordii. NCBI lineage: Eukaryota > Metazoa > Chordata > Mammalia > Rodentia > Heteromyidae > Dipodomys > Dipodomys ordii. The sequence continues at coordinate 1,485,332 of NW_012267251.1, forward strand.
TTTTTTTAAAGTAAAACTGCAGCATCGAGTGTCTCCCTCAGATGTGGCCTTGTCCTTATGAACTTTTTGACTCATGGTCTGAGGATTTCAGGGCGGCCACGTGTGGGGCTGAGAATGCGCCGTCCCCCTCCGGACCGCAGATGCAGATGTGAGCGAAGGGCCGTGTCTAGTGCCATCTCCCCCGGGTCCCCCGTGGTCAGCCCAGTGGGATGTGCAGCCCCGCGTCCAGCACGCCCCAGCCCCCCCCCCCCGGGACTGGGACCGTAGGTAAGTGATCTCCCATGCGTGCCTGCTTCAGGAGAAAGCAGCGCCATGTGCCTGCCTGGTCTGGAACGTCATCCAGGGTAGCCATACCCACGGAGGTTCATGGAGGCTGTCCGTGGGTTCTGTAACTGTGGCAGCTTGGCAGCCTTAGGCATAGCCTTGGGTCTGGGGCAGGGGATGTACAAGAAAACACAGTGGAAATAGAAAGAGGGAGAGAAAGGAACCAAGGGATTTGCAATTCATTTGTGCAGCCACATAACCCAAAGTCGCTCCCATCAGAATTCCAGGTCTCCCAGCATGCACCGCAGACACCTCTGCTTGGGTGACTAATGGAGCAGGATGCCTGGGCCCCATCTCCATGGTAACCCGGATCGACTTCTCACCTGGGGAAGGCCAGGAGGCGGTGCTGGTGGCGGGTCGCACAGCTCTCCAGCAGCAGGGCTGGCACTGAGGGCGGCCTCCATGGTTCCTTCCTCTGTGCTGGGGGCGTTGGAGTCGTGGAATCCCTTCCTCCTCCCCTCCCAAGAGGAGCTGGGTACCAAACCCAGGCCTCGCCACAGACCCACGCCAGCCCTCTTCCTGTCTGAAACACCCTGAGCAGCCCCATCTCGCTTGTCCGCGTCCTTGCTGCCCCTGGTCCTGACCCTACCCTGTTGGGCTACAGTTTCCAGCAATTTCCTGTCTGTGCTTAGCCAAGAGTGGAAACAGCTGCTCCCAGAGAAGGAAACAGCGAAGACGCCGGAGACAAGGCTGTGGTGTTCATCTCCGCTAAATTAAAAGCCGCCCTGGAATGGGGGTGCATTTCATCTGAAGAGCTGTTGCCATTAGAAGCATTTTCCTGTAAAATCCTTGCCTTTTTCCCAGGTCCCAGCCTCCCCCTGTGTTTATGCAGCCAGCAAGGCCGGCGATGGGGATGGCCGGAGTCGGGGCATCCACAGCCATGCACGGCCACCCGCTGGCCTTCTGCCGCGGACGCTGAGCAGCGGGCTGGGAGGCTTCTCCGAGCCGGGCTAGCAGCCCTCTGCTTCCCAAGAGGCCGGAGAGGTTTCCAGGAAGGCTTTCCTCACGGAGGCAGCGGGCTGCCCCCTGCCCAGGATCTTCGTTGCTCGTGTGCTGGCCAGGACGTGCCGAGCGTGGACCCTGGGCGCCCACCGCCGGAGCCGTGCGGGTGCTGGCTTAGAACCCGCACCACACCTTTGCAGATGTAGGCGTGCTCTGTGAACTGGATGGGGATCCATGCAGAGCAGAGGAGGGGCGGGTGGGCCGAAGCTGGCAAGGCGCGCACACCCGAGGCTGCTGTCCGTCCTTCAGAAGTCAGGAAGGACACACAGGAGCCTTGCTCCTGACAGGCCTCCATCTCGGACCTGTGGCCTGGGTCTGCTCGGTAGGGCAGCCCGGGCAGCTGGCAAACGCCAGCAGCAAGCAGCCTGCAGCTGCCATGAAGGCCGGGAGGGGCGGCCAGGTGAGTCAGGAAGACCACGGGGCTCCTGGGCAGATGAGCAGCTGCTTGGACCCAAAAAGTGGTCTTGGCGAGACCAGGGCTCTCCCAGCACCTGGATGCCGGCCTTGGGTGGGAGGGCAAGCGGCATGGAACCCGGGGAAGTTCTCAAGGTGGTGTCTGCTAAGTTGAGGAGAGCCCGCTAGGCAGAGGGCGAAGGCTGTGTGGGGTGGGCGTGGCTCCGCAGGACCGTGGGTGTGGTCTTGCCGGGTGGGCGTGGCTCCGCAGAACCAAGGACATAGTTTGTGAGGGTGGGCGTGGCTCCGCAGGACCTTGGGCGTGGCTCCGCAGAACCCACGGCAGTCTGTGAGGGTGGGCGTGGCTCCGCAGGACCGGGCGTGGTCTTGCCGGTGGGCGTGGCTCCGCAAAACCGAGGGCATAGTTTGTGAGGCTGGGCGTGGCTCCGCAGGACTGTGGGCATAGTCCGTGAGGGTGGGCGTGGCTCCGCAGGGCCGTGGGTGTGGTCTTGCCCGGTGGGCGTGGCTCCGCAGAACCGAGGACATAGTTTGTGGGGTGGGCGTGGCTCCGCAGGACTGTGGGCGTGGTCTTGCAAGGCGGGCATGGCTCAGCAGGACCCCGACTATATCACAGCATGCAGACTCCTCCATCCACCGAGGCAGGCTGACTCTAGTCAGCCCCTGTTGTCCACTGGCCCTGGCCTCGACTGCTGACGACCAAGGTTCTAGAGAAGCAGCGTCAGGGGTGCTCCTACTGAGGGTGGCTACCGCTGAAGAAAGTGGGCTTCAGGAAGGTTCTCGGAGAGGCCTGGCTCAGAAAGGTGTGGGCTAGGCACGGCTGTGGAACCAGGGTTCACAAGCAGCTGAACAGAACGTGCAGCAGTCAGAGCCTGGGCTGAGAAGCTTGCCTCCCTCCCCTAACCCTGGCCGGTGATGCTCCTCATGCCCATTGATGGTCGGGGGTTGGTACAAGGGTGACCGCTCCATTCTTAGCCACTGCGTCTCTGCTTTAGGAAAGAGCCATTTTCCCCTCAAGTGGAATCTAAGAATCTAAACTGCTTTCCGCTGCCTTTGCCAACAGACATGGAAATTGGTTGCAGCAGAGATGTTTCCCGTTCATCTTAACGGTTTTGGAGTGGCGTTGTATATTAATCCACAACTCCCACCAACCAGAACACTGCAGTCAAACACACAGCAAATTAAACTTTATTTCCCTCGTGATTTTGAATTTTGATACTTCCCAGTCTCTTTCCTGAGTGCAAACACTGTATTTGAACTTTACGAAAAAAACCACAAAAATCCCTTCTTCCTCTTGAAGACTAGACATACTGAATTACTGGAAAGCTTATAAATGCTCATTACCTGTGTTTCATGTCCTCCAGTCTAGGCTAGTTGGGGTTTATATGAGGATTGGGTAACAGGAAGCACTGGGGAGGAAAGAGCCTTTCTCCTTTTCATTTTCTGTTAATAAGAACCATCTGAAAGTAGCTCAGGGCACATGTTCAGTCTCCAGCCCTTATGCATCAGGCTTCTCAGATGCTGGACGGGAGCCGGATGGACGCATCTGCTGTGCTACCTGGCGTGGAACCCGCAGTGCTCGGCAGCCTCCTGGACTTCACAGTCACGCCGTGGAGGAACGTGACTGCCCTTGCTAGTGACCGCTGACCCGGCAGGTGCACTTCCTCCTCGGAAACCCAAAAGAAGCATGTTGCCAGCTGATGTGGAGGTCAGAGTCTCTTGTGCCATGGGTACCTGTTTTTACAGTTGAGCTGTCTGCGGTGTTGATTGAGCGACTAGTGAGGCGACGTGGATGGCCTCTGCTCCACTCAGGGATGAGGTCCACGCACCTCTTGGCCAGAGGAAGCCAAGAGGCAACAGGGCCGGCTCTGAGCTATGAGTGCAGCCTTGCCTGCCCCCCCCCCCCCCCCCCGCGAGCCTTCTTATTGCCATGCTTCTGGGACTGGAAAGCAGTCACCAAGCCCGCCTGCTCTTCTGCTCGTTGAATAAGGGCTTAGGGGTCGGCCCACGAGAACAGCTAATCTGATTATCCTCGCTGCTGGTGGAGTTTGTTATGAATCTAATTCCCGTGTGGAATGGCCCAGTTCCGGGCCACGTCTCACCCTGCCTGATGGAAGCGTCGCGAGGGCTCTGCGTTGGAGGGTTTTACTTTTCTTTTAACACTGTTTAGACACTAGGATGTTTTGAATTTGTTAAGGCCCAGATTTAAGCTTTAACTTTGAAGCAACCGCAAGGGGCGGGGCATTCAGACCCACTGAGGGTATAGCAGGACGACCTGAGACAGAGCTGGCCTTGAACCCTGCCCGGGCTGACGAGGCCAAAGGCCACCAGCACAGTTCCTTAAGCTTTCTTGTGCCTCACCAGGTACCGATGCTTCACAAGACGCGGTGAGCAATGGGACATCCGGAGAGTCACCCACTGCAGGTCCTCCCTCTGCCGGGAGCTTGCAGCTCTCTGATGCAAGCTCGCGGCTCTGTGCTGAGCGTTCAGAGGCCAGGAGCCCTGTGTTCCATGCACACAGCTGATGCTTAGCTGGGGAAGACCTGGCGTGCCCAGGCAGGCATCCTGCAGCCCCTGGGCTTATTCTGGAACACCGTAGGCCCTGCTGCTGCCTTGGCTCTTCAGCACTTGCTGTCCTGGCCCTGTCTTCTCTCCTCTGCCCCCTGCAGACCCCTGCTCAAACGCCATCTTAGTTGGGTGGGTTTTGCTCAACCCAGGAGCCCTCATCTGTCTCTCTCTGCCCCCGCCTCAGCATCACCACTGGGAGGGCCTTGATTCTTTCACTGCTCCACCCCTGTGCCTCCAGCTTGGCCTAGTAGGCATGGGGAAGATGGGTGCTCAGAACAGTTCACACCATGTACACGGCAGCCTGTGCAAAGGCCCCGCGGCCAGGAATGCACAAGGCACCTCAGAGACTGTTACGGTGACAAACACAGACTCCGAGATAAAGGCACCATGCTCATCACCTGCACATGGCCCCTGGACTGGGGTGGCAGCCTCCTGGGGCTGCTTCCCCTTTAGGTGCTTGGCAGGGGGTGTGGGGGTGGGGGGAGGGCCACCTCCCACTTACCTCTTCCAGAATGGGAAGCTGCTGGGACTCCTTGGCCTGTTCCTTCCCCTTACGCCGACAGCCTCTCCCACCTCCTCCTCTTCTCCGAGGCCATCACAGGGATGCGGGCCCCGGCGGTTCTGGGCTCCTCCAGGGCCGAATATCTTGCCTTCCCCGGAACTAACAAGTCAGACGCTCTTCTCAGAGCCCGGGGCTTGAACTGGCGCAGTGACACCCAGAAATGGAGCACAGAATCCCGAGGGACTGACAGCAAGGCAGGAGAGGACGTGTGGATCGGGACTGCACAAGGCCAGCAAGAGCCTGGAGCGGGAGTGGCATCTAGAGGGAGACGCTGTCGGGCTTCTTAACAGCATGGCGTTACCCCCCCCCCCATGCACGTGTGAGTGGTGCTCACTTTTGTACCATGCGTGCACACAGATACACTCAGGTGACAAATCTGACCTGGGATCTCGGTTCTGCGGTTCTCAGTGGCCTGGTGTTTTCCTGCGTTCTTGGACAGGGTCCACGGGACTCATTCTGTCATTCTGTTTCCCAGGAGACCTGTTAGGTGTCTCCAGGGGTGTCCGGGCACTCTGGGAAGGTCTGTCCCCTCGCTTTACCCCGACTCCGCCCCCAGGATGGTGTGCCTCCCCTCCCCCCCCACACACACTGGGCCCCTGGGAACTGAACTCGGCAGAGAGCAGCGTCAGGCAGCATTTCCAGGCCAGCAGACGCTCTGGGGTCAGTGCTGCACTGCGTGCTGTCCACCGCCTGCCTGCCTGCCTGCCCTGCGTGAGGAGCTGGCATCTTTATTGCATTTAATTTGAAGTGCTTTAAATGTAAGTGGCCACCTGACGCTGCTGGCCAACTCACTCATGGAACTGGGCCACGCCGGGGACGCCGGACCCGAGGACACGCACAGCACCGGGAAGGGACCGAGCAGCTGTGAGCTTCCCATCCGCGCTCAGGGTTTGGACAGGCCGCACAACGTCTCTGAACCCAGGTTTCAGGTTGATTATGGTCTCGGGGGCGCGGAGGCGACCCTCACGGGGACAGGGAGACCATTTTCCTCTCAGTTGCTTAGAACGGCTGCATACCGGCAAAACTCAGACCCATTTCTGTTTCTCTCACGGCTGACCCCCCCCCCACCCATGTGTTGCCACACGTGACACGGAACAGCCGTGAAGATCAGCGGGACGCAGTTCTGGGCCACGCGGTCTGAGTCACTCAGTGAACATGCTGATCGCGTAGCGGCTGCGTGCAGCCCGGCACAATGCCGGAGAGACCGAGCTGGGGCCTCGGGCTAAGCGGGAGCAGAGCGCACGCTGAAGAAACGGTTTCTCATCTGTTTATTTTGAATCCTTTCTTTGAATATTAGAGTTTGTTTCTAATGTTCGCAGAAGTCACAGTTAGTCACCTGGGTGTGCAGTGCAGTGGTGGATAATGTCACACTTCGTTACCACATGATCTGAAGGCTTCCTCATGAATCATTCTTAACTCGGTCTCTTTCCTTTGTCTTTCACATAGCAGTTTTACTGAGCAATAAAGCCTAACTCGGTTTGCTCAGTTTAAAGTGGGTTTTGTAGTCTATTACAGAGTTGTGTAACCAGCAGCCCAGCGAGTTAGCACATTTCTGTCCCTTGGCAATCACTGTGCATTGCCTGGGCCACTGCTAGCTCTTCTCCGTGCCTGCGTTCCCCCTCCCCACCCCCTGCCACTCATCCCCCTCATGGGTGTCTGGTGACTGTCTCTTGGTGTTATCTTTTTAGGTTCATGCACGCTGTAGCAGATGCTAGCCCTCCGTTTACGCTACTGGTGCATAACGTCCCACTGGACTTTACTCTCTATCTACCCTTTCATGAGTTGATGGACGTTTCGGTTGTCCTCACTTTTTGGCTATTGTGAACCATGAATAATCAGTGTACAAGTTTTTTTCGAGCATGACTTCGTTTCTCTTGGCCTGTGTCTGGGGCTGCAGGGGTGGCAAGGTGGCCCTGTGGTTACGCGGCTGAGGGGCTGGAAAGTCTGTCCTTCTGCCAGGGTATGTTGCCACCCGCCGAGTGTGAACACTTTGGTCTCTCTGCATCCCTTCCTGCTTCCTGTTGACGAGGTACACTAGTGGGTATGAAAACCCTCATTGTGGCTTTGAACTGTGTTTTCCCAAGGGTTAATGTGGAGCGTATTCCCAGCGCCTGTGCTCCCAGGCTGTTCATATGTTTTCCTTGGAGAAATGTCTGTTCAGATCCTTTGCTCACTGCATAATTGAGTTATTTGTCTTTTTCCCTCCTGTCTTTCAACGTGGCCTGTGCAGGATGCTGACATGCTAGCCGGTGATGAGCAAGTGTGGAAGGAAGTCCGAGAATCACTGAAGAAGATTGAAGAATTGAAGGCAGAGTGGCGTATCCTTTCGCTGCGGCAGAGCCGGACAGTGGCAGGGTTAGACCTCTCCATAAGTCTTCCTCGGTGTCCTGGCCTCAGGCTGCATCTCTGGACCCACCCCGTTGTTGGAAGATTGTTGTAAGATCATCAGGAGAGCCTTGCCACCAGTCGTTAGCGTGGCCTAGTTGTAATAGGAGAGGTGGCAGCAGTTTCTTTATGTGTAAATGGTAACAAACTCCTATATTCCCTTCCTCTCCTATTCACCTTCATTCTCAAGAGCATAGAATCCTTGTGATCTAATAACATGGACACCCGGACCCAGGAGACTGACCGTACAGCAAGAGAATTCCGCACAATAAATTCCCTTAGCATAAATGGTGAGGAACACGGGCGGGTCAAAGTTCAGCACGGGAGCAGCACATGGTGGAGGTCTCTGGAAAGGCCCCTGGTGCTTGGCCATGTTGGTGTGTTGAGTCGGGCCAGCGTCGGCACAGGCCAACACCAGGAGGCCGCTGCCAGGAGAGGGCAGAGTGTGCAGCAGGTGCCATGGTACAAAAGAGACTGCAGGATGGAAAAACAGTAGCCAATGCTCATCAGACCCTGGAGCTAATTGTACTGTAGGCATTAAGAAAATCTACAGTGGGGTAGGGTTTTTGATGATTATGAGGGACAGGGACAGTCGGTAGGTGGATGTTTCCACTTTTAAAGGTAAAGTACATCATTTCACAAATCTGTTCTCCAGTGAGCTAGTTGGCAGTCTGACTTGAGTATATAGAGTTGGTCAACAAGGAACATAAAAGAAAACTGAGCCCCTGGATCCTGTCTAGATCCGCTAAGCAGGTGTGCCAGAGAGCTGTGGGCTTTTTGATAAGGTGTGTACCTAGATTTCACAAAGGAGTTTGAAAAGAGGTGAAGAAGGTTATATTAGGTACCAGCAGACCAGATGTCCTACTGAGTGGTCCGATCGCCACAGTAAGAGAACGAAGCCAGTTAGTCGCTGCCACCATGACTGTCCCCACATCAGGCTGGGTCAGCCTGGGATTCGGCACCTGTAGTGAGAGTCAAAGGCCCAGGCTCATCAAATCCCAGAGGATTGTGAAAAGTGGACAGGACGGCAGAGAGTGTGAATGGAAAGGGGGCAGAGAGTAGACCGGAGACTCACGAACCCAGCAGACTCCTGGGAGTTTGAAGGGTAGCTGAGCTTTAAACCGCATATAAAATTTTCTGTTTCAGTCTAGAAGTTCAGGTCTGTAAATATGCATAAAGCTTAACAGCAGAACATGCGAAGGAATTATTGGGCTGTGATAAGTAGCAAAATGTAATAAGAATATGAAAAACAGTTGTGATCGTGGACTGCAGAGATGTAGATCACAAAATAAGATTAATAGCGCCAGGTGCTGGTGGCTCACGCCTGTCATCCTAGCTACTCAGGAGGCTGAGATCTGAGGATTACGGTTCAAAGCCAGCCTGGGCAGGAAAGTCCATGAGACTCTTATCTCCAATAAACCACCAGAAAACTGGAAGTGGCGCTGTGGCTCAAGTGGTAGAGTGCTCGCCTTGAGCTGAAGAGCTGAGGGACAGCGCCCAGGCCCAGAGTTCAAGCCCCAGGACTGGAGGAAAAAAAAAAAAGATTATCTAGCATGGGATGATCACACATGCAGTGTCCTGTTCACGTTGGGGTGAACACGTTCTGAGCCTACCAGAGTTGGGTGGACTGGAAGAACAGAGAAAACAGCCAACTCTAGGAGCAAGAGGCCCAGGTTCACAGGGCCGTGATGCTGCGGGGGAGTGAACTCCTCTTCTGTGGTCTGTGGACGGAAGTAGGGGCCATGGACAGCCAAGCCATGAGTCACTCTCAGCTGGAGCGGCTTTGCTGAAAACTGACTCCGTGCCAGGCACTTTGCTGACCCTAAGTTACCTTGGGCCGAAATTAGGAGACAGAGCACTGCACTCACAACTCTCACAGTTGTGAGCTAGAAAACACGCGCGTTAGTTCCTGCTGAGGGAAGGTGGCTCTGTCAAGAGGTGCTGTGGGCCTTGAAGAGGCCCTGAGGTCACTGGGAGCTGCCCTCCCTCCAAGGGGATTGTGGGAGCCCGGTCTCCCGGCCTCCCACTGCTTCTGGGGTTGAGCTGTGAGCACTTGCGCGGACCCACGTTCCCGCCGTGCCGTCTGGTGCCTCCCCACACACCACCCCGTGTGGCACCTGACGAGGGACTTGGGCCTTCACAACCATGCGCCAGAACAAACCTGATTTTACTTCACAAGTAGCCTGAGTCTGGCATTTCATTATGGTGGTAAAGCTGACTAATACACATTTGCCAGAGAGAGATATGCTCGCAGGAGCAGCAAACGCACAGCAGTAATTTGGGGGGTTAAGCAGGGAGCAGTGTCAGGCGCCGGTGGCTCACGCTTCTAATCCTAGCTACTCAGGAGGCTGAGTCCTGAGGATCACAGTTCAAAGCCAGACCAGGCAAGAAAGTCCATGAAACTCTTATCTCCAGTGAACCACCAGAAAACCAGAAGTGGTGCTGTGGCTCAAGTGGTAGAGCACTCACCTTGAGCTGAAGAGCTGAGGGACAGCGCCCAGGCCCAGAGTTCAAGACCCACCACCAACTGACCAAAAAATGAAGAGGAAGAGGAGGAGGGGGGGAGAGGAAGGAGCAGCAACTGTGCAGTGTGGGAGGATAGGAGTCAGGCTAACTAACGGTGAGGGAAATCTGTCCTGCAGAGGGAGGGGCTGTGTAAGCAGGAGGCATGCGGTGCAGAGGAAGCGTGCCGGCTGTTTGTAGGAGAGCAGGGGAGCCGAGGCGTGTGCAGACGATCGGGGTTCACTGTGAGAGGACACTGCAGCATGGCGGTCGTCAGGAGAATAATGGGATTAGGTGAACAAGCGCTCTGGTCTGATTCCCAGGCATGCTGGCTCCCTTTTCTCTTTTCCGCCAACCTTGTGGTCATCTGAGCATGCCCAGAGGAAAGGGGTCTGTCCTGGCACCTCTGTGCTCCGTCTCTGGCCCCACACCTGGTGGAGCGCACCCCCTGACTGGCAGCCCGCACTTCACAGGTGCCAGGGACTAAATTCTGAGCAAACACACATTGGCATTCACGTGGGGGAAAGCCTCTTGGTGAACTTCATTCCATTTCTTTGCTCACTGGGGTGTTGTTCAGGAAGGCCGGCGTCATGCTCTCCAGCTCGTGGGGGGTTGCGGTGGGCGAGTTCTGAGCCTGGCTGCGGAGTGTCACCTCTGGTCTCAGTGCTAAGGCTTGTCACCTGGCTGCAGAGTGTCACCTCTGATCTCAGGGCCAAGGCTTGTCACCTCAGACCGCTTTCCAAGGAGTGCGAACACCTGCAATGAAAGACAGGTAGCGCGCAGCCCGATACCAGCGTGAGGCGGCATCTGCGCGGGAGTGGCTGGTGCTGTGCAGCGGCAGCCACTCCCAACGGACCGTTCGTCAGGTCTAATCCTGCGGTGAAGCTACCGAGGTTAGCCGGCAGTCTCTTCCAGAATCAGTGTCCTGCCTGGGAAACGGCCCCTGCAGCCTCTGGGGACACGCTCGGCCACGTGGACACCTCGCCTGACGGACACGGAGGCTCCTCGCACTCTGACTGTTCTCTGCACACAGCCCTTCGCCTCCGTAGGACTGTGGTGCTTGGGGCTCCCAGCGTGGTGTGCGGGGCATGGGGCCTGTGGGAGGCCGCGCATGATTCCACAGCCAGCGACGCCCGGCGGGCAGGGAGGCCGGCACCGGGTCTGCGTCGCTCTTCTCTGTACCCATGACTGAGGGCTTCCCCCACCCCCACGACCCTCAGAGCACTGCCGCGATCACGACCCCTCGCAGACACCCCTCATTCCACTCACCGCAACCCGCAGCGTGTCCAAGCACCTTGACCACACAGCTGGTGGAGGGAGCCAGCATCATCCGCCCTCAGACTATGCCACGGCTGCTGCAGCTGAAATGTTCAGACACTTCCCCGGTTGCACCCAGACGGGGCCGCGCCACCCTGGCCGGTGTGGAGCGAGGCTGGTTCCCAGCCAGCCTCCCCTCGGCCTCCATAGAGTGGGAGGTGTGTGTGCCCATGCAGTCCACCGGGGCTGGACGCCAGCGCCTCCTGCGGCAGCCTCCCCCCTCTGACAGTCGGCCTCGGTGAAACAGGGAATGCTGGATGTGTTGGTGCACCTATCACCAGAGAGAGAGCGAGCGAGAGCGCACACAGGTGCTGAGGGCGGGCTCTGGGCCCCTCGCCCTTCTCTTTGTTCACAGTTTGTCCTCATAAGACATAGTTTTGGATTGGGGTTTGCTTCACTTGCGCTTAATAATTTTTTAAAAACAAACACAAATCCATGCAGCAGCAGCTGCTCTGGTGCCGGCGGTGGGTTGTGTGTGTTTGGATGCGTGTGTGCCCGAGACTCGAGCACCATGGAGACGAAGGGGAGGCCTCTCCTGTGCCATGGAAGCCTCCGGAGCCGCCCTCGTCCAGCGTCACATGGGGCGCAGATGCTGACAAGAGGAGATCACGTTAAACCGAACAAGATCGTTTGTCCTAGAAGTTGAATGAACAGCCTCCTTCACTTCATGGCCAGGCTCAAGGAGAATGTGTGCCGCAAGCGCGGTTCTTTGGGAAGGTTGAGCCCAGAGCACAGGCCTGGATGGAGATGGTTTGTTGATGTCAACAGAATTTACCTCGCCAGGCCGCCGCTTAAACGTGCCTTTGTTTCCCAAGTGTTTTCCGGGGCGCGTGCACGCGGCGGCGCGGGCTCCCCTCCCGGCGGGAGGTCGTCAGCCTCCACAGAACCTCATTTTACTTTAGCTTTTCCTCGGTGGAGACAGTCCTTAACGAAGGGTAACGCAGAGTGGGAGCAGGTTCTGGCCCTGTGCCAGGCGAGCATAAGCAGCAACTCTGAGCGGCTCCCGGACCTCAACATCTACCAGCTCAAGGTGCTGGACTGCGCCATGGACGCCTGCATCCACCTGGGGCTCCTGGAGGAGGCGCTCTTCTACGGCATGCGCACCATGGAGCCCTACCGGTGAGTGCAGCCCCGCCACGGGCGGACGGGGCTGGGGGGGAGCCCTACCGGTGAGTGCAGCCCCACCGCGGGCGGGCGGGGGGGGGACGGGGCTGGGGGGAGCCCTACCGGTGAGTGCAGCCCCACCGTGGGTGGGCGGGGGGGGGACGGGGCTGGGGGAGGGCGCAGGCGTGTGGCCTGAGAGCCAGCCTGACCCTTCACCCACGTGTGCATCTGTCACCAGTCCCAAAGCTCTTCCCGTGGATCGCCACCGTGGGTGGGCACTGGCTGTGCATTGGTTTGTGCTGTGGGTGTGCACCGTGGCTGTACACATGGCCGCCTGTGACCCTGGAGCCTGCTCAGAGCCTCATCCAAGCAAGCTGTCGAGGGTTCTCTTCCCTCCTTTCCCTTCCATTTCCTCCACTCCCCTTCCCCATCTCTGTTCTCCCTCTTCTTTCTTCGCCTCTTCCGCCCCCTTTACCCCTCTTCTCTTCCCTTCCCTCTTGGTTTTCTTGCCTCTCTTTCTGCCTCTTCTTTTGAGGCAGGGTCTTACTCCTTGGCCAGGCCGAGTGGGGTCCTGTGCCTCACGTGTCTGTCAGCCTCCACGTGCGGATACAGGTGTACATGGGCAGTGGTGCCGTGTGCAGGCCTGGCCCCAGCTCTTCCGGGCTGCTGGGGATGTTGCTCCTAGACATTCTGGGAACTCAGGAGCTTGAGCAGAGGGCAGTGTTGAGGCGGAGTGCCGCCAGCCTGGCGCTGTGGAGGTTGGAAGAACATAGCTGTAGGAGTTGGAAGGAAGGAGTGGCACGGAGACAGAGGAGCTGTGCGTGCGGCTGGTCTCCCCGCCTCCATCATGGTGCCTGGGAAGCGCTTGGGCATGGAGGGGCTGTTCTCAGAGAGATGGCCGCCATCCTGAGGAGAGCTGGGCCCCTAGCTCAGCTGTCGTGGACAGCCTGTCCGCCCAGCAGGTGCGCAGGGGCAGCCCAGTCCAGACATGCGCAGCCAGCCTGGACGGACCCGCACGCAGAAGCGTCCAGCAGAGCAGGGGTGCCAGGTAGGCGGAGCCCAGGCTGCTCCCACCTCCTGGAGGAGGAGTTTCTCGAGGCTGGGGGGCATGCCCCCAGGACCAGCGGCAGCAGAGGTGGCCTGTGGGCTGGAGCAGGCCCGCCGTGAGCGTGGTGCAGGCAAAGGGTGCGAGGGCGTGGCCAGGAGCAGTGGCGCGGCGTGCCCTTGCGTGTGTTCAGGCTTCGTGGGCAGCGGCTGCGTCAGCTGTGGTGGAATCCGCAGTTCTGGGATTCAGCTTGTGAGTCAGCTTGATCAGATGCCCAGCAGGGGCCTCGGGGTCAGACCGGAGACTTTCCAGTGAGCAGAGAAAGACGTGCTCAGTGTGGCCTGTTCTCCACGCAGATGGGCCAGGTCCCCAGAGCCGGGGTGTCACCAGGAGAGATGGCGGGGAGCACCAGGCTGGCACGCAGGAGGGCACCCTGCAGACTGGACGCGTAATGGACGCCAGCCAGCGGCTGCAGGTGGAGAGAATCCTCCATCCTGCTGGTTGCCAGCCTCCCATTCCTGGCTGGTGCGCCCCGCAGCCTCCCTGCCCGCCTCCCCTCCCACCCGGGACACCCTGCCAGGCTGCGCCCACGCTCGGCCGTGCAGTAAGGATGCCAGCCTGCCAGGACTCCAGGAGCGTGCTCCTTTGTGGCCGGCAGCGTGGCTGGTTTCCGCTCCTGCATGCTTGGTGTTCGCAGGTCCCATCCAGTCCTCACCCTGACGCCACATCCCAGACCTCCCTCGGTTCCTCTTCCTGCTGCAGAGTGCTCTGCAGCGCGCTCCCGCCTGCTCTGACTTGTAGGAGAAACGGCCATTGTGATCCAACCGCTAGGAGCAGCCAGGCGCGTCTCTCTGGAAGCAGGGGCTGCGTCCGCGTGGGTCAGGTGCCTGCAGGTCTCTTAACAGTCTCGGGGAGGAGGCGCGGTGTGGAAGCTGGCTGGGTGCCCATCCCCTGTGGGTGAGTGGGGAGCACACCGTGCCTGCTGCCTGCTGCCTGCACGCCGCCCTGGGCCACGCGGGCTGGGCTCATCTTCAGCCAGGGACGTAGGTGGTCCGCTCGGCCTGCATTTGCCATCGCTGCTTTCCAGGGTGAGTATGCTGCTCACCACGCCCAGGCCCAGGCCTCAGCTCCCGGGAGTGCGCCACCCCTCCCCCCCCCAGGCCGCACGGTCCCTGCTCGCCGTGGAGGACGCCCTCTTCCTACCGTTCTGTCGTCCAGTTTCACTCAGTAGGTTTTCCCGTTTTAGGATGCGATATAATACTATTGCTTTCACAAAGCAGGTTAGAAATGGGTTCGTCAAACGTCTGATCATTACTAGTACCTCCTGAGAGGGTCTGTGTGCAAATCCACAATTCTGCTCACGGCGCATGCCCTTTACCAACCTGAAGATAGTTCAGAGAGAACTCGAGACACATCTCAATTCTAAAATGAGTCAGGTGCCAACAGCTAGTTGTCAATTGTTTTTTCTTAGAATTTGGGGTGCGCTTTCCTCCTGGAGATAGTGCCACAAAGCATGGGAAGCCTGGCATGGCCAGAGCTCCACCCCCCTGCATCTCACCAAGAATGTAGAGAATGAGGTGGGGCAGGGCAGGAATTGGACACAGGTTATCTTTAAATTATGTGGCACATTAACTTAAATGAGAATTAAGTTTGATTCTTTTTAGAGTGTGATAGATGCAGAATCCTTTTGGATCTTAAGGTGACTCTCAGGACACGCTGTTACTTTAGACAGTCCCACCCCCTCTCCCGGGTGCCCCCCCTCCCGGGTACCCTCCCCTCACCTCCCCACGACCAGAAGGCCGCCTAGGCTGCACAGGAGACCGTCACTGCTCGTTAGCACCAGCTTGGACCAGGTGCTTCTAACAGTGGCCGGTGAGGCCCGTTCCAGATCCAGACTCCCGCAGAGACAAAGATCACCCTCACCTCCAAATACTTGTCCCATGACCCAAAGATCACCAAGGTGAGAGACCGCTTTCCTGAAATTTCCTTTGCTGTGAGTGGCCACTCTGCACACACCCCAGCGCCGCTCCTGACTCAGCCTCTTCCTAGAGTCTGCGAGAAGTGAGCGCGGGCGGGCCGGGGCTGCCAGCGCCGCTCACTGCTCACCTCGGGCGGGCCGGGGCTGCCAGCGCCGCTCACCGCTCACCGCGGGCGGGCCGGGGCTGCCAGCGCCGCTCACGCGCACCACTTGCTTCTGGTCAAGCCCATGACAGTATTTTCTCAGCGACTCCTTTCCCTCCTCCTTTCCCCTTCCACAGCTCCTGCGGCTCTTCCGCTTAGCCCCCCTTCCCCCTCCACAGAGTTCTTGGGAGGCTCAGCCCATCCAGCAGTTACACTTACCTAGCATGGTGAAAAATGGGGGGCAGAGAGGAGCCAAGATTTCTCCTTAATAGTCACAAAGAAGGGAAGTGGGGATCCTTCTCTAGCCTGTGGTTTGTACTTTTTTCACTTTTCAGTGGAGTAGAAGCACCTGTCAGCTCCTCAGCACCAGCCTCTTACTCTTTTTTTTTTTTTTTTGCCAGTCCTGGGGCTTGACCTCTGGGCCTGGACGCTGTCCCTGAGCCTCTTTGTGCTCAAAGCCAGCACTCCATCACTTGATCCACAGCACCACATCTGGCTGTTCTCTATGTATGTGGTGCTGAGGAATGGAACCCAGGGCTTCATGCATGCAAGGCAAACACTACCACTGAGCCACCTTCCCAGCCCCAGGCTCTTAATCTTAACTGGAATGTATTTGAGCTCATGAATACACCATAAACTTGAGATCTATCCCCGTGTCTTCCGCCATTCATCAGTGATGTCTGACAATGCTGTGATTAACGTCTCTGTACTTGATTCTCTGTGTACGGATGCAGTTGGATCCATAAAGTCCTTATGACACATGTCTAAATGCCAGCTTGCTACATCATAAGGTTTGCTTGTTTTTCACTGTGGTGTGTTACATTGTACTTAGGATTTCCTCATGACATTTCCACTCATGTATATGATGCATTTTGATTGCACTCACTCTCTGTATTACTCTTATCCCTTACTCCTCTAGCCCTCCTGCTTCCTTAGCAATCCTCCTTTTACTTTCATGACATTCTTTTTATTTTGTTTCCTCCTAGCTCTGGCAAATGATAGAACACATGTGCTACTTGGCTTATTTCAAGCAGCGCAGTGATCTCCAGTCCTGCCCATTTCCCAGTAAACAATATAATTTCATCCCCTTTAATGACTAGGTAAAATCCCTTTGTATACATTATGCCATGTTTTCTTTATCCATCTGTCCATTGATGGCTACCTAGGCTGGTTCCATAATTCAGCTCTTGTGAATAATGCTGAGATAAATGTGGGTGTGCACGTATCCCTGCGGTAAGCTTTATAGTACAAACCAAAAGTGGTATAGATGGATTATATGGGAGTTCTGTTTTCAGTTTTTAAGGAGCTCCTTATTGCTTTCTGTAGAGCCACGGTGAGGGAGCTGATGGTCCCTCCCACCAGCAGGGGCCAGAGCGCCTTTCACTCCACCTTCTCCCCTGCGTTCTTATTGTCACTTTCTGCGTAGTAGCCATTCTGACTGGAGTTATTTGCATTTCCTTCATGGCTAAGGATGTTGACTTTTTTTGCATATATTTATTGGCCATTTGTACTTTTTTCATTTTTTTCATTTTTACTTCTTGATTTGAAATGTATCTGTTCGATTCCTTTGTACATTTGTTGATTGGATTTTATTTGGGCATTTTGTGTCTTGAGATCTTTAGATATTAATCATCTGACAGATGACTATTTGGAGAAAATACAGCCTATTCTGTAGGCTGTCTTTTCAATTTGATGCAATCCTTTTATCAGTCCTCGCTCTTATTGCCTGAGCTATTGGGGTCCTTTTCAGAAAGCTTCTACCCCTATATACTGAAATGTTCCTCTTAAGTTTTCACCTAGTAGCTACAAATTCTCAAGCCTTACATGAAGTTTCTCATCCATTTTGAGTTGACTTTTTTATAGGGTGAGAGATGGAATCTACTTTCAGTCTTCTATCTGTGGCTTTACAGTTTCTCTGGCACCACTATTGAAAGGAACTTCACAGCGTCTGTCTTGGATATCCTTGTCAGGAATCAGATGGCAGTAGTTGCTCAGCCTTATTTCTGAATCTTCTGTCAGTCTATGTATCTTGTTTCATTCCAGTACTATGCTTTTTTTCTTACTATGGCTCTACAGTATACTTTGAAGTCAGGTATTATAAGACCTCTAACACTGCTCTTTATGCAAAGGATTACTTTTGCTATTCGAGGTTGTGAATGTTCCCATATGGATTTTAGAATTGATTTTTTTTCTTATTCCTGTGGGGGAAAAAATGTCATTTGGATTTCGATGGGAATCACATTGAACCTTATTGCATTGAACCAAATTGCTTTTGGCAGCGCGGCCATCTTATAAATATTTATTTTGCAGATCCGTGACTGTTTCAGGTCGTTCGTTCTTGTCTGTCTTCTTCAGCTTTTCGTTGGTGCCTTGTAGTGCATCTTTGCTTGAGTTTATGCCTCAGTATCTTTAGACATTTGTAATTTGTTGTTGCTGTATAGAAAAGCTCCACGTTTTTGTTTGTTAAATTTGTATCCTGCTACTTTGCTGAAAGCATATGAGCTCTAAGCCTTTTACTAGAGCGGTTAGGGTCTTTTAAGTATAAGATCACATCACCTACAAGTAGGAATAATTTGACTTCTTTATTTTTTAAATTTTTTTCTCTTGCTTTATTGCTAGGGCTACCAGTGGCTCTACTGGGCATCTGTGGCTTGGTCCTGATATTCAAGGAAATGATTTCAGTTTTCCCCCATTCAGTGCAATTTTGGCTAGAGATTTATTATATGGAGTGTTTATGATGTTGAAATGTAAAACTTATGTTCCTAGATTCTTTAGGGCTTTTATCATGAAAAGTTGTTAGATTCATAATGCATTGTTAAAAGGCAACTCCTAACTATGTAAAAATAATTTTTGTTCTTGTTGCCAGTTCTGGGGCTTGAACTCAGAGCCTGGGCACTGACCCTGAGCTTCTTTTGCTCAAGGCTAGGACTCTAGCACTTGAGCCACAGCACCACTTCTGGCTTTTTTTGTTTATGTGGTGCTGAAGAATAGAACCCAGGGCTTCATGCAATGCTAGGCAAGCACTCTACCACTAAGCCACATTTCTAGCCCAAGATAATTAAAAAAAAAAAGTTGTTGGAGTTTGTAAAAGGTTTTTTCCGTACCTATTATATTTACCTACTTACTTGTCTATTGATTTGTGGTACTGGGATTTTCACTCAGGGCTTTGTGCTTGCGAGACAGGTGCTTTATCTCCAGACTTTTTGCTTTGGCTATTTTTGAGCTGAGTCTCATTTTTTTCCAGGCTATCCTAGACTCTGAACCATTTGTGTTTCCTGCTGTAGCTAAGATGATAGGTGTAAACCAGCATAGCTAAGATGATAGGTGTAAACCAGCATACTCAGTGTTTTCAGCTGAGTTTTATCTGAGGAACTTTTTTGCCTAGACTTGTCTCAAACCACAGTCCTCCCAATCTCAGCCTCCCACATAGCTGGGATGATAGGTCCATATCACTGTGTCCAGCTTTTGGTTGAGTTGAGGTCTCATGAACCCTTTACCTGGACTAGCCTTGAACTACAGTCCTTCTGATCTGTGTCTTCCAAATAGCTTGGATTAGAGGTGTGGCCATGGATGCCAGGTTTATTGATTTCTGTATGTTGAACCATAGGTGCATGTATATGGATATGTTCATTGATTTCTGTATATTAAACCATAGGTGCATGTATATTGATATGTTCATTGATTTGTGTATGTTAAGCCATCCTTGCACTCCTGGACTGAAGTCAACTTGATCATGACGTATGATCTTTTTATATCTGTTACTGAGATCAATTTGTAAACCCTTTATTGGAGATTTTTCCCTCTATGCTCATCAAGGAACTTGCCCTATAGTATTTTTATTTATTTTTTGTTTCTTATCAGGTTTTGGTATTAGGATAATACTAGCCTCACAGAATGAGTTTGGAAGTGTTGTCCCCTTATATATTGTGAAGCGGGTTGAGAGGCATTGATGGCAGTTTTTATAGGTCCATTTGGCCCTCAGCTTTTCTGAGTTAGAAGGTTTTGTTTTACTATTTAAATCTCATTCCTCATTATTGTTTAAGTTTTGTATTTTCTTGGTTCAATTTTAATAGGTCATTATGTGTACAAAAATGTCTTTTTTTCTTTCAGAGTCCTCAACTTATTGTAGCACAAGTTTTCAGAATACTGTAATAATTCTCTGTATTTCAGTGGTGTCTTCTAATTCTTTTCAGATACAAACTCTTTGTTTCTTTGATCCTTTGCATTGTTTAATTAGTTTTCATTTCATTAATTTTCTCTCTGATCTTTACTAATTTTGGGATTAACTTGTCCTTATTTTTCTAAGACCTTAGAAAAACATCATCAGGTTACTTAAGAATTCTCTAATTTTTTAATGAAAGCACTTCAGTCTGACATACTTCCATTGAATCTCATAGGCTCTGGTATGTGTGTTTTACTTTTCATTTGCATACAAGAACTGATTATGTCCCTCTTACTTCTCTGACAATCTCCCTCCTGAAGCTCACCACAGACTCAGGGCTGTTTGTGCGGTGGACTGGGGGTGATGGGCCTCTGTCCTTGCAAAGTTACCGACTTCCATGTCCTTTGCTTTCCCGCGCCCCTACAACTTAAGCTTCTCAATAGGTCTGCCTCAGAGACTCTCACCATTCCTCATCCAGGACATCTGTATAGCCATCTCACACCCACACACTGTATCCGAGTGTCCCTTATCTCTTGTTTGCAGGTTCCCTGAGTACCTTAGTCTCAAACATTAGCCCTCTCTTCCCCTCTCAAGATGGCACCCGCTATGGCTCCCCAGTGCCTACCTGCCCCCGGAGTCACTGGCCCACCCAAGCCCACGCTGGATCGGAGGCTTGTCAGAACTCTGATGGCGGATCTGGCAGTCTGGTCACCAGGCTGGCCTGGCTTTACGCTGCGGGGCTTCAAACTGTATAACCCTTTCATTGCTCCATGGCTTTTCCCTCATTCATGATTTCTGATGCTCTTCCCCCCCCCCAAAACTACATTATCTTCTTAGTTACCCTGACTCTTCTCATTCATAGAGTTCCAGAGGAAGCTTCTAACCAACCATCTTAACCCTAAAGCAGCTTAACTTTGTGATACTCATCTTAAATGTGGTTAATTCTCCAAACCTTACCCCCCAAAGCTCCCCTTCCGTGACGCCGTCCCTCCCTCGCCTCCCGTCCCTGGCTCTTTGACTCACCTCCGGGCATGCGTCACCCTCATCTTCCCACAGTTGTCCAGATCTTGAGCCCCTGAGCCAGGCTAGGACCGGGAAGGTAGCACACAGGAGTTCTAATGTCAAACCAGGGTTAGCAATCCTGTGTCATTGCTACTTTCCATCAGCTGTACACAGACCAGGAGTTAGACCAGAATCCGCCTGCGCGGGGAGAGAAGTCCCCCCTGCAGCTCTCTCCCACCCAGATTGTCTTCTCTGAAAGGGCTCTTCTCAGCTCTGCTGCTGTGTGCATAGGTGCTGTGCCTGAGGTGTCTGGAGAACCAAGTGCTCTCTGCTCTGGCCTGTCCTCCTGGGAGAGCTTTGATTCTGGCTCACTACCTACATTGCAGATGCTCCTTTGCTAGAACGAGGACGCCAGTTTTTTGTCCCCAAGTGAGACCCAGACAGGAAGCCTGCCCCACCCCGAGATACTCTACCAAACACGTTCTCATGTTAAGGATCCGAAAAGCCTGCGGCCAGTCTCACTTGGGGACAGGAGGAGAAAGTAGACTGGCGGCCAGCATGAGGCAAAGAGGCCTTCTTCTCACCAGGCTCCACGCCGGCTCTGACCCTGCCACCAGCCCCCAGCACACGCTCTGACCTCCAGCCCCCAGCACACACTCCGCGTGACCTCCAGCCCCCAGCACACGCTCCACCTGACCTCCAGCCCCGCAGCACACGCTCCGCCTGACCTTCAGCCCGCAGCACACACTCTGACCTCCAGCCCTGCAGCACACACTCTGACCTCCAGCCCCCAGCACACGCTCCGCCTGACCTCCAGCCCCCAGCACATGCTCCGCCTGACCTTCAGCCCGCAGCACACACTCTGACCTCCAGCCCTCAGCACACGCTCTGCCTGACCTCCAGCCCCCAGCACACGCTCCGCCTGACCTCCAGCCCTGCAGCACACACTCTGACCTCCAGCCCTGCAGCACACACTCTGACCTCCAGCCCCCAGCACACGCTCCGCCTGACCTCCAGCCCCCAGCACACGCTCCTCCGCCTGACCTCCAGCCCCCCAGCACACACTGTGACCTCCAGCCCTGCAGCACACGCTCCGCCTGACCTTCAGCCCGCAGCACACACTCTGACCTCCAGCCCAGCAGCACATGCTCCGCCTGATCTCCAGCCCGCAGCACACACTCTGACCTCCAGCCCTGCAGCACACGCTCTGCCTGACCTCCAGCCCTGCAGCACACGCTCTGTCTGACCAGGCCTGTAGCACATACTCTGACTTCCAGCCACTTCAGAAGTACTCCCCAAAGTAGGCTCCCTGGGGCAGATTTTCCCCTGCGTTTTGGAAAATGCTAGGTGTGACAATATGGCTTCAGGTCGCTTTGCTAAAGCCTGAGGATCCAAGGCAGATCACTTCTCCACCAAGAACCTCCCGCCAGGTGTGACACAGTCACCAGGGACGGAGTTCCGTCGGGAATGTCCCATTAGATCACCTCATTAACTAACGCCGAGATGCTCCCTGAGTCATCAGCAAAGCCAGTCTTGCCAGGGATGGCAGGCCGTGCCTGCAGTCCTACCCTTGGGAGGCCGGGACAGGTGGATTGTGACTTCGAGTCCAGCCTGAGCAACACAGTGAGACCCTGTCTCAAGAACAGAACTAACTAAAAATGCCAGGAACGGGACAAAGTAGCATCCCAAGTCACTTGGAGACTTCTTGGAAGAAATACTGCTTTCCTGAGTTGAGTATTTAATATGTGACAGGATGTTTGAGCAGCATTTGACTTCCTTTATATGTTTTGAAATGTTATTTTCTTTTTAAAATATAAGCATTTTAATATGTTCTTTGGCTAATTCCTAAGTAGCTTATTAGCCTTCATTTTGAATTTCTATCAATTTAGAATTCAAATTAGATTTCTGTATATTTAAAATCCTGATGGGTTCAGGATTTGAATTTGTATTTGATTTAAATGCTTAATTGCTAGAAATAGAAAATTAAGACTGATAGGCAACTGGAGGGTTGATGAGACAAATAAATTCAAAATGCTGGAAAATTTTAAAGCTGAAAAAAAAGTATTTAGAGCCAGACACACAGTGGCTCACATCTGTAATCCTCGCTACTCACATCTGTAACCTTAGCTGCTCAGGAGGCTGAGACTAGCCTGAGCTGAGCCAACCCAGGCAGGAAAGTTCAGGAGACTCTTAGCTTTAATTAGGCACCAAAAAGCCAGAAGCGGAGCTGCGACTCAAGTGTAGAGTGCTAGCCTTGAACACAAAAGCTCGAGGATAGCGCCCAGGCCCTGTGTTCAAGCCACCAGACTAGACACAGACACACACACACAAACACACACACCAGCAATATCAATTTATTACCTTTTGGACATTCAGTATTCCTGTTCCACATATACATTTCAGAGCTTTAGAAAACATTCTCCGTATAAGTATTAGCTTCCAGTTGGCAAACTTATTAAAATCAACAAATTAATGATCATTGGATCGCTCTTTTAGTGGATGTATCTGCTCTCAAATGAAGCTAAACAGGGCTCTTTTCTGCAGAACCCCTAGGATTGCTAATAACCTGATAGTCGTTTGGGATCCCTAAAAGGAATATTAAAGTAAGCCACCATCTCTCAAGAGCATATTAACTTCAAAAACAGGATGCACACAATAATTTTGCATAATACCGTCCACCCTCGGTGACCCAGGGCCCTCTGCAGATGAACTCAGCAGGGTCCACAGACACCCAGGTTCCTTTTGGGAAACGGGCACCGCGTCTCACACCTGTAATCTCAGTGACTTCAGTGGCAGGCATAGCTGAGAAGGGGCGGATCCAGGTTTGAGGCCTGCTGCGAAGAACGTGAACGTGGACATGCCCCAGCCAGCTGGAAGGCGCAGGGAGAGCTATGTCTGCCCATCCTAGCCAAAGGAAAAACATATGAGACCCTTCAAAAATAAGAATAACTAAAGCTAACACTCTTGGGATGTGGCCCAAGTGGTAGAACACCTGTCTAGCCGTCTGACCCTAAGCTCACATCCCAGTACCAGAAAATACATTAATAAAATGGCATACGATTTTTGTATGGAAACTTTATAATACTCTCCTATGCTTTAAGTCACGTCTGCATTACTTCTGACACCTAAGGCAGGAGCAGTGCCTTGGAAATCGCCATTACACCGCAGAGTTCAGGAAATGACACAAAAAGCACACCTGTCAGAGTCTGTGCAGACACAGTGCTTCTTCTGGGCCTTTCCTGAGGTTCCTTGAGTCTATGCATGTGGAATGTGGGTGCTGCTTTAGGAGCATGTACCTGCGCGTCAGGAGCTTGCTCTCCTGACAGATGAAGAAGGACTTTTTTCTTCTGTTGCATCTCATTGTTCAACTATGATAAAAAGCAACAGACTCTGCTTTGCCCTCTCCACTTTTTGGCAAGCTTCGTAGCAGTCATTTTTCTAACCATTTTCATTTTCAGTGATGCTTATAGTTTGCTCGTTTGTTTGTTGACTTTTTTTTGTGCTGGTCCTGGGATTTGAACTCTGAACCTGAGGTTTTTTTTTTTCCTCAAGGCTTAGCACTCTACCAGAGCCACAGCTTCACCTCCAGCTTTTTGGTTGTTAATTGGAGCTAAGAATGTCACAAACTGTCCTGCCCAGACTCCCTTTGAACCATGATTCCCAGACCTCAGCCTCCTGAGTAGCTAGGATAGCTAGATTACAGGAGTGAGCTACCAGCACCCAGCTTATACTTACTTTTACATCTCTAAATAAAAGACATTTTTAGAGTTGTATCAAATGACATATAATTTCAAGCTGTGAAAAAACGTTTGATGTTGTGTAGTTCTCATCTTCCTGGCTTACCTTGAAGCTTGAAACAGTGCGGTACGGAACTTTCCTTTCTCCTTGCCGCCGCCACCCCTTCCCCCCCCCCCGCCCACGAGGCAAAGCCTCTTGGTTCCCGCTCTGTTGGATGGAAATGCAGAACTCTCATTCTTGATGGACGTTTTGAATAGAAAATTCTCAATCCCAAATCATTCTCAGTGCAGCTGTAAACACCCGTGGCCTGTCTGCCGGGTCTGTTTGGGGAGCAGGCTGCTGTGCACCGTGTGTCTCTGTTTTGGGAGCAGGCTGCTGTGCGCCATGTGTCTCTGTTTCTGGAGCAGGCTGCTGTGCGCCATGTCTCTGTTTGGGGAGCAGGCTGCTGTGCGCCGTGTGTCTCTGTTTCGGGAGCAGGCTGCTGTGCGCTGTGTGTCTCTGTTTGGGGAGCAGGCTGCTGTGCGCTGTGTCTCTGTTTCTGGAGCAGGCTGCTGTGCGCCGTGTCTCTGTTTGGGGAGCAGGCTGCTGTGCGCCGTGTGTCTCTGTTTCGGGAGCAGGCTGCCGTGCGCTGTGTGTCTCTGTTTGGGGAGCAGGCTGCTGTGCGCCTTGTCTCTGTTTCGGGAGCAGGCTGCTGTGCGCTGTGTCTCTGTTTGGGGAGCAGGCTGCTGTGCGCCGTGTGTCTCTGTTTTGGGAGCAGGCTGCTGTGCGCTGTGTGTCTCTGTTTGGGGAGCAGGCTGCTGTGCGCCGGGCCTGTTTCGGGAGCAGGCTGCTGTGCGCCGGGCCTGTTTCGGGAGCAGCTGGCTGTCAGTTCTCGGCTCTCTCCGAGGTGGGGGCTGAGCTGCTGGCCGTCTTGGAGCGCACCGTGTGGCCGGCGTGGCCAGCTCTCCTTTCATTTCTGTCTGCGCAGTTCATTTTCAGCGCTGTGGTCTTCCTATACCTTTGGGGAATTTTTTTCTATTTCCTCCTTTCCAAACTCCTTTCTTGTGCTTTCTTAGACCTTTTGCTTTGTACTCTTGAACTTACGCTTTGTCTTCCCAACTATCCATAGAATGATAGTATTTCAGCAATATTTAATATCATAGCATTCAATCTTGTTCCTAGATGGTCCTTTTCTGTATCTCCCTTATTTTTTAGACTCTATTGGTTGAAACATAAAGATTTAAATATGCATATATATATATATATATATCATTACCTTTGACTCTTTCATTGAAGTTTCTGAAATTTTAGATGTTTTAGATGTTTATTGGCCATCTGTGCATATTTTAAACAACTTCATTGAGAGTCAAATCACATGGAAGTTTACCACTTAAAATGTAGTTTAGTAGAGTTGCATATATTCAGTTGTGTACCTCCTGCCAGCCAGTGTGGGTCATATTCTTTCACTCCCAGCAAACCCCATGTCTCTAGCTGTCCCCTCCCCGTCCTCAGCCCTAGCTAGGTAGCAACCTCCTTCAGCCCTTGAGAACAAGTTGTTAAAGGGCTGGGTGGGGTTCAGCGGTTCAGCACGGCAGGGGGTAAGGTGGTGGTCAGGAGGGTGAGGCGCCAGGGGTAGGGACCGGGACCCTGGGGCCTGCAGGGCGGGCGTCGGTCCTGTGCGGCTGTCTCCGCTCCGGCGGG
Source organism: Dipodomys ordii (assembly GCF_000151885.1). Lineage (NCBI taxonomy): Eukaryota > Metazoa > Chordata > Mammalia > Rodentia > Heteromyidae > Dipodomys > Dipodomys ordii. Next base: position 1,511,255 of record NW_012267251.1, read on the forward strand.
GCGGGTCTCGTGAGGTATGACTGACGTGGGGCAGACCGTGAGGTATGACCGACGGATGCGCCGCTCACAGCTCTCCCGCACCCAGCAGACTGTGTGGGTGTTGCTCCTGTTTGGCACACAGGTTCTGTGCTGCCGATTTACAGAATAATTCAGCGTCTGTTCACTCATGCCTGCACGGTGCTGTTTGCCATGCGCTGATTTATGTACTTAGCCTGATCTTATTTGTGAGAGGCAGGTGTGCTCAGTACTCAGTACTCTCTGTGCACCATGACACTTAACATCAAGCCCGGTCCCGCGCCTGCGTGTCGTCTTGGTCCTGTCCTGCGCCCTGCGTGTCATCTTGGTCCTGTCCCGTGCCCTGCGTGTCATCTTGGTCCGGTCCCGCACCTGCGTGTCATCTTGGTCCTGTCCCGCGCCCTGTGTGTCATCTTGGTCCTGTCCCGCGCCCTGCGTGTCATCTTGGTCCTGTCCCGCGCCCTGCGTGTCATCTTGGTCCTGTCCCGCGCCCTGCGTGTCATCTTGGTCCGGTCCCGCGCCCTGCGTGTCATCTTGGTCCGGTCCCGCGCCCTGCGTGTCATCTTGGTCCGGTCCCGCGCCCTGCGTGTCATCTTGGTCCTGTCCCGCGCCCTGCGTGTCATCTTGGTCCCGCGCCCTGCGTGTCATCTTGGTCCGGTCCCGCGCCCTGCGTGTCATCTTGGTCCGGTCCCGCGCCCTGCGTGTCATCTTGGTCCGGTCCCACGCCCTGCGTATCGTCTTGGTCCGGTCCCGCGCCCTGCGTGTGGTCTAGGTCCTGTCCCGCGCAGTGTCAGGAGTTGGAAAGCAGGCCCGGATCCCTGTTCTGGCCCTCGGGTGTGATGGGCTGAGCTCCAGCACTGAGAACGCCGCAGCTCAGGGCCTGCTCCTTGCCCGAGCCCCACAGCCGACGGTGGCCGCAGCTCAGTGCCTGCTCCTTGCCCGAGCCCCACAGCCGACGGTGGCCGCACGTCCGCGCGCAGCCCATACAATTGTCTCCCCCGACCGACACCTGTGCCCAGGGCCCAGTGGTGACGGGAGAGCGGCGCGCTGCCCCCCGCGCCACGCGTGCAAGCTGAGAAGAATGCCTTGAAATGATGTTCCCTGAACAAGAGACCCCGGGAGCCCGCCCTCCTCCGTGTCTGAATGAGACTTTTCATCGCGTGTTGTTTCATGGTCTTAAAACGCGAGACCTGCGGGGGTGGAGACGCGGGAGACCCCCTTTGATCTGCCAGCTCCTCTGGCGGGGTCCCAGGTGGGGGGAGGCTTCCGCCGCCCCAGCTTTCTTCTGTGGAAATGAGCTCACCCCCCGCCACTCCCCGGCTTCTCCAGGCAGCCTGTTTCACGTCTGCCTTTCTGCAGATACTGCGTGTGTGTTGTGAGTGGAAATGGGCTGGGCGTCTGGACAAGGTCATCCACGGGAGCGCCCAGCCGAGGCCTGGAGAGGAGCCGGAGGCCCGGACGTCTGTGGCAGGCCGGGTCAGGCCGCTGCCCTGTGCCCACAGGACGGGACGGGGTGGGCGGGGGGGGGGGGGGGGGGGTGGGGCGGGGGGCAGCTCCCGGAGTTTGTCCTTTCCAGGCTCTCGCTCTCGCCGCTCTCGGCCTGTCACGTAGCTGCACCTCTCCTGGGTGCTGCAGTGTGACGGGAAGTGGAGGCTTCCTCGCTCTGCTTCCCCCATGAGCCCAGCCCATCCGCCCACGTGGACCCCAGCCGCTCTGCAGCCCCACTGGGGGCCGCCGCTCACCTCCGGCTGCTGTCTCGGCCCTCCGCACAGCCACACAGCGTTCCTCCCTCCCTCCCTCCTTCCCTCTCTCCGAGGAGGTCGAGCAGCACAGCTCCTCAATACAGGGACTTCGGGCTCCTGCCCCATTGCTGTAGCAATACCTCTGGTTGCCCAGTGACTGTGTCTTACACTGCTAGATAGGTGTGTGCGTGCGTGCGTGTGAGCATGCATGTCTGCACGGGGTGTATATGTGTGCACCTGTGTGGTGCCAGGGTCAGCACCAGGGCCTCATGCATGCTGGGCGAGAACCTCTATGCTGTGTTGTAAATACATTAAACATTGAGATGTTCAAGAATTAAACTGGAGGTGATTTGCAAAGCCGCCCCACAGCAGCGCCCCCGGGTGGGTGGAAGAGCGGCCCTGTCCGGGCTGCGGGACCGGGGCCTGCTCTCCGACCTCTTCCCAGGCGCGTCCCAGCCGCGTCCAGGCGCGTCCGAGCCAGGCAGCACCGCAGTCGGCAGTGTAAAATCAGAGCAGTGCTCCGAGGAAGGCGGCACCGGCGGGGCCCCGCCGCGGAGCGCAGGTGCCCTGGGACTGGAATGAACCCTCCCAGACCCAGACACCTCTCAGGAACCCCTCCCCAGCAAGCCTCAAGCTCTGGGCGCCTGCGGCCGGCGTGCAGCCTGCTGCAGAAGATGGAAAGGAGGCGGCAGGGCTCTGGGCTCCAGGGCTCGGGTCCGGCCCCGCTTTCTTCCTGGCTCATCTTAAACCAGGCTCCCCAGGCTGAGTCGGCGTTGGCTCCACCCCAGCTCCCCCTTCGAAACCTCCTGCCTCTGTGCTGTCCAGCTTAGAGTTGCCAGATGTTCCTCAGTCCCATTCGATGTAACCGGGGCCCTAGGGAAGGTGGCGTGCGACGCCCAGTCTGTCTTGGCAACTTTTCTGCAAATCTGAAGATATTCCGAAATGGAAGGTGTGTTTAGCAAAACGATGATTCTAGCCAGGGATAGAAAATGTTCTGTGATAACTGAGCAGCGACGAGAGACAGTCGAGATCACCAAGTCTCCCCAAGGAGGAAAGGTGACTGTGACTCCGATTCGGAGTTTTCAGTCCAGGGGCGCTTGGCTCCGTTGTCTGGGGCCTGTGGCACACGGGACACCGCAGTGCAAGTGCCGAATGTGGTTTTGGTGCTCTTGTAGAGAAAGGCAGGCGTGGCCTTCAGGAGACGTCGTCTGTGGCTGAGAGGAAACAAACTCACTCATTTTACATTGTTCCCTCGTGTCTGAGATCCACCTCGCCTCCCAGCTGTGAGCCAGCACCCCTCCCCCAGCGCATCTCTGGCCCTCCGCAGACGCCTTCGCCCAAGGCCCTACTGAGCCCGGCTCGGCTCCGTCCTCCAAGGGTTAAAGTATCATTTCCACACTTGGCCTCACAAGGGCTTTATTAATACCACAGTCTGCTCCAGACTTGACCTTCAATCCCTGGAAAACCCTGTAAACGGCTTCAACTAAATGAAAAATACCGCGCTGGATTCTGTCCAAGTGTCGGCAGGCTTTGTGCGAGCAGGAGACCAAGTGTGTGTGCATGCGTGGAGGGCGGAGCTTCCCAGAAGCGCCAGGCTGGCCTGCCCCGCGTTCTGAGGAAGCTCCCCCCCCCACCCTTGCTGTCATGGCTGCTCTTCCATCCCTGTGGGCACAGCAGCCACCGCCAGACCCTGGCCGTGCCGCCCCTGCACAGGAAACAAGACACCGTCCCACCGCATAGCGAGCGCCGAGCGGCCCCTTCAACCCTGTGCACTGTGGCCTCCACACACACATTTGGAGCCGGGCTTCTGAAGTTCAAGTCCTGTTTACTCAGGGTTAACTTCAACCTGGTTACGAGTGGGATGAGGCTGATGACCCCCCCCCCCTCGGGTGAGGGGCCGCTCCAGCGCAGGCCCGCGCTCAGCACCGCACGGATGGAAGTGGCACTTGCAGAGAACACAAAGTCCCCGCCGCAGATTGGATCTTCACGGTCCCCGTGCTGTGTGTTGAAGCCTTGGTCACAGCCTGTGCTGTACTGGGAGGGGATGGGACGGCCTAGGAGGAGGAGGTTAGGTTATGGGGTGAACCCTGAGATGGCTGTGAATCTTCTTCAGCTTCTTGGAAGCCCTGAGGCCATTCGGCCTCCACGAGACACTGTGCTGCCACAGACCCTAAAGCCACAGGCAGTGGACCGTGGCCACAGCACAGAAGCCCTGGTGAGCCACACGCCCTCCCTCCAGGCTCACGGCCTCCTCTGGTTTAGAGGACACGTTCCCTATTGCAGATGAGATTTTAGTGAATCCCGGTCTAGTGTGTGAGGTGAGGTCTGGGTATAGTTGGCGGATGGAGGTGTTCAGAAAATCTGTTCTAAGCTCCTTTCCTGCCGAGATAGGCTGGGGATTGTTTCATTTGCTCCCTGTGACAGAATTCTTGGCTCAGAGTTCGCCCCAAAGGAGGAGCACTGCCTAGAGGTGCATAGAGAATGCACAGAGCCAGCCGCCTGCCTGCACAGCCACCAGGGCCATCTTTCCTCTCAGGGTCATCATCTAGGTTATACAGCACTGTGTCTAGCTGGCTCCCTTCCCTTCCCTTCCCTTCCCTCTTTCTGATGGAAGCATAGAATTCCATTGGGCATATATACCACATTTTCTTTTTTTTTCTTTTTTTTGGGGGGATCCAGTCATGGGGCTTGAACTCTGGGCCTGGGTGCTGTCCCTCAGCTCTTCAGCTCAGGACTAGTGCTCTACCACTTGAGCCACAGCGCCACTTCCGGCTTTTTTTCTTTTTGCTTGTGTGGTGCTGGGGAATCGAACCCAGGGCCTCATGCATGCAAGGCAAGGGCTCTACCACTGAGCCACCTTCCCAGCCCTATACCACATTTTCTTGACCCATTCATCTACTGAGGGGCATCTGGGTTAGTTCCATAGCTTAGCTATGGTAAATAATGCTGCAATAAACATGGTTGTGCTGGTAGCTTTAGTATGGCCTTGTTTGTGATCATTTGGGTAAATGCACAGAAGTGGGATTGCTGGGTCATGGGGAGCTCTATGTTTAGTGTTTTGAGGAACCTCCATACTTCTCTCCAGAGTGATTGAACAAGTTTGCCCTTCCACCAAAGTTAGTAGCATTCCCTTTTGGCCACATCCCCTCCAACATCTGTTACTAGTGTTCTTGATAATGACCATTCTAATCAGAGTGAGGTAGAATTTCAATGTTGTTTTGGTTTGCATTTCTTTTATGGCCAGAGATTTGAGCATTTCTTCATGTGTCTATTGGCCAGTCTTATTTTCTCTTCAGAGACATCTCTCTTGAAGTCTTTAGCCCACTTATTAATGGGGTGGTTGTTTCTTTGAGTTCCAAGAATATTTTAGATATGAGACTCCAGCTTCCTCCTCCAGCTTCCTCCACCTGCTTCCTCCTCCATTCCTCCTCCATTCCTCCACCATTCCTCCTCCATTCCTCCTCCATTCCTCCGCCAGCTTCCTCCTCCAGCCCTCCGCCTGCAGACATGTCTGCTGCTTTCTTTTTGGTGGAATGAGACAGGCAAGACTGCAAACCCGCAAATGAGGTGAAGAATAATTTCTAGAAGGTGTAATTTCATTTTTGAAGGTACTAAAGAACCAGAAATCCTTTAATATGAAAGTTCATTTATTAAAGAACTTTGAGGTCATAAAAAGTTAATGCCCCTCTCCAGGGTGCCAGCCAGCACCCCGCAGACATCCTTAGGAGAAGCAATATTGAGGGACAAGGACAGAGGCTGCCTCGTCTTTCAGCCGTTTAATATCTGAGAAGAACTGGGATTTGCACAGTTCTTGATTCATTTCTTTTTAACATTTTTAATATTCCTTTCCATCTTGTTCCCTGTAGAAATAAAGTAGCAGCACTTTCATATCACCTTAAAGTGATGGACTGTGGAGTGTACCCCTCTTCCCGGCACCTGCCGGGAAATCCTGGCAAATCCCACCCTTGCTGGGCTGGGCGGGGTCGGTCAGGAGGCAGAGCTGGGCTCAGAGCTGACCGTGGGTGAGCTAGCGCTGCGGCCCTAGGCTCTTGCTCAGCCCTTTCCCTCATGGTTGATGCTCCACCACTTGAGCCATGCCTCCAGTCTGGCATTTTTCTGGTAAATTGGAGATGGAGCTTTTCTGCCCAGACTGCCTTTGAACCACAGTCTTCTGGATCTCAGCCTTCTGAGTAGGCAGGGTTACAGGAGTGAGCCACTGGCGCCCAGCTACAGTGGAGTATTCTTTAGCTTGAAGGAGAAAGTCCTGTCACCCACTGCAGGAACGGAGACACACTGGGGACTGAGCCAGGCACAACAGCTCAGACACAGCGGTGACGCCCCTGTGCAGTGGTCAGAACAGCAGGGGCGGGGAATGCGGGCAGTTTCAGCTTTGCAAGATGAGTGCGTTCTGGATAACTTGTGCAGTAATGTGAAAGTACTTGAAACTACTGTAATGTGTACTTTCAAAAGCATCATAAGAGTACCAGGCTCAGTTATCCATGCCTGGAATCCCAGCTGCTTGAAACCATTGGGGTTTGAGGCCAATCTGGGCAAAGATGTTAGCCAGCCCTATTTCAACCAATAAGCTGGGCACAGAGGCATGCACTGATGATCTGGTTATGTGGAAGGTCAGAATAGGAGGATCACAGTCTGAGACTGGCTCTGGGAAAAACTCAAGACTCTAACCGAAAAATCAGTTTTTAAAAAAGGACTGGTGGCATGTCTCAGGTGGTAAAGCATGTGCCTACCAAGAGCGAGACCCTGAGTTCAAAACCTCATACAGCCCTCTACCCTGCCCGCCCCCACCAAAAATGGATGAGCAACTGCAGTCTCTCACTTTTTGTTTAGAAAGTATTTAATTGAACCCAGTGTATAGATATGCGCAAGGTACCAAGTGAGGAGCAGAGACACAGAGATGACCGAGTGGAGAGGCCCCAGTGTCCCGTTCATCCTCGCTTCGTCCTCTCTAAGCAGGAATGTCCCCGTTCCGTGTTTCAGGGCGCACGTGCCATGCACCGTGAGGGACTGCACCCCCTTCATCATCCTCCCCCTCTCTTCATCATCCTCCCCCTCTCCTTCATCATCCTCCCCCTCTCCTTCATCATCCTCCCCCTCCCCTTCATCATCCTCCCCCTCCCCTTCATCATCCTCCCCCTCTCCAGCCTCACCATCCCGACTGCCCTGGTTTCATACGATGTACATGGAATATTATAACTGCATTTCCCCCACAAACTTCAAGTACCAGCTTCCTGATACTTGTTTTGTAAGACTAAGTTGTGCTAGGGAGGTAAGCCATTTGAATTCTCTCCTGCATCTACCCTTGTCCATTTAATGTTTATGTACATGGGCATATGCCCCTGACATGTTTACTTACACATGTATAAATTAGATATAACTTCCACGTATGAGAAAAAAACCATGCATCCTTTGTCTCACTGGTCCTGACTCAATATAATTTTTTCAAGGTCCATCCATTTTTTTTTGCAAGTGATGTAATATCATTCTTCTTAATGGATAAAGTTCCATTGTGTGTATGTGTCCATCAAAGGGCATCTGGGCTGTTTCTATAACTTGACTATGGTAAATAGTGCAGCAAAGAACATGGTTGTGCTAGTTGCTTTATTGTATCCTGACGTGACCATTTGGATAAATATCCAGCAGTGTGGCATGGCTGGGTCAGAGGGTAGTTCTGTGCAGGTGTTCCAAGGAACCTCCATGCTGCCTTTCACAGGGGCTGTGCCCGTTTACATTCCCGCCAGCCATGTTTTAGGGCTTGCTTCTACTGCATCTGGGTCGGCATCAGCTGTTGTTTGTGTTCTGGTTGATGGCCACTCTGGAGCGAGATGGAATCTCTGTTGTTTTGATTTGCACTTCCTTTATGACGCAGGCTGACGAGCATTTCTTCAGGTGTCTGTTGGCCATTTGCACAAGTCTCTGGTTATCTCATGTGCCCATTTATCAATTGTGCTGTTGATTCCTGGAGGGCTTTCTGTCTTGGGCTCCTCACACATTCTGGAGTAGGCCATTCCCTGACATGTAGATCTCCCGTTCTGCGGGCTGTCTTTTTAGCTTATTAGCCTTTGTCATGCAGAAACTTGAGTTTGATGTAATTCCATGTCAGTCTTCTCTTTGATTGGCTTAGCCCCTAGAAATTGACTCAGAAAGCTCCTGCCTGTGTCAAGAAGTTCTAATGCATGTCTTACTCCTTCCTGTGGTAGTTTCAAGGTTTCAGATCCTACATTGAGGTCTTTGATCCCTTTGAAATTGATATTAATAGAGGGAAACAGACAGGGATCCTGTCATCTCCGTTTTCAAAGACTGCTCTGTCAGTGGCAGGCTTGCTGGAAAGACCTGGGCCGCCTTGGGTCCGTCTGTCCAGCCAGCAGCTCCCGATGCCCACTGTGCAGGACCGGGCTAGGAGGCGTGTCCCCGGCGGGACTTAAGTTCCATTTGTTTTGTGGGAGACGCCAGCTGACTTGAGCAGCCGCCTCCAGCCAACCTTATGCAACACTCGCAGCCGCCCTCACTGCACAGCTCCAGGACAGCTGGGCCCGTGGGGCTCAGGGGACAGAGCCATCGGGCCTCGCCGGCAGCGCGGCACCGGGCGCTGCGCCCCGCCGTCCTGGCCAGGCCTGGAGCCTGCACCCCGCGCCAGGCTTCCCGCACGTCCTCTGCGGAGTGGCCTCCTCCCGTGACTGCCGCGTCTCCTGAGCTTGTCGGTGGGAGCCGCCAGCCGCCGAGGACCCCCCAACTCTGCCCAGGGTTAGACCCTGTCTCCCTGTGGTGGGCCGCCGTGGGGGTGCATCCCTGAGGGCCGCGGCTGCGGGGGGGGGGGTGCACAGCTGGGGTTCATACAGATTGTCTTCCTGCCGGGCGGAGGGGGATTGCCTTTTTTTTCTTTCTTGTCTTGGGTCTTGGAGCTCGGGGCCTGGTGTGGTTCTGAGCTCTTCAGCTCAAGGCTAGCACTCTGCCATTTTGAGCCACAGCGCAGCTTCTGGTTTTCTGGTGGTGTGGGGGAGATAGGAGTCTCAGGGACTTTTCTGCCTGGGCTGGCTTTGAGCCGCCATGTGAGCCTCTCAGTCTCCTGAGTCGCTGAGATGACAGGTGTGAGCCACCGGCGCCGGCCAAGATTGTCTTCCGTTTGCCTGAGGTGTGAAACGGGAAGGCGGTCACGGCGATCACTGGTGAGCAGGTCCACACTTGGGCACGTACGACAGCTACCTTGCTGCTCTCTGCTTCTTGTCAGTAAAGAAAGATATGAGGTGTCTTTGGATCTGACTTGAAAAAGAAAGAGGCGGGCAGAAATCAGGAGGATTGTGATTCAAGGTCAGTAAAAAGCTCACAAGACCTCATCTCAACCTGCCTGGCATCACAACCTCAGGATTGGGACATGTGCATGGGAGGATTGTGGATGGAGGCCAGCCCAGGGAAAACACAAGCCCCCATCCAAGACGTGCTGGAGTGTGACCGCGCCGGGAGCCCTGCTCAGTGAGCACCGAGTTCCAGCCCCAAGTACTGCGGGTGGAGCGGGTGGGGTGAGAGGGGAAGACCAAAGGAGACTGGAGCTGTTACCGGTTTAAAGCAGCAGAGCTCGGTGGCAGGAGCCTGGCTGCATCTCAACGCAGCCAACTCTGCTCCGCAGCCGTGGCATAAGCACCCCGCCAGGGGTCGAGGGTGCAGTTCACACTGCGTGGCCATGTGCAGTTCACACTCGGGGCCGTCCCCGCCAGGGGTCAAGTGTGCAGTTCACGCTCAGGGCCGCCCAGCTTGGGGTGCAGTTCACACTCAGGGCTGCCTGGCTTGGGGTGCAGTTCACATGCGGGGCCGTCCTGGCTCGGGTCTGGGATGAGCCACCCTCGCCGTCCTTGGCTCCCCTCTGACTTGGCGGCAGAGCGTCCTCCCGGGCTCCCTGGCTCTTCAGAATCCTGGAATCCTAATGACCGGTAAGCGTGGAGCGCCCACATCCCAGGCTCCCCAGCTCACCTGGTAATTAAAGCGCAATTGCATTGTTCATGGTCTAGATTGTGTCTGTTTTTTCTGGGAAATTACAGGCTCTGGGGGAGCCTGCGCAGGTTCACCAGCTCCACTTCCAGGGAGGGGACTGTGAGGCGTGGTCTTGGTGAGGGGGGGACTGCGAGCCGTGGTCTTGGTGGTGGTGGGGAGGGGACTGCGAGGCGTGTTCTTGGTGTGGGGGACTGCGGGGCGTGGTCTTGGTGGTGGTGGAGGGGACTGCGAGGCGTGGTCTTGGTGGTGGTGGGGAGGGGACTGCGAGGCGTGGTCTTGGTGTGGGGGACTGCGAGGCGTGGTCTTGGTGGGGGACTGCGAGGCGTG
>NW_012267251.1:1521682-1523118 GCF_000151885.1 Dipodomys ordii
TGTTCTTGGTGGGTGGGGACTGCGAGGCGTGGTCTTGGTGGTGGTGGGGGGACTGCGAGGCGTGTTCTTGGTGGGTGGGGACTGCGAGGCGTGGTCCTGGTGGGGGGGACTGCGAGGCGTGGTCCTGGTGGTGGGGACTGCGAGGCGTGGTCTTGGTGGGTGGGGACTGCGAGGCGTGGTCCTGGTGGGGGGACTGCGAGGCGTGGTCTTGGTGGGGGGACTGCGAGGCGTGGTCTTGGTGGGGGGGACTGCGAGGCGTGGTCTTGGTGGTGGGGGGGACTGCGAGGCGTGGTCTTGGTGGGGACTGCGAGGCGTGGTCTTGAGGGGGACTGCGAGGCGTGGTCTTGGTGGGGGGGACTGCGAGGCGTGGTCTTGGTGGGGACTGCGAGGCGTGGTCTTGGGGGGGACTGCGAGGCGTGTTCTTGGTGGAGGGATTGCGAGGCGTGGTCTTGGTGGTGGGGACTGCGAGGCGTGGTCTTGGTGGGGGGGACTGTGAGGCGTGGTCTTGGTGGTGGAGGGGACTGCGAGGCGTGGTCTTGGTGGGGACTGCGAGGCGTGGTCTTGGGAGGGGACTGCGAGGCGTAGTCTTGGTGGGGACTGCGAGGCGTGGTCTTGGTGGGGGACTGCGAGGCGTGGTCTTGGGGGGGGTCTGCGAGGCGTGGTCTTGGTGGTGGTGAGTTGCGCGGCTGCTGCCTCTCTGGGAAGCGGAGCGTGCACTTGTGGTGTGGGGCCGCTGTGGCGCCCTGGCGGCCTGGCTGTGGTCACGCTGGCTGGCGAGAGCAGGATCTAGGCAGCGGGGAGGAGACCCGAGCCGCAAGGACGCCTGGAATTCGGCCCAGCCAAATGTTGTTTTTCTTCCTAATATTCCTTACGACTACATTTTTTTATTTGTTGGTTTAAAAATGTGTTTGTCTCATCGAGATGCCCTGTAAAGGATTTTCCTCTTCACTTTTTGGGTGGTGCTGGGTTTGAACTCAGGGCCTTGGCGTGGTTCAGCCGGCGCTAGGCAGGCTGGACACGCCGCCGTCCTCTGTGCTCTGGTGGTTGTGCAGGTCGGGTCGGCTGCCTTCCGGGGCAGGCCGGACGGCGAGTCCCTGGATCTGCTTCCAAGGACAGGTCCTCACTGGGGTGACAGAGCTGCCCCACTGCACCCTGCTTTTGTACCGAGACGGGCTTCCTTGAACGTTTGTCTGTGCTGGCCTCAAACTGTGATCCTCCTTGTCTCTGCCTCCAAGAAGCTGGGATTATAGTTGTGAGCCACTAGTACCTAACTATGATTTCTTGACATTTTAAGAATGTTTTACTGGTCTAGGGTTCTGGCCCTCAGAGAACTGGTCAGCTCTGGTGTCTTCATTTCCAGTCAGTCTAGTGGGCAGTCAAAGTAAGGGCTGCCCATCCGGCTCCCTGAAGCAGGACCTGCCTCCGCCCCTCTGAGC
>NW_012267251.1:1524743-1530198 GCF_000151885.1 Dipodomys ordii
CCCCTGCCCCTCTCGGCACCCCACCCCTGCCCCTCTCGGCACCCCACCCCGCCCCTCCCAGCACCCCACCCGCCCCTACCAAAGCCTCCAGCCACGGGGTATAGGGGCCAGAGAGGCAGCAGCAGCCTGATAGTGCCTACTGTTTGGGCTTTTTTTGGTAGTTGCGGGGCTTGAACTCAGGGCCTGGCTCTTTGAGCCACAGCTCCACTTCTAGTTTCTGGTGGTTGATTGGTGGTAAGAGTCTCACGAGGACTTTTCTGCCTGACTTTGAACCTCAATCCTCAGACCTCAGCCTTCAGATTAGCTAGGATTATAGGTGTGATCCACGGTGCCCAGCACACTCCCACTCTGGATTGGCATCGGCAGGGTTCTTAGTTCCTGATCTCAGTCCTGAGTCCCTCCTAATTTTTAGGGACATATGCTTTACTGATCTCTTCTTTAACCTGCTGTGAGAATTCATCTTTTTTGGGGGGGATCTGGTCATGGGGCCTGAACTCGGCCTGGGTGCTGTCCCTCAGCTCTTCAGCTCAAGGCTAGCGCTCTACCACTTGAGCCACAGTGCCACTTCCGGCTTTTTTCTTTTTGCTTATGTGGTGCTGAGGAATCGAACCCAGGGCCTCATGCATGCAAGGCAAACACTCTACCACTGAGCCACCTTCCCAGCCCCTGAGAATTCATCTTAAGACATAGCATGCCCGCCCGTGGGCAGCGCGTGAGGCTGAAGTCCAGCCGTGGAGGTTGTGCTGGAGCCGGGGCCTCTCGCTTGGGCCTCCACTGCTTTAAGAGCTTGTCATTCCAGCACAGGATCGAACCTCTGGAGCGTCAGCTTTCTCTTTCTAACGTGTGTTTGCTAAAAGCACCAGCCTCACAGGGTGCGGTAAGGGTGAAATGGTGTAAGTCTTAGCGGAATAAGGACTCAGCAGTAACTAGCTGCTACTGTCTTCGTTGTTGATGCCAGTGTTGGGATTTGACACTACACACATATACACACAGGCCTTAATCTTGAACCTCCAAACACCCTTGCTCGGGTGCTGTCTCCCAGCTGCTGTGTCCCTGTATACAGTAGGCACTCAGTACATGATCGCCCGCCTCCTGGGTGAGGGGAATGGCAGCCGCCCAGGCGATGGGCAGCAGATGCCGTGCTGTTCCTGCTCTTTCCGTCCCACGTTGCGTCTGCATGCTCTGCCACTTGTATTATGCCTCCAGCCTGGCTTTTTACCAAGCATTTTGGAAACATGTCTCAGGGACTTTTAATTCCTAGGCTGGCTTTGAACCACAGCCCTCCAGATCTCAGCCTCCTGGGTAGCTTGAGTGCTTGTAATCACTTCCCAGCTTAATCGGAAACTTAAAAAAAAATTGTGGTTCTCTGTTTGTGTTGAGCTAAATAGCAGAGTTGATGGGTTAGCCTGCACAGAGCCTCTGAGGCCTTCCTGTCGCGGCTGTCCAGATGAGGAGGTGGGCTTTGCAGGGAGAGCACAGCCTTTCGCTGATGAGGAGGGGCCGCTCCTTCCAGACTCCATACACTGGGAAGTGGCGCTGTAGCTCAAGTGGTAGAGCGCTAGCCTTGAGCTGAAGAGCTGAGGGACAGCGCCCAGGCCGAGTTCAAGCCCCACGACCGACAAAAAAAAAAAAAAAAAAAAAACAGATTCCATACACTGTCCTAAATGTCTTCTGAGGCCTGGGTAGCCGGGCTGGGCACTGCGAGCCCCCTCCCCGCCAGCAGAGCCAGTACCAGCCATCTTCTGGAAATGGTTTGCAAGTGTGTCATAATCCACCTTGTCAAACCCGAGACTCTGTTTATTGACATTATTACTGGGCCTGAAAGTTCTTTTACGTATAAAAGCTCAAGCACATCTTTCAAGTTTAGCGATTTTTAAACACTTGTCATTGGTTCTGGTATGAGTTAGAGTAGAGCTGGGCAAAAATAAACAAGATCATATTCTCTAAGAGGAGCTGCTTGCTCAGCCTGTCCACTGGAAACATCTGGCCTTTCAAAGCCAGTCTCAAAGGAGAGCCAGGCACGCGGCTCACGCCTGTCATCGGGGTCCAGGCTGGCTCTGGCCAAAACTTGGAGAGACCTTGTCTCAACAGGAAAAGCTGGGCAGAGCGGCAAAAACTTGGAGAGACCTCATCTCAACAGGAAAAGCTGAGCAGAGCGGGAGGTGCCTCTTGTTGTCCCAGCTATGCAAGAAGAGCCATACAGCTGCAGTCCATGATGGCGGGGCAGGGGGTAGGACCATATTTGAAAAGTATTGAAGGCAGGAAGGGCTGAGAGCGTGGCTCAAGTCGTAGATCACTTCCGTAGCGTGTGTAAACTCCAGTACTGCCAAGAAAAAAAAAAAGCCAAGGGAGAGCAGAGTTCCTGGCTGCGGGAGTTCCAGCAGCCGGGCCGGGCACAGGGCTTCTCCAACGCAGGGGTTTCCATGAACAAAGAATCCACCTAAATGTCCCTTCCCGACCGCAGGTACGGCCGGCGCGGCCCCCTCCCTCCTGCGGAAGGGCGGCGCTCATTGTTAGCCCTGTGGCCAGGGCTAGCCTCAGTCCTCGGGGACCAGACTCCCTCCTCCCGGGCCTCCCCAACTCGTTCCTCCACGGAGGTTGTGGCTGCCAGTGCTTGCTTTATCACTCACAGAAGAGAAGCTTGTGTCTGCACGCGTGCGCATGGAGCCTTCACTTGAAGCTGCAAAGATCTACATATATCAAAGGTGGCTGTTATGTCTTTAGGCTCTTTTAATCTACTGTCTCCCCCCCCCCCTGCACATTGACCTGTTGAAGACCCTGGGTCAAAGTCTTGTAGATTTTCCTACCTCCCAGTCTGTCTGGCTGCTCTTCCTATGAAATGGAATTTAATCCTGTGGGCTTGGTGAGATTCAGTGTGGCTTGTGGCTTTGGTTCTGTTGGGGTTGGGTCAGTTCCGTTGGGGTTGGTAAGGATGCTATACAGGTTGGGGTTGGGTCAGTTCCGTTGGGTTTGGTAAGGATGCTGTACAGGTTGGGGTTGGGTCTGTTCTGTTTGAGTTGGGTCAGTTCCGTTGGGGTTGGTAAGGATGCTGTACAGGTGATGCTGCTCCACACCTGCCAGCCCCTCATGTCTGTGCTCACTTTAGTGCTGGAAGACTGGTTGGTGGGTTCGGATTGCAGCACCCCAACCCCACTGCTGTGGTATCGTCCACGGTGCATTGTTCTAATAGCTTCATTAGAGATGCAGTGGTTTTTCTGTTTGCATCAGCATTCCACATTTCTCCACTGAAATCCATACAGCTGGAGCTGACTGGTTTCTCTAAGCACAGTGTAAGCGGACAGGGTGAGCTCTTTTAGGTTAGTTGTGTGCTTTGTGTCTGACTTTGAGAAACAGACCTGAATGCTTTTTCCTACCTGCAAATGGCAAAGGTGCTATCTCTAATGAAGCACCTTGTCAAAAACGCTCTGTAGGACTTACGGAGGTCCTGCCACCAGTATCTTTTCTGTGTCCTTCCCACTGGGGACAGATCAGTTTCCCTGAGTCCCAGTCCCCTGGTGAAATGTGACAGCAAGACCTTGGTGCTCGTGGGTCCGAACGCAGGCCCCAGAGTGCTTCTTCCTGCCTGCCAGACCCCCCCCCCACCTCTCTGCACAAAGACAGCCTCCCAGGCTACACCAGCATCCTGAGCGGAGAGACGACCCGTGGTTTTGCCGGTGTCTCCACAGGGCGCTGGCTGGCGTCAGCCCCACAGCCACAGTTGTATTGGTGGCATTCCCATTGCCACCATCCTCACGTGAGTCTCTGCCTCTGGGTCTCTTTCCTGGCTTGTTTCTTGTCCAATGAAGTACTCTCAGCCAGCGCCCTCCAATCGCGCGTCTGTGTGCAGTGGGAAGGGCAGCCTAGCATGTGGTGGGCGCATGCCTTCACACGCCGGGTCCCAACCGGGGCTCCCCCCCCCGTGGTCTGGCTGCTCCCTGTGCTGGGGTCTCCAGGTTCCCGTCTTCTCATTTCTGTAACTTACGTGCTGTTCCCCAGGCTCTATGCGGTCTGGGCTCCCACAGGCCCCAGCCCAAGCCCCACCTGTGACCTCCCGCGCCCCCCCCCCCCGCACTTCTCAGCAGACGCCTCTCAGCCCTGGGGGACATCCGAGCCCTTCTCCTCAGTCCTGGGCCGCCCTCCATTTCAGACAGTCCTGCACAGGATGACCCCCCCAGGGCCTCTTCCCTCCCCCTCCTCCGCACATCAGAAGGGCACCGGTGCCTGCCGGGCTCCCGGGCCCAGGGCTGATCTGATCCCGTGGGGGCCTCCAGGAGGCGGCGCACTCAGCACGCCCCGCTGGGGGAAGCCCTGTGCAGTGGAGGGGGACCCTCCCCCTCCCCTCCCCTCCCGTCGAGCCTGAGCCAGGGGGGGAGTTAATCTCCCTGTACCTGGCACGGCCTGGTTACTCAGAACCCAAGCCTTCCTTCTGCTCTGACATGACAGACGCCCACTTCACGGAGAGATTATTAGTATAAAATTACTTTTTTGCCTCTAAGTTTCATTGTGCCACATTCACAGCAGTAAAATCGAGTTCCGCCAGGTGCGCTTTTCAGAGGCGGGCTGCGCTCGGCTAATGGCGTCCGGCGCATAAGCCTTTGTCAGGGGTCTGAAGCCTTTCCGCGCAAGTGACCGCGGTGTTCCCTGAGCCCGGCGGGCCGCTGCCCTCACGGCCGGGCCCAGGTGGCCCCTGTGTTCCTCCCTCCCCCGCTCTCGGCCTTCCTTCAGCAGGAATGGAGGACGGTGTCTGTTACACAGATCGCCGACTGCTGGCTCTGGGGCTGGGAACTGCGGAGAGCCGTGGGGACGCTGTGTCCCTGCCGGATCCCCGAGGTCTGGGGCCGCGTCCTCCGCTCAGCCCTTCCAGCTGGGAGCCCGTTCATTCCTCCTTCCTCTTCCAGGACGCCTTCCTTGGTCCAGCCCAGCTCAGTCACCGCTGGCTGCATAGACTGCCAAGTAGCTTCCCGGTCCCGGGCAGCACACGGATGGAGCCCTCGTCTAGTGCGGACTCCGGCCGCCGGATGGGCTCCGCCTCCCGCCCAGACCCAGTGCGGGGGCCCCCTGGCGCCCCCATTCCAGACAGGAAAATCCGGAGATGCCTTTGGGCCTGGGCCGTGCAGGAGAGGCCCAGCCACTGAATCCCACCTAGAAGGCTCCTGGGCGTCTGGACGAGTGTCCTTCTCACGAGGCCCTTGCGTTCTGCCCTGTTCAAAGTGCTGCGCGCTGCGCTGAGCTCCTCCTGCGGGCGGACGGCGCCGAGACGACGGCAGGGCCAGTGCGCGTGCGCGCGGGGAGGCCCGCGGCGCAGTCAACCTAGGGCTTGGAGGCTACGGAAAAGTAGAAAGAATCCACTCGGGAAACCCAAAGAAACTCCATCCACCCAGAGACGCGGCTGAGCCCGGCGGCGCTCCTCGGAGAGGGCGGGCGGGCTCCTTCCCACAGTGCAGCGCGGCCCGGC
>NW_012267251.1:1539425-1540076 GCF_000151885.1 Dipodomys ordii
CCCGCGCTCGCCGCGCCCCTGCCACAGCCAGGCCCCGTGCCCCTGCCAGGCCCCGCACCCGCCGCGGCAGATGTCACCGCTGGGATCGCTGCCGTGCCTGCCTGGGCTGCGGTGACAGACGGGGCGGCCAGCTGAGGGCTCGTTAATGATACACCAGCACGGTGGGAATAAATACCTAAAAATTCCCTAAAAACGCCGCACGGTCACTTTTCTTTGCAGTTATTGGCGATTTCACTGTTCAAGATCTCCAGATAGAATACACTATTAAAAGATAACACAATAAGAAACAACTCTCTCTCTCTCTCTCTGAAAATCTGGGGAGGTTACTGGATTAAAAAATCACTATTTTCACAACTACTCCCAACACAAACTTCCTGTCCACTTCTAGCAAGAAGCAGAGTTTTGTCTTAGTTTCTCTGTTTTGTTGCTGCGTGCTCGTCTTGCTGGGGTTCTGTGTGGCATTCAGTGCGTTCGCACAGCGTGCGTGGGTCCAGCCCCGACAGCTCCGTTCCTGCCAGCCTCTAGCAGCACTCTGTTCTATATTCAGATCAACTTATTTTTGTCAGTCATGGGGCCTGAACTCTGGGCCTGGGCTCTGTCCCTCAGCTCTTCAGCTCAAGGCTAGCGCTCTACCACTTGAGCCACAGCACC
>NW_012267251.1:1540126-1546969 GCF_000151885.1 Dipodomys ordii
AGTGCAGCGCGGCACCCTGCCCCGCGCGCGGGACCGCGGTGGAGGCCTTCCCGGCGTCTTCCGGCCCTGTCGCCGGCGTCTCCTCAGCTGCGGGCCGAGCGCTCCCGACCCTGTTCGCCTTTGTTTCCTGCAGGGTCTTTTTCCCGGGCAGCCATCCGGTCCGAGGCGTGCAGGTGATGAAGGTGGGGAAGCTGCAGCTGCACCAAGCCATGTTTCCCCAGGCCATGAAGAACCTGCGGCTGGTGAGTGCCGGGGGGGGGGGGGCGCACCGGCTGCGCCCGGCTGGTGCTGCGCCTCAGTCCGGTGGTGTCCCGTGGGTGTGCACACGCGCCCAAGGTGCACAGGTCCGCTGCGAAGGAGCCCTTGTTGCCCACGTGGACTGCGAGCCCTAGGTCTTGGCAAAGCTCTCTCCCGCCCTCGCCCACCCGGGGACGGCCCCCGGCCACCCACCGGGCTCCCCCCGCAGAGCGCGTCCCGCTCAGCGGAAGCGAGGCTCGGAGCCCCGCTCCGCAGGAGCCCGCGCGGCTCTTTGTGACCAGCTCAGGGCCGTGAGCAGGAACTGAGGCACATTTACACACTGGAAGCGCGTGGCTGGGAGGATTGGGGGGGGCTGGCTGGCGTTGGGATGAGTTCCTTGCTGAGGCAGGGGCTCAGCTCATATTCGCAGGGCGTCGCCTTTGCGGGAAGGGGCCTGCCCCCCCCCCGCACAGCGCCCACCCCACCTTCCCCCGCACAGACCCCCCCTCCCGTCACCGCGGTGCTCCGGAGCTCGGCTGGCCCCCGAGGGGTGGCCCGCGCAGGTGCACCGAGCGCCATGGCCGGTCTGCAGAGGGACTGTGCCGGGAGGGGAGGGCACGGCAGGCTGCGAGAAAACCAGCGAATACCTAAGGGAGCCTTAAAAATCAGCTCCCTCAATGCGCGGCCTCGTTCAAGGCTGCTCCTGACCGCTGCTGACATCAGCTTTCAGGCAACAGGAAGAGCTCTAGGGTTTCTGGGAGGTTCTCACCCTTTCCGTTCTCGTTCCCTTGACACCTTTAACAGACCGGGAGGTGCCTGGCGTTCCTCGCTGTGGGGCGTCCCTCGCCTGGTCGGTCTGGAGCGTTCCTCGCTGTGGGGTGTTCCTCGCCTGGTCGGTCTGGGGCGTTCCTCGCTGTGGGTGCCCCTCGCCTGGTCGGTCTGGGGCCTTCCTCGCTGTGGGGTGTTCCTCGCCTGGTCCGTCTCGGGTTTTCCTCGCTGTGGGCATCCCTCGCCTGGTCGGTCTGGGGCGTTCCTCGCTGTGGGGTGTTCCTCGCCTGGTCGGTCTGGGGTTTTCCTCGCTGTGGGTGTTCCTCGCCTGGTCCGTCTGGGGTTTTCCTCGCCTGGTCGGTCTGGGGTGTTCCTCGCTGTAGGCGTCCCTCGCCCGGTCGGTCTGGGGTTTTCCTCGCTGTGGGCATCCCTCGCCTGGTCGGTCTGGGGTTTTCCTCGCCGTGGGCGCCCCTCGCCTGGTCGGTCTGGGGTGTTCCTCGCCGTGGGCGCCCCTCGCCTGGTCGGTCTGGGGCATTCCTTGCCGTGGGCGCCCCTCGCCTGGTCGGTCTGGGGCGTTCCTTGCCGTGGGCGCCCCTCGCCCGGTCGGTCTGGGGTGTTCCTCGCTGTGGGCATCCCTCGCCTGGTCCGTCTGGGGTGTGCCTCGCTGTAGGCATCCCTTGCCTGGCCAGTCTGGGGTGTGCCTCGCTGTGGGGCATCCCTCTCCTCGCCTGGTCAGTCTGGGGTTTGCAGTCTGCAGACAGCGCGTGGGGTCTCCAGTTTCTACCTCAGTGACTAGAGGCAGCTTCCCCAGCCCGCCCGCCCAGGTCGGGGCCTGCACGACGCCTTCCAGAAGTCTCCAGGTGAATCGACAGGCTGTGTGGCGGGCTCCTCACGCCCACGGCTTGCTCGCATCTGCAGAGTGGGCTCAGGCGCGTTCTTCTGTGTGCAAAATGAAGGCGCTGCGGCGAGGAGACGAACGGGCAGAGCGGATCCACCCGATCAGCACGGCCGGCTAAGCGCCCTGTGCTTTGAATAGGACACAGACACTAACCCCCGCCCCCCAGCCCGCGGTCCTCCTCCCTCCCCCCCCCTCCCCGTCCTCCCCTCGCTGCTTCCGCAGAGGCGGTTTTGCAGTGCACTCGGTAGGCAGGGAGCCTTCAAGCCCCCCCCCCCCAAGTCCACACCAGAGAGCTGGGCGTGTATGGGAATCCCCTCTCCACGTGAGGGCCAGCCGCAGAGACGGGCCAGGCCCAGACCAGGCCTCACACCCGCCTGGGTGATGGAGCAGGGCTGGGTGCGGACGCCCGCAAGCCCCCCGGATGCTCCCGAGGGCCCTCACACCCTGTGACCTCGTCTCCCCTCCTGTAAGCCAGCCTCCCCTCTTCCAGAAACTTCCCTCGGCAATCTTCAGGGCATTTCCCCCAAAGAAGCACAGGCATGGAGCCTCACGGCTGCCAGATGGAGGGTGGGGTGGAGCAGAGCTTGCGGTCGTGAGGCCTGAGCTCCAACTGCAGCTTCCCCGGCCTCCTCGACCCCAGACCCGCGCGTCCGGCCAGGACACCGGGGTGTGGCACGAGGCCACGAGGCTGGCGCCAGGTGCTCGGGTCCAGCTGGCCGCGTACAGGGCGGTCTCCACGCGCGTGATTCTGCTTTTAGGAGGAGGCCACTGCCTGCTCTCTGGCATTGTGGGGGGGCGAGGCCGGGCGCATGGCATGCTTCCAGCTGAAAGGAGTGTGTAACCGGCGGCTGGTTCTGACCATCCCCCTCACAGGGCAAGCGTCCTGTGGGCAGCGCTGCTGGTGTAGGTGTGTGTCCACTGGGCGTGGGGATGAGGAATGGCTGTGGGTATCTCCTGGGGCGTCGAACAGAGGCACATGCCTGGGCACAATCCTGCCAGGTTCGTGCTTCGGGGATGGGTTTCCTGAAGGCTCTCGGAGCTGCACGGGGCCTCAGAAGCCTGGCTGCCCTCGCCTGTGCTGCCCTGGCTGAGAACCAGCCGCAGAGCAGCGTCCACCCGGCCAGGCGGTCTGAGGTGGCAGCCACTCCTGCACACGCCGGGCTGAGGGACTGGGCAGCCAGCAGGAGGACAGGAATGGATTCTTTGCCTCCTGAAAGGATGGAGACCCTGGAGATAATGGAATAAAATGGCGCGAAGAAGGTTTCCAGAGCCTGGTGAGGAGCAGAAACTGAGAAGCTTCAGAAACAGACGTCACAGGTACCATCAGGACCCAGGCTCTTGCAGAAGAAGAAGCCATGTGGCCAGCTCAGAGCCGCTCTCATTTCCACCTCGAGAAGCCCTGCCTGCTGCAGGCTCCGGGAGCCCAGCCCGGCCCCGCCCTGGCCTAGTGCTGGGCTGGCCTTGGTTATAGAAGTCGGGTCGCAAATCAACTGTCTTTCTGCTCAGAGGCTGGCTCTTTAGGCTGGAGATTCAAACTCCTTGCACTGTACTTTGTTTAATCCGGCCTCTTCCATGGTGAGGCTCTGTCTTTTCCCGGGTGGGAATAGGAATTCAAGCCGCTCCTTTTGTGATGTGCGGTTTTCAGCTGCTCCCTCACATCCAGCCGGCCGGGTGCAAGCACAGCCAGACAGGTCCCTGCCCCAGCCTGCTCCCGCTCCCGCCCCTCACAGTAGGTGATTAAAGCATCGGTGCTGTTTTTCCCATCTCTTGGTTTGCTCTAGGGATTCCTGACTCTGGGTCGTGTTCTTATTTAGGAGTCTGATGTGAGCCCTCGACACGCACAGGAAATAGACACGTGCACACTGGCTTGCAGAGCTGGTGGCGAAGGAGCTTCAGGGGCTGTTCTCGGCCCTGGAAACGTGCAGCGTCCCAGTCATGCGTGAGCAGGAGGAAGGAGCGGGAGGGAGGGTGTTATCATGAATGCTGCCTCATTCTCCTTCACATAAGAAGTAATAGCGTAGGATTGGGTTTTGAACAATAACAACACCCAAAAGAGACACTGTAAGGAAGAAAACGTGGACAGACTCCAGGTGTAGTGATTAAGTGTTCATAAAGAACATGAAGCAGAGTTTCCCTGCTAGGAAGTAGCAAGAAGGAGTCAGGGGTCCGACACTGGGCGGATGCTGCTCCCCATTCTACTGGATAGCTAACAAGGCTCGGGCGAAACTCAGCAGCTTAGAAATGTACACTCAAAGTGACTGTGTCTCAAGTGAAAAAGATCACACAAAGAGCCAAGAATATCCCAATTGTGAAAAAAAGCAATCACTGAATTATCTGACAACAATTTAAAATAGCTATTATAAAATGCTTAAATAGGCAATTACAAATACCTTCCAAGCAAATGAAAAATCAGAAAATCACGGTAAAGAAATAGAAAATAGCTGGATTCCAGTGGCTCACACCTGTGATCCTAACTAGAGGCTGAGATCTGAGGACCGAGATTCAAAGCTAGACTAGGCAGGAAAGCCCATGAGACTTTTTTCTTTTTTAAATTGTGAAAATACTGTACAGAGGGGTTTCAATTACATGGGCAAGATAATGAGTACATTCTTATCAAGCATTGTAGCCTCCTTTGTTTCCCCTTCCCATCCTCCCCCTACCCAACCCTCCATGAGACTCTTATCTCCAATTAACCACCAAAAAGGTGGAAGTGTGGCTCAAATAGTAGAGCACTAGGCTTGAACAAAAAAGTTCAAGAACAGCACCCAAGCCCTGAACTCATGCATCAAGACCAGCACAGAAAGGAAGGAAGGGAAGGAATAGAAGATACAAAGAAGCAAACAGGAATTGAAGATCCAGGAGACATACTAACTAAAATAGAGTCAGCAACAGAACAGAGGCTACCAAGGAACAAACTGGTGACCAGAAACCACCTGACCTGAAAAGAACTGAGAAGAGTACAATTAAATAGAGCCTCCAGAATCTGTACATCAGCGACAATCGATAAGGTTATTGTCCCAGAAGGAGAAGAGAAGCAGGTGGGTGGGAAGGTCTGAGAAAAACAATGTTGGAAGCATCAAATCTGAGAAGAGGAAATAAAATCATCTCATCACAGACGACCTGGTGCTGTATATAGAGCAAACACACACATACACTGTTAGAACTAAGAAATGAATCCACAAACTAGAATACAAAATCAACATTATCAGTCAGTTGTGTTTTTATATATTAGCAACAGACAATTCAAAATGAAATTAAAGAAATTATTCTATTGATAATAGCATCAAACAGAATAAAATACTAAGAATTAAAGAGATGGAATAAATATTTAAATAAAACCTCTAACGTTGAAAGGCCCAGCCTGAGTAACAAAGTGAGACCATATCTCAGAAACCAAATGGTACCTGCGGCTCACACCTGTAGTCCTAGGTTCTTGGGAGGCTGAGCTAGAAAGAGGATTTGAGGCTAGACCAGGCACAAAATCCACAAGACCTCATCTCCATAGAAGAGAAGCTGGTAGCAAAGGCCCGTTATTCCAGCCACTCTTGAGAAGCCTAAAGTAGGCCGAGCAAAGGTCAGCACACAGCTGGGCAGAGCCGCTCCTAAAGGTGTCCCTTGAAAACCAGGGCAGGAAGTGTGGCTCAGCAGCAGAGCAGCAGCCTAGCAAGCATAAGGCCCAGAATTCAAACCAGGCTACAAACAAAACCAGGTAGAACGGAAAGGAGAAAGTAAACAAAACCGCGAGTATAGCTAGATGCTCCAAAGCCCTTTAGTCTACCATAGATAGAAGAACTCGACGGAAAACCAGCAGGATGTGTGAAAATTCAATAACACCACCAGCAGTGGGGTCTAATCAGCATTTATAAACACTTCACACCACAGCAAAATACACGTTCTTCCTAAGGATCTACTGAGCACATATAGAGTAGGCCACATTCTGGGCCATAAAACAAATTCCAATAAATGTGAAAGATTCATTCATGTAAAATCATGCCAAGTAAAGTCTCCGACCACAGCCAGAGAGTTCAGTTAGAAATCAATAACCACAGTGGGAAACAACATCAAGTGCAAGTCCTGTCTGGGTCTGGGGCGTCCGCGGTGGAATTTCTTGTCCATGTCATTCGGTGGAGACCCCGAGGCTGGGGGAGGAGACGGGGCTTCAGGAGCAGCCGCTGGACAAGAGATGAGCTGAGCATGGCCACAGCAGATCTGCCCTGGAGGCGTGGCCGCCTGCCCGAGGTTATACATCGTCATCATCCACCACCATTACTATCATCATCATCATCATTAATTACTTGGTACAGGGCCCCGGGCCCTCCCTCCTCTGGGCCTAGCTTGTGTCACACCTCTATAGAATACAGTTTGGCTATGGTGATGACAAAGTAGTTACACCCTGACTCTGACAGGCCAGAGCGCCCCTAAAGCCAAGGCCAGGTCTTGTTCCTCCCGGAGACCCCGCACTGTGCTTGGGGAGCCTGGGGTCTGGGTGGCCCTTGCTTGCACACCTGTTTGCACGTCCTGCACTCGGCACCTGCTTCCTGCTGGGACGGGCGGCCTGGGAAAGCTCACGCCGCTCCTCGTGGCCTCTGCCTCCGCCCTGGCCCAGGCTCGGGAAGTCGTGGATTGGATTCCGGGCGCAGCGGAAAGTGTAGGAGATTGCGATAAGATTCATATGTTTGCATCAAAAATCAGTATGAGCCGGACATGGTTTCCGGCTTGAACCCGTTATCTGCGTTATTCATTCTGTGTAATCTGTCGCCACAGTTCTAAAATTACTTTCTTTTTAAAGAAGCGGTGAGGCTGGAGTCGGTCGGGACCGTTCTTTGTCGGTGGTGAGCCGCGCCCGGACGGGCCGAGGCCGGGCCGCCCTCGGAGGCGCCGCGGTGCCCTCCCCGCGCCCAGCTCCGCTTGCCATTTCCGCTTGCCAGCTCGGCGGGGGG
>NW_012267251.1:1550301-1558770 GCF_000151885.1 Dipodomys ordii
GCTCTACCACTTGAGCCACAGCACCACTTCCAGCTTTTTTCTTTTTGCTTATGTGGTGCTGAGGAATCGAACCCAGGGCCTCAGGCATGCAAGGCAAGCGATCTACCACTGAGCCAGCTTCCCAGCCCTGTATTATGTAAATGAGAATTTACAGTACTTGTGTTTGTGTTGGCTTATTTCATTTAAATGTGCCTTGGGCTCCATCCAATATGCTACACACCCCAGGATTTCATTCATCTTAATGGCTGAATGATATCCCACCGTGCACTGTGCACCTCATTTTCTTTGTTGAGAAGCGCCCAGGCTGGTCTACGTAGCGGGACTTTGAGCAGCGTCACAGGAAGCAGAGCTGGCAAGGGCCCGTTGTATCCACCGATGTCAAGCCCTCCTGCCTTCCCAGAGGACGGTAACTACATCAGATGCCAGTTCTGTTTTTTAAGGAAATCCCCATTTCCTCTACCATATCTGTACCCATTTACGTTTCCCCATCCTCATCAGCGTTTGTTCTGGTTTTCATTTGGATAATGGCCGTTTTAGCTGCTCAGTTGCTATCTTGTTATGGCTTTCGTTTGCACTTCATGATGACTCGTGATAGCTTTTTTTCTTGTATTTGTTGAATATATGCATCTGTGCTTTTGAGAAATCTATTCAGATCAGTTGCCTATTCTATTATTGGCTGGTTTATTGAGACTTCTGAGTCCCCCGGTGATAAGACATTAACTCTTTTGTGGGTGGGCAGCGGCAGGTATTTCCTCCCACTCTGTAGTGTCTCTTCATTCTATTGGTTTTCCCTTGCAGTAAGGAGTTTTTCGTTTGGTGTGATCTTGTCTGTCAGTTTTTGCTTTGGTTTTCTGTGATTCTGAGATCATATCTAAAATGTCAGCTTTGCCTCTGGCAATAAAGTCGTCGCCCAAGTGAGCGGGGCTCTGTGTCGCAGGCCTTTGATCGTTTCTTGGCACGGTTTTGTACACGAGGCCAGACCAGGGTCAGCCTTCCACATGTGGGCAGCATCTTCCCTCCAGCCTGCACGTGGGCGCCAGTCCCCGAGCACAGTGTTCCTCGCTTGCCATCTTCATGAGCATACTTGTTCTCCCCCGCACCGCGTACTGAGAGCCCGGGACTCCCCAGCTCTGTGCATGGAGATTCCCTCTCGCAGCGCTGGTCGGGGCAGTTTTCCCTAGACAGCGGGATGTCCTGTGCAGGTGCCTCCAGGGTCTGCAGATCTGTTTTCCTGCACCGCCATCTTGCTTCTGTTGCTATGGATGGAAGGTGTGTCTTGAAATCAGGTATGTGTCGCCTCTGGCTGCTTTTTCTTCTAGATAGATATGTCTGCTCAGGCTCTTTGGTGATGAAGCAGGACTTCGAGACATTGTCTTATTCTTTATGATAACTGTGGTGTACATTATTTATTCACAAACTATTGCTAGCATAAGAATTCTCATCCTGAATCTTAGGAAGATAGCATTTGGGCCTTACTGGAAAGGGTAGGAAGCTGTTTTGGATTTTATTATAAAGGTGATGGATGGAGGGATTACAGCTACATAAGTCAGGTATTGAGTCCATTTCTTTTTGAGAATTGCCACCCCCTCATTTTCTCCCAGTTTTTCCGCTCCCGACCTCCCTCCCTGCCAGGTTGTATAGTTCATTTCCAACATAGTGTCTAGTGAGCACCACTGCAGAATTGCTTCATCCTTCATGCCACTGTTTCTGTGCTCCCCTTCTGTTCCCCAGATCCGATCAATGTAAACAAGACAAAGGGTATGGAAATCAAAAACAATGACAAAATGGAATAAACCAAAGGGGGAGGAAATGAGCCGTAATTAATACAATAAAAAACACCTAGTTTCCATTTCTTGGAGTTCATTTAGACAAGCATCATTTTATGTGATCAAATGCGCTTGTGCCCTTATGATCCTCTCCTGAGAATATCCTGATAGAAAGTCTTAATGCAAAAGGAGAAGAACGTCCAGACATGTGGCTCCTGGGTCACTGTGAGCACTGTGTGACCCTGTGCATTGAGCTCTTTTATCCGGATCCGTGGCTTCGTGGGCTCAGGCCGCCCACGCTGTTCACGCCGCTCAGGTCACACTCGCTCTTCTCCCATTTCCTCCTTGCCGCTTCCCGGTTTTTTTGGCCTGCTTTCCCGCCTTCCTGCTTTGGACAAATAGACGATGTCAGCCTTTCTCTTCCTCTTCCAAAACACTTAAATCTTTTCTGGCTCAGCCACCCTGGGCGCAGGGCGGACTGCAGTGAGGAGGAGACCCGTGCGCTGGAGGCCCTTGGATACCAGCAGAGATAAGACATGCGGCTCTAGTGCGAGAGTGCCAGCCCTGAGCAAAAGCAGCTCGGGGACTGTGCCCAGGCCCTGAGTTAAGCCCAGGACTGGCGAGAAATCGAAAGGAAAGGAAAGGGCACCCTCCCTGCTCCTCTCCCCCTTCCAGACCTCCCTCCCTCTCTCCCTCCCTTCCCCTTCCTTCCAGAGGGAGCAGCAATCACAGTGGCACTGATGTGCCATAGCCTAACAGGACCTGCCTACTTTGAAGCAGAGAAAGCTGAGCACTGGGAGCCGGAGTCCAGAGGGCATGTCTGCAGGAGCTGTCTCTTGCCCCGACCCCTTCCTGTCCCCTTTCTCTGCTTCCTGTCCACCATGATGAGAAATGCTCCGCTTCACCATGCCTTCCATGGTGGACTGGCCCCTCTGAATCCACAGGCCAGAATTAGTTTTCCCTCCTTTAAGTTGCTTGTGCCAGGCCTTCTGTCACAGGCCATAGGTTCAATCCCTCGAACCACCTGTAATTCTGGCCACTTAGGAGACTTGGAGCAGAAGATCATGGTGTGAGGACAGCCTCGCAGGGCTCCATGGCGTCGCCAGTCACCCCGAGATCCGGAGCCGGGGATGTGCTTCACAGCCTCCACCCATCACCCCGAGATCCGGAGCCGGGGATGGGGAGCGCCGGGCCTCCAGGTCCTGAGCCAAATGCTTGCACTACCAAAAGAGATGCCACCAGATCCTCCAAGCAGCCATGAAATTAAAACAACTGAGAAAAGCCTTTAGATTCTGATACAATGATGTATGAGCCTAAGGCTTCTTAAGATTTCACGTGCACATGAAAAGCAGCTGTAAAACAAAGGCTGTGTGTCCAGGTCCGAGGGTGTGCCCAAGGGTAGAGGGCCTCCTCCCGCCCAGCATGAGGCCCTGGGGTCCAGGACCCCCCAACAGAACACTAAATCTCTCCAGTACTTCCCGTGAGCACTTCTGAGGATCAGCCGGTTGCTTTCTTGTTTTCTCTTTGTATCTGTGTTTTATTTTGTGAACGATCTCTCCTGCTTTAGTCAGCCTGGGGTGGACGGCTGTCCTGGGGTGGACGGCTGTCCTGGGGTGGACGGCTGTCCTGGGGTGGACGGCTGTCCTGGGGTGGACGGCTGTCCTGGGGTGGGTGGTTCTCCTGGGGTGGACGGCTGTCCTGGGGTGGACGGCTGCCCTGTGTGGCGGAATGTTCTGCAGGCGCTGTGCTGTTGGTGGCGCGTGGGCTCTGAGTGGACGGTGACCGCAGGATAGGTGATGGGGAGGGATTCCCCGAGGGTCAGGTGCAGGATGATCCCAAATCAGTCAGCACTCACGCGTGTGTGAGACAGAATCGCCACGTGGTTCATCTGCATTTCCTTCCGCGGGTCCGAAGCCCAGTTAGGAAGCGCAGCCGGCTCCCGCAGCCGCCTAGGGGAGCATCGTCTTGGTTTCTCTGCGGCTACTCCGGACCCCGGCCCACAGCAGACAGAGCTCAGAAAGGACGAAGGCCGCGGGCCCAAGGGCAGCGCTCCCGATGGAAAACAATCCCGTCAGCGCAGGTGGTGTGGACAGCCCCGGCCCTGGCAGGGGGCTCTGCCCCCCATCCCCCACCCTGCAAGTGACTGACATGTGTTCTTTCCCCTCACACACACGCCCCCCCCCCACCACCTCGTGTTGCTTCTTCAATGACTGGGCCGGAGGCAAGGCCTGGCCTCCCTCCCATAATAGAAGAGGCCGGGCTGGGCGGCGGCCTCCACAGGGGGAAGGAATGGAGTGCTCGCTCACTTGTTGCCACCCAAAGTCGGGCTGACCGAGGGCATGCGCGTTAGAAGCTGCTGGAACATGCTCCTCCCGTGCCCGGCCGGGCCTCCTCCCGGCGGGGTTCTCCCCTCCGGCCCTCACCCGTCCTGTTTTCCACTCTTGGTCAGGGCGGCCGGGCTGGCACCGCCGTGTTGTGGGAGATGGAAGGGCCCTGGAGAGATGAACGCGGGTCCCCGGGGCAGGAGGCCGGGGCAGGCCGGGGAAGGCCGGGGGCCGCACCGACTCGGAGGAGCCATCATGCGGAGGCTGCGCGGGGCACTGGCTGGCTTCCGCCGAGGAGCCGCTCATGTTGATCACATGCGCGTGTGCTGCCAGCAGCCCCTGGCGTGAGCTGACAGGGGGACACAGGCCAGGCCCCGCCACCGTGAGGGGGGACCCTGTCCGTGACCCTGTCCGTAGTCCCTCCCCTCCCAGTTGAAGGCTCGGATTCCAGAAACCTCTAGGCTCTGCCCAGGTGATCCAGGCAGGCCCTACCCAGGGCCTGGGAGCTGTGAGGCGTGGGTGCTGGGTGGTCACAGAGCAGGAGCCTTGCCCAGAGAGGTGAGCGGCGCCCGCTGCTCCGGGGAGGGGGCTGAGGGGGAGGGAGGAAGCGTCCTGGGGACCAGGACAGCCTTGGCGGTGTCTGTCCAATCCCGGGCTGGTTCTGCTCTTGCTGGCACGTGCCCAGCTCTGCTGGATGCAAGCACCGAGCACCAAGGCCCAGTGTCCACCTGGACGGCCAAGCCATCTGCAGTGACTGCCTGACCCCGTGACCCCGGGCACCGGGACCCAGGGAGGATCCGACCCCAGTGGACTGGGTCTTGAACACACTTGCGGTGACTGCGCTCCTGGCCGAGCCGCGGGGCGAGGTGCGGGCCGGCCCGTGCTGGGACGGGACAGGCTTTGTCCCTGGACATCTCAGGGACCAGCAGGGCTCAGACCAGGCCACGGTGCTGCGAGGCCCCCAGCCTCGCCTTGACTCGCTTTCCCCAGGCAGAGGGACGAACGACAAACTAGACAGAGAAGACCCGCGACTCTGAGTAGATAAACGTGAACATTTAATGCCACCGTACTTTGAGTCTTTTAAACACCAGATTCTTTTTTTGACCACATTATACACCTCCACAGCCAGCAAATAACGCCTTCACACCAAGGAATGGCACACGGTTTCACAGACTCACACCAACAGCTCATGAGAACTGTGTAACCTTTTTCAGACTCTCCTCCAGGTAGTCTGCTCCTATTTATCATGATCAAGCCAATGGCTTTTCTATAGCTCTGGAAAGACCCACACACAAAACCCAGCCTGCACCGGGCTGGCCAGACCTGCCTGTCACCAAAGTGGAGAGTTTCTGACCGTAACGAATGAGCTTTATTAAAAAAAAAAAATTAACAGCAAACACTTATGAGCTAAGAACTTAAACATTTTTAAACAGCACCCGTCTTCTATCCAGCTAAATGGTGAATTTGAAATGAGGACATCCAATACTATCATCCACCGTGAAAACAAGGTTTTGAGGGCCTGTCTGTGAGTTTGCTGATTCTGACACACGTGCATGCCTGTCTGTGAATTTGTGGTTCTGACACACTCAGGCCTTGTCTGCAACTTTCCCACACAGAAGCATAGCCGTATGTACATATATAACACACACAACCCACAAGCTCGGCGTGCAGAGCCGCATCTGGTAGAGAAGAAACTGAGTTCCGGAGACGCCCGTCACACGTCCAAGGCCCAGGGCACTATGGTCGGAGCTGGCATTGGCACCTGGGTTTCCTGCCCTGCCCCTTCCCACCTGTCACCTGCCCCGTACACACATCCACCGAGGGCACACTCCCGGGCACGCTGGGTGGAGGCCAGGGCCTGTGAGCCTCTGCCTCTCCCCGCCCACCCAAGCACCTTGGCCACCTTACCTCGTTTCCTCCTCCCATTCCCGCAGGGCGCCACCGTCACCCAGCCTCCCACGGGGTGACCCAGGCCTGGCGAGAGGCGGCAAGGCCCCGGGCAGCAGAGCGCCCAGCCCCCAGGGATGGAACCAGGCCGGGCACCAGCTCTGTGCACTCAGCAGCCTCTCGTCAGCCCAGCCCACCCTCCCCTGGGGACCCAGGGAGGGGACGCGATGGCTTGGGTCCCCCAGGACGGGGAGTCATGGACAGAACCCTGGGCCGGGCCTCTGCCGGGCGCCTTCCTGCAGGCCCAGCAGGCGAGCCCCTGCTCAGCGCTGCGGACGCTCTTCACCAGGCTGCGGACGCGTTGCCACGTCCCTTGCCTTCCACGCGTTGCCACGTTCATAGCCATCCACGTGTTGCCACGTTCATAGCCATCCACGCGTTGCCACGTTCATAGCCATCCACGTGTTGCCACGTTCATAGCCATCCACGCGTTGCCACGTTCGTTGCCATCCACGTGTTGCCACGTTCATAGCCATCCACGTGTTGCCACGTTCGTAGCCATCCACGCGTTGCCACGTTCATAGCGTGTTGCCACGTTCATAGCCATCCACGCGTTGCCACGTTCATAGCCATCCACGCGTTGCCACGTTCGTAGCCATCCACGTGTTGCCACGTTCGTAGCCATCCACGCGTTGCCACGTTCATAGCCATCCACGCGTTGCCACGTTCATAGCCTTCCACGCGTTGCCACGTTCGTTGCCTTCCCTTCAGCCTCCCCGGGAGCAGCGGAGGTGCTGCACACAGCCGTGGCCGGACCTTTGCCCTGTTCCTGCATTTCTCCTCCCTCCTCCTGCCCCCGGCCTCCTCGGAGACTGCGGGAGTGAGAACAGAAAAAGCCCCGGACGGTCCACGCGCTCACACTCCGTGCGGAGGAGGCGGACGTGTTTCCAACTGTTTCCAACTGTGGTGTGTAAATAAACTCCAACACACGGCATCTCTGCCCGTCCACGTCCTCAGCTCCCCTCCGAGCTGTGACTGGAGCTTGTCTGCCGAGGGCCTGCGAGCCTGGGCGCAACGTGACCCGGTACGGTGGACGCTGCCCGGCACCAGTCTGTGCCAGTCCGTGCCAATTGGCTCAGGTCTGGGCAGGACCACTCAAAAGCGGAACACCTTTTGTGCAGGGACACACAGATCAGCTCTGGAATTTAAAACAACAGAAAAACCAAACAAACGTTTTGGGGATTGATCAAAGTTTTAATAGCATCCCGAGTGGGAATTCTTATTTTATTTATTAGTGGGGAATAATTTTCAATTTAGAAATCCTATTTGTCAGGAAGATTGCTGAGTGGCACAGTGTGTGTGTGTGTGTGTGTGTGTGTGTGTGTGTGTGTGTGTACTGCAAATGGTAACTCTGTGTGTGTGTGTGTGTACTGCAAATGGTAACTGTTTCCAGAGGAGGAAAAAGCACCAGGAACGCAGTATTCCTGCTCACAGTCCTGTGCTGCCGTGGCTCTAAGGCTGAGCTTTGTTTCTTTTGCAGCAAAGCGGCCACCGGCCTCTCCGTGAGCATTGCTGTGGCGGCGCGGGGCTGTCGCCGTGAGCGTTGCTGTGGCGGCGCGGGACTGTCCCCGGCCTCGGGAGGGCAGGGCCCCAGGGACGTGGGCAGTGCGTGGCTCAGTCGGCAGCAGACCTGCACGCGGGAGCCCGCTTCTAAAGACAGCGGCCTTGGTGAGCGGCGTGCAGTGCACGCCGGCGTGCAGTGCACGGAGTGGGCCGCACGTGTGGGCAGCAGCGCAGCGCACGTGTGGGCAGCAGCGCAGCGCCGGCCGGAGCTCTTCCCATGCCCACGGCCACACACCTGCCACAACACTGGCACCGGACGCAGCTTCCCGCCACGCGGGGCTGTGGGCTGCAGCCCTGCCCGACAGGGGTGAGGGCGGCCTGGCAGCAGCTGCCCAGACAGACCCGGAGCAGCAGACCCTGAGGCCCAGAGACGGCGGCCGGGCACACACACTCCGGTGAACACCGAGGGGTTTCCTGTCCACGCGTGACTGGAGGCCCTGTGGCCAGCTGGCACCTCGGCGTGTGTGGAAGGCTCTGTGCTCCCTGGATGACAGCAGTGGCCGACATGACTTCAGCCACCTCCCGAGGGAGCGGGCCAGGACCCCGCCACCCCCAGCCGGCCGCGTGGCTCTCTCCTCTGTGGAGCACTAGAAACGAGACCTTTGCCTTCCGGGGGTTCCATCACCCCCTGGGAGCCCCAGAGGGGGCACTCTTCGGGTGGAGGTGCCCGCCACGCTGCTGACAGGCGCCCTGAGCCCCAACTCGGTGCAGTCAGACAACAGCAGGGCCAGAGACACTGTCCCGTGCTCGCCTCGCAAGGCGGTGCGCGCTGAAGCGAGATGGTCGTTTGCAGCACATCTGGGTGAATAAGGGGAGGGAGGAAGGACAGGGAGGGAGGGAAGGGTAGGGAGGGAGGGGAGGGAAGGGCG
>NW_012267251.1:1558820-1573031 GCF_000151885.1 Dipodomys ordii
GGGGGGGGGGAGGGGGAGGGGAGGGAAGGGCGGGGAGGGGAGGGCAGGGAGGGAAGGGGCAGGGGACAACACACTCAGACCACACTGTCACAGGATCCCGGGGGATGGCCAAGTGGCCCCCTGGGACGCCCTCTGCTTGGTTAGGTTCTTCCGTCCTCTCCTGTACCGCACAGCTGTCTGCAATGTCTGCGGTGGGTCTTGTCAGGAGGCAGCTGGCTCTGTCCGCTTGCATCCGGCTGGGCTCCCTCGCCCGGGACAGCTCAGAGATGCCTCACTTCACGAGCATTTCCACAGCATCCACAGCATGGTCACCTTTGACCTGCCCGCCCCCCCCCCCCATCAAAACTAAGATGTGTTTCAGATCAGTGATGCTAAGGGATGTCGAAGGGCAGACTCGAACCCAGGGGAATGTGGTTCTCGGGCCCAGGGGCCTGCTTGTGCACCGGAGCTCTGGGTGGCTGCGGAGGCCCAGGCAGGTGAGGGAGAGCTGGGGCAGTGGCATGGTGGGAGGGGCCCCATCTCCAGGGCCGCCTTCGTGGGGCGCAGGCCCGCCCCACAGGAGCCGCGCTGGCTTCTGGTCCCTGCGGCGGCCCTCTGTGCCCACTCAGGGGCCAGGCACCTGCCAGCCTTGAGCGGCTGTCACGGGAGGGGCTGCGGCCTGTGGGTCTGGAGGGCAGAGCAATGGACACGCTGGTTCATGGGCCCGAGGGGCCAGTCAGCGTGGCGGCCTGGCCTGGCAGGCCCGGCGTGTGGGGGGGGGCTGCTGCGGGTAGACAGGGTGAGGAGCGTGCGAGCCCCAGCACACTCCCGGTTGGCGGGGAGGACGCTGGGTCCCCAGGGTCCAGGCAGTGTCCCGAGGGCTGCGTGCCGTGGCTTCCGTGGTAACAGGTGCAGGATTCTGAACGGAGTAGCAGCTGCGTGATGCGGCTCCCCGGGGGTTGTGCGACATAGGGGTGGCATCCAGGTGGGACAGCTTCCCGTGGCTCCTTGTCCTAAACCTGCGGTGTTGGCATCTTGCGGCGCTGCACGGAAGCCCCGCCCCTCGTCACTGACGTCACCAAACAGGAACCTGTTTGAACCTGGCTGAACCGGCCCAAGCTTCCAATCCAGAGTCTTTGGGATCCAAAGGAAAATAAACTTGTTATGAGGCGATGAGAACCCCGGCACCAGGAGGAGGCCGGCTGTTCCCCCGGGACCACGTGTCCCCCGGGGCAGCCCGGTCCTCTGCTGATCGCAAAATCGCACTGACCCCCCCCCCCCGCCTCAACTTGCTATGTGGGGAGACTCAGGGTCGCCAGCCACCGAGCCCGCTCTGGAAAGGCAGCAGAGCCCGCGTCCGTTTGAGCGGCCTTGTCAGAGGCACTATAACAGATGGTCGACATTTATTCGTACGCAACACAGGTCAGGAAATCGTTCTACAAACACAACTTACTTAGAAACATCAAGTCAGAAATAGGATAAAACACCGAGAAAACGCTGCGAGCACAAGTCACAAGGGCGGGGCTTTCTGTCCTCGTGGCTTTCACCTTGACTAGCACCATCTGCACACAGACACGGACACAGACGGCGGGTAACCGTAAAGGTTTGCAAGGCACTTGATCCGTCACTCTGGGCCATGCTGGCGTGGCGTCTCCGCGGCGGCACGTCCTCACCGGGAGTTCCACGCGCACGGCCACGTCCACACCGGCAGCTCCACGCACAGACGCACTCCTCACGGTTCCTCCGAGTGCTTTTCTCTGTCCCGCGCGGGGCCCCTGCGCCCCGCGTGCTTCCCATGGCTCTCCCCTTCCGCGTGTTGTTTGGTGTCTGCACCTTTCCTACGGAAAACAAGGGACAATCCGCCTTCCTCTCCACGCGCATCCACACTTCCACCGACCTTCGTCCTCCGTCTGTCCTGCCGTCGCTGGGCGCCCTGGCCGCGCCGGGGGTGGCGTCTGACGTCCTGGGAACCGGCCGGCCCCACCTCCTCACCGGCGCCTGGAGGTGACGTCAAAGCAGGTGATCATCATGAGGTGAGCCTTGCAGAAGTTGACCCGACTCTCCAGGCGCTCGGTCACGCACTCCAGCGCCTCCAGGTACTCCAGGGAGCCCAGCTCCAGCACCTGCTCCAGGTCAACTGCGTGAGAGGAAGAGGCTCTGTGAGCTCCAGCCTCGGCCTCCGCCGCCCTCACCCTCCCTCCACCTGCCCTCCACCTCCTGACCCATGCTGAGGACTGCCTGGGCCCCTCCACTCTTCCCCATTAGCTGCAGCTGGCAGGCTTTGGGGGACAGGGAGAAGCTCCCCTTTGGGGGTCTCGCTTGAGTGACACGGGGACCTCGTTACCCTTCAGGCCCCTCAGGCAGCAGTCCTGCCTCTCGGCGCATCCTCACGCCGACTCCACGCTCACAGTTATTGGGGGTGGGGGAGATGATAAACCAGAGCCATATTAATCATGGAGAGTCCCAAGGTCAGGACAGCTGAGACCTGGGACCAGGAAGCCTCCACTCCAGCCAACATGGCGCGTGGTGGCCAGGTCAGCCTCCTCTGTCCCTCAGCGGCCAGGAAAATGGGCTTGTTGCCCGCCGCCAGCGGCAGGGTGCTACAGAGGCTGGATCCAGGCCGCGTGAGCCCAGGCCAGGAAGTCTGTGTCCGAGTCCCGGCCGGGCCACACTGGCTCTGCACCCCCAAGTTCTGCCAGCACCCGTTCCTTAAGAGCAAGGTGATACCATCTGCAGCCTGCCCGGCCCGTCAGCCCTGCGTTAGTGACAAGAATGAAACAAGGAGCAGAGGCAGCAAACTGTCCCATGCTGCGGAGCCTCGGGGCTGCAGCGGGGGCGGCTTCCCTGCAGCGCGGGGGCGGCTATGGTCCGGCTTTGCAGCCAGCCGCAGCAGAGGCCAGGACAGCAGGGCATGGTGGGGTGGGGGGCCTGAGCACCCATCCGGTGGGTACAAAACAGAACCCAGTGTGCGCAGGCGCATGGGCAGCCTCGCTCGCAGCAACCGGAAAGACAAATGGACGCCAGCGGTCTGTCGGCGCCGGCGCTGTCTGGGTTTTCTGTCTGTGCCCCTTCCACACAGCCTACCAGAACCCCCGGGCTGCGGACGGCACAAAGGCCAGAGCAGGTGGCTGCTTCTGAAGCATCTGGGAGCCCATCCTAGAGAAAGCTGGGGCTGTGGAGGCTGAAGACCACGTCCAGGTCTGCCTCGGGCACGCACCGCCGCAGAGAGGAGACGCGCACAGCGCAGCCTCCACAGCGGACTCCGGCTAATGGCTCCCCGAATGGAACAAGTCCAAAGGGGACCTGTCCGGGCACGGCCAGCTGACGCTAAGGAGGCACCCCTGGCGGCCACACCCGGTCACGAACTGGGAGATCATCCTACACAATGCCTACCCGACCGAGAGTCCTCCTCCCAAGCCTGCCACGGAGGAGGCTCCAGACCAACACAGCTGACCACTGACCACGGCCTATGGCTGCCTGAGGAGGAGGCCTGCCAGGAAATCAGGACTCCCGGGTTAAGCATCTTGCCCGAGATCACACAGCAGCGTGCAGGCAAGCACAGAAGCATGGAGCGGGGGGGGGGGGGGAGGCTCAGCCACGAGGGCTGAACCCCACGCGGCAGGATGGGCCACGCACCGGTCACAGTCCCGAGAGCCCACTGAGGTCGTGGGAGCTGGGAGAACTCACAGACATGAAGAAGGCCAGGACGGGCAGGGTGGGGGACCCAGTGGAGAAGCCCCTTGGGGGATGGGTGGGGCGGGCAGGGCGGGGGGTGACAGTTGAATCTGCCTCTCAACACAAGGAGAAATGTGATCATTGCCTGACCAGGCCGCCACGGCTGTGTACAACACGGAAGCCATGCTGGACTGCTGCGTGGCTCCCAGACACCCCAACCTGCCGAGATCCAGGTCAGATCTTGAGTGTGGCCCTCGAGGGACAAGCCCAAGGACATGGCCGCCCATCTCTATGTGGTCC
Organism: Dipodomys ordii; assembly: GCF_000151885.1. Taxonomy (NCBI): domain Eukaryota; kingdom Metazoa; phylum Chordata; class Mammalia; order Rodentia; family Heteromyidae; genus Dipodomys; species Dipodomys ordii. Next base: position 1,562,775 of record NW_012267251.1, read on the forward strand.
ACCCGCCCTGGAGAGCCTGGAGGACCGTCGTCACCGCCAGACACCAAGACCTGGCACACACACCGTCCGTCCATGTGGACGGCCACTAGAGCCCAGGTCCAGGGGCTCGGTCCGTCAGCCACACAGTGGAGTCCCTTACATTCACGGAGCCACTTGCTGGGGTCCAGCATCAGGTACTGCTTGGTCGTCTCCAGCTCCTTCATCAGCCACTCATACTTGGCTCGGACCTCGGCAATCCTCTGCTGCCGGTGTTCCAGGATTTTCAGCTTTGCGTTGAAGCACATGAGTTCCTGGGCACAGAGCGGTCGGAGTGTGAGGAGCGAAGCCCTGCTGCCGCGTCTGGGCGGGGAGGCTGGCTGCGGACTCGGGTACCCTGCAGGCCTCCACCCTCCCTGCCCCATTCCTGCCCCCAGGCAGACACTGGCCCCAGGGAGACGCCTGCAGGCCGCCTCCACTCCAGAGCTGACCTCCGAACTCAGGAAGAGCCGCTGGATGCGGGGGATTTTTAGGAGGAGGGCTGAGCCCCTCCAGAGCCACACTGCAACTGGCTCTGTGGCGTTCCTGGGGAGCCCGGGCTGCAGGCCTGGCCCCTGGGGACAGGTCACCGGCCTCACCTGGCTGGAGCTGGCCCGCCGGCGCTGCAGGCGCTCCACGTCATCAATCTCGTAGACTTTAATCTCGAAGGGCTCCGCCAGCCCCCCTGGTGCGCCCCGCAGAGGGCCGTCCACCCAGCGCAGCCCTGCGCCAGCCGTGGGCTTCCTGGCCGGGGACGAGGCATCGAGGGACAGCGCTGGAATCAGCCTCCGCCTCTGCGAACCTGAGGCACAGGAGACACAAGAGACCGTTTCAGTATTTACAGCCTCTGTGATCATCAGCATGCCATCCGGACCGGCACCCAATGTCCAGCCCAGCACCAGTGGACCGGACCGGCACCCGCGGACCGGACCAGCACCCGCGGACCATACTGGCACCTGACGTCCAGCCCGGCACCTGTGGACTGGACTGGCACCTGATGTCCAGCTCAGTTCCCGCTCTCTGGCCCACTCCACAGCAGACCCGGCTTCATAAACACGCTGCCCTCCATGGCTTCCACTGGCTGGCCTGACCCAGGGTGACTGAGTAAAATCACCCTCTCCCACCCTCGGTCACCTCCCAGTGCCACCTGTGACTGGCCCTGCCACCGCTTCCATGGCGGCCACGTGCGCCGTCAGCAGGGAGCTGTGGCACAAGGCGGGAGCGGAGCTTCCACTGGGAAAGGGCCCCGCGCCGGGTGCTGTGGTTGTAGGATTTCCCGAGACTGTGCTTGAGCAACAACAGCACCACTGTGCCTGTGTGCCCCCGTATCTCCTTCAATTCTCACAGAAGAGGAAGCTAAGGCACCAAAAGAATGAAGAGTTCAAACTGTCACACACGAAGGGCGTTGCTAGCGGAGCCTGAATGTCCACTCAAGGCCACGAGCTGAAGGACCCGTCTCTGGTCCACCACACTGCTGAGGTGGAAGGAAGTTACATCACTGCGGGGGGGGGGTGAACCCAGCTCCCCGCCTCCCTCTTTGCCACGCGGTCAGGAGCTTTGCTCTGCTGCCCCCGCCATGGCCGTCTGGCTCTCCAGACCCGCCAGCCCTGGGCTGAGCCCGTTGGCGCACAGGGGAGGCCTGCCTCCCGAGAAGCCGCTGTCCTCGAGTCCTCTGTCACAGGGCATGCTCCCTGTGAGGGGACATCTTCTAGAACTGGAGAAAGCATCTGCTCAGAGCTACACTTCTGACAGGATTCACATCCAGAAGATACACACAATCCACTTACACGCGGGCAGGAAGTGAACAGACGCACAGAAGAGCGTATGCATGGTCAACAAATGCATGGGAAAAACGCCCGGTGCCCTCGGCGGCACCAAACCAACACCACACCGAGCGCCCGTCTCACTCCCATCAGAGGGCCATCAGAGGGCAGCAGGCGGGGTCTCCCCACTTTCCCGCCAGCCTCCTGCTCGTCCCTGCCCTAGCTCAGCAGCCGGTGGCCTGTGTGGCCTGATAGCACTTCTAGAAAGACAGAAACTGTTCTTCTCCAACTCAGATTTGCTAAGGAAGGCTGAATGACCTCAGGAAGAAAGAGCCAGAACTGCTCGGCTCAGAGTGAGAGGCCAGGCCCTTTCTGCTGCAGGAGGCCGTGACGGGAGGTGAGGGGCAGTCAGTGGCTGTTTCCGTGGTGCTGGGTGAGCTGCATGCTCAGCTCCCTTAACCTCACATTAAAACTCAGGATTTCACAGCCTAGATCTTTACCTCATGCAAACACTCTCTCCCCCATCTCCCCCCACCCCACCCCCGCTCTCATACACACACACACACACACACACACACACACACACACACAGTTTCTAATCAAGTGCAGGCCCTGATGTATGAGAATAAGAAATATCAACTGCAGGCAAGGTGAGTATCTGCTTCTGGCATCCAAGGCCTCACAATCGTGAACTAGGAAGAGCTTCCTCAGACCCAGTGTTCCACCAGACAAAAGTGGGGGGCTGGGGAGGCTGCCTTACTTTTGTGGTCTGCCCTGCTGACACCCGGAGGAGAGGCCTGGTGTTGGGCCTGACCTGCTGGACATCTTGGAACCCGGCACCAGTGCTGCGGCTCAGGTCGCATGTCAGGAACTAGGTCGCGGTACCTGAGGCCTCACCTGCTCCCTGGGGGAAATGCTTCCGTCCCTACCCAAACTGGAACACCAGTGTGGGAGGAGCAGGGACTCAGGGAGGATGGAGGCTGGGGCTCAGTGGGCGTGGCTTCTGTGGCTGCTGGACCTACAGAAAGCCGGACCACCTCTCTGGGGGGATGAGCCATGGTGGGTGACTCCCGGCTACCTCGTCCCCAGAGACAGCCTGGGCTGTGTGGGACTCTCGACCCTGATCTCTTAGGGTGTCGGTGTTCTCACGCCCCTGCTCTGTCCTCAAAGCAGTGCCCTCATTCTGAATAGAAACACTGAACATGCTGCCTGGGGCAGCAGGCAGCTCAGCCGCCTCGGATTTTAACTAAGCCATGGCCTCTGTGTTCCTTAGATTCCCAGAACCAAACCAGGACACACCCCACCAATGCGGGCAGCGGCTCAGCTCTGAAAGGCAGAGACTACTCACGGACACCCGCATGCCACCGTGACCTGAACCCGCTCCAGGCAGCCAATCGCCGCCCTGCGCCCGCCGGGGAGCTCGCTGGCTCCTCACGTCCCGCCCCCTGCTCAGCCTCACCTCAGCACGGCTGCTCGGGATGCACTCAGCTCTGCACAGCCACGGGGCTCGGCCTGCCCCTGCTCCCCGAGGGGGTCTTTTACACATTTTGGGCCCCCCATACTTTCTTCGTCCCCTTCACTAGAGCAGTCAAGTCAATCGGTGGAAGTCAGAGTAAAGCAGGTGGAAGGACGGGACCACTTGGTAGATTCGTGGGCTCCGTGAGGATACCTGGAGGTGCTGACACTGCATGGCCACAAGCCACGGCCACACGTCACCTGCAGCTTGGAGCCAGCACTGGAGCGTGCTGAAGAGGTCTTCCAGCCAACTCCCGGGAAGGCCCGGAGTTCCCGCACAGACGCTGGCCTGGGCAGACGCTCCTGCGGTCTCTGGTGACACCAGCACACCATTACCCCGCTGGCCCACCTCCCCTGCCCGGGGCCGAGGCCTGAGCGGGGGAGGGGCCGGCCCCCAGCCCAGTGTGGCTGAGGTGGGATGCAGGGAGCCGCACAGGGCTGGGGACAGACAGACTGACAGCCACAAGGGGCCAAGCTGTTGCCTAGCACCAAACATCTTCACCACTGTGTCTGTAGCCTGGAATGGGGTGGACGGCTGTCCACTGCCACATCTGTGACTGGGGTGGGGTGGACAGGGCTGTCCACTGCCACGTCTCGGGTGGGATGCGGTGGACGGCTGTCCACTGCCACATCTGACCGGGGACGGGGGTGTCCACGTCAGGACTCCTGCAGTGGCGAAGTCCCTCAAGGTGGTATGGTGGTGTCCCCACCGCTGCTGGGCCATCAGGAAGGGAAGGCCCACTCCTGAGCACCCTTGCCCTTTAACCCCAAACAGGGAGGGCAGTGCACACAATGGCACAGGACAGACCAGAGAGCAGCCCGTCCCTCCCGGCTGCTGGCCGCCACTGCAGGTGGGCTCAGGGTAACATTTTGTTTCATAAACATTTAATAAAGCAGAACAAGCCGGGACAATTTGTTTGGAAGCCAGTTCAGAAGCAATGGCCTGGAGGGCTCCTTGTCCTCTGCGTCTGTCTCTTTGGTGCTCCCTTCCTCCTCTTCCTCCCTCTGCTCCCCCTTCTCTTCCTCCCCTCTCTCCCTCTTCCCCCTCCTCCTCCTCTCCCTCTTCCCCCTCCTCCTCTTCCCCCTCTTCCTCCTCCCCCTCTTCCTCCTCTTCCTCCTCCTTCCTTCCTCCACATCCCATGGAGGCTCCCGTGGCCTCAGGGTCCTTTTCTCCCTGTCCAGCCTATCTTTCTGCCTCGCGTCACACTGGACCCAAGGAAGAAGTCAGTGATTTCTAGGTGAGCTGGAGCACGCACCTGGCGACAGCTTCCTGTGGCTTCGGGGCACTGTGGCGGGGAAGGCCCCCGTGGGCCTCGTGTCTCCACCCGCCTGGGGTGGGGACGGAGGACGCGCCTGTCCCGTCCACACTCCGGAGACAGAGTGCTCCGTCCTGCACTGCCGGCCTGGCTGCCAGAAACCTGGGGCCACTGGCCGCACACTGGGGTCTCTGCAGCCAGCAGGGCGTGCGCTCTGGGAGGGCTCTGGCAGGGAGGGCTCCGGACCAGGTGCTCTTGGGCCATTAACAGAGCCCACCCCACGTGTGTGCACAGCGGGCGGGCACACGCGGGGCAGAGCCAGGTCCTGTGTCCCCACAGCTCCTGGTTTGCCAGCTGCCCTCTCGGCGTGCCAGCACCGGTCTCCTCCGCCATGCCTACCAGCGGGGGTGAGCCAGCCCTGGCCCTCACCACAGCACCGGCGTGGCGCCAGCAGGTGATGGCGCCGGCTCCGCGCCCCTCCTCCCCGGCCCGCGCAGCCTACCTGAGTTGGATCTCTTCTTCGGGGTTTTGAGGCTGCGGCACCGGCCGCCCAGCGAGCTGCTGTTGTCGCTGGTGGAGTCGGGGGCGGAGGAGGCGCTGCCCGTGGCCTCGCTGTCCCGCATCACGCTCTCGTAGCCGCTGCTGCCGCCGCTGTGATAGAAGAGCGCGGTGCGGCCCATGGCCGGCGGCAGCTCCCCGCTCAGCACGCTGCTGTTGTCACTGCCATGGCCGCTGCTGCAGCGCTGCGGCCTCCGCGGCGGGGTCACCTTGCTGTAGGGGGAGGGCAGCAGGTGCCCGGTGGCCGGCCTGTCCTCCCCGGGCGCCCCACGTCCCTCCTCGGGCCCCGCCCGCATCTGTGCACCCCGCAGGCCTGCGCCGCCCTGCAGCAGCTCCGAGATGCGCCCATTGACGGCACGCAGGGGCAGCTTGGCCGCCAGCCCCGAGCCCCGGCTCCGGCTCAGTGACTGCGTGGACCAGGACGTGGGCTTCCCGCCGGCCGGCGCGTGGGTGCTCTGGCCCACGGACTGCGGCAGGGACTTGGTGGAGAAGCTGAGCGTCTTAGTGGTAGAGGTGGACAGGCCGCGTGCTTTGGGGCTGGCCAGCAGGAGCTTGCTCACGGCTGAGATCTTGGACGGGCCGGCCTTGGGCGAGGCCCCAGCCGAGGGGGACACTGCGCAGCTGGGGGGCGAAGCCCCCGGGCCGCGGCCCGGCCCACGACCCGCCCGGGGCATGGTGCTATCTTTGCTGGCGTGCATCCTGCTGCTCATGGAGGACAGGCTCTCAGCCCTCTCCAGCGACAGGCATTCGTAGTGGCTCACTGTCGCCCTGCCCAGAGAGTTGGTCCTGCCGGCCAGCTGCTCCAGCTTGGCGCTGAAGAGCTTGCTGCTGCTGCTGCCGCCGCCACCTGCATCCTTGGTCTTGCCGCTGGCTTCGTCCAGGAAGCTGGCCAGGAAGGCAGCAACAGGCTGACTCGGGGGGCTCCCGCCGGTGGCAGTGCTGTGCTGTGGGCTGGCCCGGTTCTTCTGGTCCAAGCTGGACTTGCGGACGGGAGGCAGGGGGGGCGTCCCTTTGGGGCGAGCCAGGACGCAGTGCTTTGGAGAGGCGCCCTTCCGCTCCAGGGTTGCTCTGGAGGGCTGGGCGCCAGGGCCCGGGCCACTGGGATCCACCACACCCGGGTACGGGGCTCCGTCCAGCCCCTCGTGCCGGCTGACCTTCTGGAAGGCCCAGGGAAGGCTGCTGGACCTCAGGTTTCTGTTGCCGTGCACGGGGCTCTGCGCCCCGACACCGGGCAGGGTCATCTCACAGCCATCCGCAACCCTCCTGAAGCTCTCCGTCCCCGGGGAGACGGACACCTCCCCGCGGTCCCCCGGACCCAGCTCCTCATCCCGCTCTCGCTCGGCCCTGGTCTGGGGCCCCGCGGGGTCCGCGGCGTCCTCGCCCCGGGACCTCTCTCCACTGGGAGAGCCGCCGTTCTCTTCTTGTATCTCTTCTTCTCGTTTGAGCCAGGGGTCCTCGAATGTCATCTCTGCCTTGTTCTCCGGGGCCCGGGCTGCTCTGGCGGCAGTGGAGGCGCCCAGCTCCTGCAGGCCCCGGGGGCCCCCAGCGGTGCGCAGGTGGGCGGTGACGTTGGTTTTCACGGGGACGCAGGCCTCGCAGCCCAGGCCGGCCGCACTGGAGAGGGTGAGCACGGCCTGGCCCAGCATGGAGATGGCGCAGCCCCGGAGGGGGGGCGTCCCCGCGAAGGTGTCCCCCCCGCCGTGGGACAGGATCAGCAGGCCGTCGGGCCCCGCCCCAGGCTTGTCCCTGCACACCACGGCGGTGTTCTGGGCGCCGCGGACCAGCTCGGAGGCGGGGGGCTCGGCCAGGGCCTCCCCGTGGCCAAAGCACGTCTGGGCGATGAGGCCGTGGCAGGACGGCTCTCCGTCGCCGCCCGCGCTCACCGCGCTGAGCCAGGAGCTGATGGAGGAGCGCCGGCTGCCCGCCTCACGCACCTTCTCCTCGGGGCCCAGCTTCGGGAGGGGCCGGAACTGGGCGCCGCTCTCCGATACGGAGCCGGGCGCCACACTGGAGTAGCACTCGAGGTCCTCGCTGACGCTGCCGATGATGCTGACGGGCCGGGAGCCCGAGGCCAGGGCCTGCACGGAGCAGTCGCTGCTGAAGCTGACGATGCTGGCGGGCCGGCCGCCCCGCAGGGCCCCGCCCAGGGCCAGCTCCTCCACCAGGGTGAACACCAGCTCGTCCTCCCCGTTCAGCTCCAGCGGCTGCTGCACCGTCACCGTGGCGCTCAGCCTCTCCGGGCTGGCGTCTGGGGCGGGCCCCGCCCGACCCGCGTCCTCCGCTGCCGGGGCCTCGGGGACCCCCTCCCTCCCGGCAGACACAGATCTCTTCAAAACCTGGGGGCTCATGCCGACCGGTGGGGTGCGCACCTCGGGCTGCTGCGCGCACTCGCCGGAGGCCGGGCCGGCGTCCTTGCCCGGGGTGGAGGAGGGCAGGACCCCCTTCTGGGTATACACCTTGCACCTCTGCGAGGGGGAGCTGGGGGGCTTGTACTCAGGGGTCTTGGACAGGCTGGCGACGCCCAGCCGTGGGGAGCCCGAGGGCCTGGGCTTGCCCTCGCCGAAGCCGCAAGAGTTGAGGCTCTCGCGGCTGCTCTGGAGGCTGGGGCTGTGTGCGAGCTGGGAGGAGGCGCTGTGCTGGCTGCCGCTGCCCGGGATGCTGCGGGGAGAGGCCGGGCTGGGGCTGCCGCTGCGCCCGGAGGCCAGCACGGGCGAGAGGGCTCTCTGCGTCCTGGAGTCCCGGGGCTCCGTGCCTTCCCGGCCGGTCGGCTGGCGGCCGCCACCATCTGGCCCATCGTCCTCCTCCTTCTCCTCCTCCTCTTCCTCCTCATCAGACTCGGGGGGCAGGGTGGCGGCCCTGCCGGGCTGCGCCGCCCCAGGCTGCACCGGCCGCTCCTCGAAGGGAAACGCGCTGGGCTCCTCACTGCCGTCGATGCAGCCCAGCCGCTCCTGCAGCTCTGCGAACGTGTTGCACTTCAAGCAGTCCCTTTCCGCCTTGCTGGCCGCCGCCTGTCCCCCCTCAGGCCGGCTGTCGCCCCGGGGCTTCTGCAGGGCGGGCACAATGGGCACAAAGTCCGGGGGTCCCTCGTCATCTGTGAGCTCCTTGTCTGAAAGGGCCGTGCCATTGGGCCCGATGTAGATGACCGTGTCACAGGACTGCTCACTGCTGGACGAGTAGTCGGGGTCACTGGACAGGGGGGCAAGTGGGAAGTCGGGGTCCGCGGTGGCTCTGGTGTGGAAGGGTCTCAGCTGGGTGGGCCTGCGCATTCTGCCTTCCTCACAGGAGCTTTCTCCCCCCGAGGAGCTCGACGTGTACTGTGGGTGAGAGCAGAGTTAACGCGGTGGCTCTTCTGTGACAGCTCTCCTGCAGGGCCGGTGGCCTCCGCCTGTCATCCTGGCTACTCAAGGCTGAGATCTGAGACTTGCAGGTTGAAGTGTACTAGGTGGGAAAGTCTGTGAACCTCTTTTCTTTTTTTAGGTCCAAGACTAGGGCTTGGTACCTGCTGTTTTCACTCACTGGCTAGCACTCTAGCACCTGAGCCTTGTCTCCAGCCCTCTTCATGAGACTCTTATCTCCCACATAACCACCAGAAAGCCAAAAGTGGAACTGTGGCTCAAGTGGTAGAGCACCAACTTTGAATGAAAGAGCTAAGGGACAGCACCCAGGCCCGAAGTTTAAGCTCTAGGACCAGCATGCTTACATGCACATGCATACACAGATGCGTGCGCACATGCTCATGTGCGCGCACGCGCGCGCACACACACACACACCAGGCCCCTGGGGAGCCCTGCACCACTGGGCAGGCAGATGCGGCCGGCTCCACATAGCCGTGGAAGTCAGCTGGTGGCTGGCCTCTGCACCCCTCGGGTGGAGCCGCTGTCCCATCATGACTGCTGAGCACGGGACACCCCCCGGAAGGCCCATGGGAAATCAAACTGCTAGTCCAGGCAGGCCTGGCCTCTAGGGGCTGTCTCCCTGTCACAGAGCACTGGCTGTGAAGCTGTTTGGGGGGCGGCAGGGAGCAGCACATTAAAAGAAGGGGAGAATCCTCCCCCCCCACCCTGAGCCTGAGTGTCCACAGCTGCCATGATTCTCCCAAATGCTCCTCCTGAGCCAGGCCTGGCCTGCCGAGTTTCACAGCACGCAGGAGTGACGGGGTGGCGGGAGGAGGCCGGCACGCGCAGAGCTAGCCCTGGGAAAGGAGAGTCATGCAGAAGCTCTGCTCCAGAGCCGGCGCACGCTCGGCCGCAGGCCCGGGGCTCCCGAGGCTCTGGCTGAGCCATTCCTACCCCGCTATACCCATGGCCGTGTACCTTTGTCTTCTTCTTCTTCATCCTCAAGACCCTCGACGCGATCTGGATGGTGGACAGGGTCTCGGCGTAGTTGCTGGCCGCCGCGGAGATGTGTGCAATCATGGTGGTGCGGCAGTTCACATTCCCCAGGGACTCGCGCAGCAGCATGGTGAGCTTGCTCTCCCTGCCGGACAAAGGGGGTTCCGCTGCGTTAGGGCTGCCCGTGTGTGCGTGCTGGCGGGGCGGGGGCGGGGCGGGGGCGGGGGGCACACGAATCGGCTTCATGGGCAGCATGGGGCTGTTTGTACTCAGCAGCTGAGCAAGTGCTTCTCAGTCCAGAGGCGGGGTTCACGCGCTCACCCCCTCCCCCGCCCCCGCACTGGGTGTGCCACATGTCTGGGTATGCACAGGCCTCGGGATAGAAAGGAGAAGTCCCCTCGCAGGGGTCTGTGAGAGCAGGGTCCGCACACGGCCACTCCTGCCACACACGGCGCCGCCGTGACCTGTGTTGAACACCTACCTACGTGTGGTGTGTGCAACCGCGTGACTGTCACTGCCCCCGAACGGTCACATCTGCACCTCGCACAATACGCAAATCTATTCACACTCCTAATAAATGGAGACACACACATGCCAGCCCAAAAACCCGCTCTGAAACAGAAGGCGAGCTTTCTAGAAATCTCTCTGGAGCTGGCGGTGGCTGTGGAGGTCTACGTCCGGGGCTGCAGTTGGAGCTGTGGCTCTTCAAGGAGGCCTGCCGGAGCCGCCCAGCCTTTCTGCTCGGCATTGTCCCACCTTCTCCTGCCTGGCCACCCCCCCCCACCCCCCCCCCGCTCTCACACACACACACACACACAC
>NW_012267251.1:1573081-1604622 GCF_000151885.1 Dipodomys ordii
CCCGCTCTGCGCCAGCCAGCGGCGGCACTTCCACTCCAAGTGTCCTCCATCCAGGCGGGGTCCCCAGCCCCAGGGCTGCGGTCCCATTCCCTGTCATGCTGGTGTGTGCGTGCGAGGCGTTTGCAATGCTGTACGGGGGCCGTCCTCATGTCCATGTCCCCCACTGAACCCCCTGGGGAGATCCCGTCCAGCTCAGAGACCCCACGGAAGAGAATGCGCCACCCCCCGACCCGCAGGCAGCCTCCAGGAGGGGGCTGAAGCTCCTCCTCATCTGGGATCCATTAAGGTGCCTTTTGCGGGAAGCTGGGCTGAAGTCCCAGCGCTGGCAAATGCTCCAATATACCCGGGCTTTTCCTCAGCAAATAACCAGAGACAAAAGCGGTGGAAGGCTCGGGGCTGGCGCCAAGTCCTTCTTATAGTGTCTGCCAGAGCAGCACTCGGCTGGGGGTAGGGGGTGAGCGGGGCCTGGCGAGACTCCACCCAGGCGGTGAGGGCATTGCTGAGCCCTGGGCCGTGTCTCCAGGACGGGAGGGGAGGTGCTTTCCATCAGGCTCCTGGCTGGCTGTTCCAGGTACTTCCGCCATCTCAGATCCCAGGAACTGTCAGGGAGGAGTCCCATGAATCGCTGGGCAGTTCTGCCAGCAGATCGATGTGTCGCCTTGCTCTGAGTCTCTGTTAGAGCTACCTGTGTTAGTATCTGGTCTTCTAATGGATGAAGGCGCTTTGGGGGTTTAAGAGCTCCATGGCACAAGCGCACACTCCTTTGGCCATCGGGCTCTGGTGTGTCTTTCCTCAGATGGCTAGCATCTTCGTGAGCCCGTGTTCCCGTGGCGGCTTCTTTTGGTGTTGTGGCTGTGGCCTGCGTGCCCGCCCACGTGGTGCCCTCCCGCGTGGCCTCACATCAGACCAGCAGCCTCCCCTCCCTGCCTCTGCAGGCGTCAGATCCAGGTACAGGTCCTGCAACACAGAGTTCGTGGCACAGGGCACACGCACATACAGGCTTGTTCGATGATGACGTGTGCTCCTCCCCAGTGGCTTCCAGTGCATTGACCTTCTGTGGACAGTCAAGGTCAGGACCAGGCTCCCCTGCCCCCCCCCCCCAGTCTCTGGTCCTAACCAACAGCCTTCCCTCCTCAGGTGACGATGTTGACATGGTTTGAGGAGCAGGAAGGACCCCAGTCACCAGCATGGGCCTGGAGTGATTTTCCCGACGGACCACACACAGGCCCACTCTGGTCTGACCCACTTGTTAGACAGTCAGCTGTCAGTCCGGAAGGACTTGCCCTGTCCCATAGAGAACGTAGATGGAACTCACACAGTGGCTTCAGCCTGGCGCTGGGCTGGCGCTGTGTGGGGTGGCTGGACGGAGCGGTCTCCCTGGACTCCTGGGAGGGCCGTGGACCTCAGCGCCGCCCGAAGCCACATGCGCCCCCTTCTGGTGAAGCTATGTAATGATATAATATAGGCAGAAGCAATTTCTTCCAGTACATTTAGACCTGTCACCAGTCTGAAGAGGTCTTCCTATAAATGTTTCTACAAATACCCAGTGGATAAACTCTCCATTGAAGGAAGTGTTTCCCTCCCTGCATGCCTAACTACACGTGCTATGGGGTCATCTTTCCTGTTCTGCACAGCAGATGCCACCACCACGGGCTGGGAAGCACTCCTCACTGGGCACGCAGGCATTCCTGCACCCTGACAAGACTCGCCCAGCCTCCCAGAGCACCCTACAGACAAGTCATGGCCTGCTTGGGCCTCACAGCTCGGTCTCTAGGGTAGCTCCCAGAAGGCTCATACCAAGGGTGCCATCGTCTTCCCTTGAAGAAAACAGACCATAATGGCGGCCACAGAAGGACCATTAGCCCCACTGATGTGCCAGTGAACAACAACAAAACAAACCCACAGGCTTTGAAGTTCGTGGTAAACTGTAATTATTAAAAACAAAGCTTGCAAAGGGGAGAGCTCGAAAATATGGACATCAGGAGCTCCAAATGCATGAAAGATTAACGCGTGAAGTTCTGTAATTTTGCTCTGGGGAATGACAGGAAAAGACATTTTGAAAACTTAACCCATGCTATTCGTCCTGACTTGAAAAACTTATTCTACTGAGCTTGGCCTGGGCTGTGGAGCACGTAAATTTGTAATTATTTTCAACCACACTGTGATACTCAACCAACAGGGATGGAAACCGCAGTTACCAAAACGAGCAGATCAATGCCACCTGTGAACACACACACGCACGCACGCACACACACACGCACGCACGCACACACGCACGCACGCACGCACACACACACAAAATCTGAGGTCAGCCCAGGCTCTTGCACCTTTCCCCTTCCCTAAAAAGAAAGGTAGCAGAGCAATGTCTCAAAGACCGAGCCATGCATGGTGACACTTCTCCCAGCGACGTGGACGCAGAGACAGGAAAATGGATGGCACGGGACTATCTAAGAAATAATACCCCTGGCACGTTATTTGCATGAGTCAGCTTCTGATCACCATGACAACACATGTGAGATAATCGGCTTAGAGGGAGGGAAGGTTTTGGTTCAACAGAGGTCTCAGTCCCTGGCTGCTCCCTGAGTTGCCTTCGGCCTCAGTAAGGCAGCACATGGTGGCAGGCGGGTGGAGGAACAAGGTGACTCAACTCACGGTGGCCAGGAAGTAGAGAGGAGGAAGAGGCTGGGGTCTGACGCCGCCCCCCCAGGCCACATGCAGTGACCTAACTTGCCCCCGAGGCCCCATACCGGAGGGCTTCTGCAGCCAGGGACACAGCCTGTGGCCCAGCCCCGTGGGGCACCCTTGGGATGCAAACCATGGCAGCACTAGACCAGGTCGAATAACTACTCTGCTTATTCATTTTAACGTTCAGATAAGCAGCAGGGAATTCTTAACTTTTTCATTTGATTTGCAGACATTTTCCTGTTTGCAAAAAAATGTTTTATGTTTGAAAGTAAAATTTGAATACAATGATTTTTATAGGTTCACCAACACAAGTGGATTTTCTCAATCTACTTGTCTTTCAAAGCACTAAATAATGTTAAATATCCTTTTTCATTCTCAAGAGTTTTGACACGTAACATAAATTATACAATCCCCCTTGTAATTTAGAAGGAGGAAGAGATGTGTAACAGTAAAAGAAAAACGGCAAAGGAACAATATGATAAGCTATGTACTTAGAAAGACCTTCTTGCCATGAACAATTAAACATGGTGGGATAATACTTGTTAAACAATATTAAATGTATTGTTGAACTTGTAGAAGATTAAGGAATTCTTAGGCAAAAAAAGAAAAGCAAGTAAAGTTGGGAATTCAAAGAAGACAATAGGAAAATTTGCTTTCACACTAAAACATCTGCCATCTTAGCTTAGCATTTGTAGGGCCTAAGAAGCCCCTGGAAGCAGAAGACAGCCCAAAATACATGGAGATTTTATTACATCAACTTCTCTCCAACATCTCACATATTGAAGCCATGTCTGGAAAAACAGCACTGAACAGGGGTACGAAATTGTCCTAAGAATTTGGAGCCTCCATCTGAATTACATGCAGGTTTGCAGTCTTCATTCTCAATGTCTGGGTGGTCTGAAATGCTTCAAGCTGATAATACAATTTAGACTGTCCTTAACTTGCACCTAGGAGAGGTAAATACGCCGCTCTGTGAAGGAAGTCATCTGTATCCTGGGTCTCACAAACAAAAGCCAGCGCAAGAGAGTGGCCCCAGACAAAAATAAACACACAAAGAAACTAGGCTCCACAAGAAGGAGGCGGCAGGAACCCCAGATGGCAGACTGGGATGTGCAGACTGCAAATAAACAGTTTATTAACATACATAAGGAAATTAAGACATTCAGAGCATCAAATGACAACAACAAAATGCTTAGGAATGACCAGTTTCTGCTTCTGGCCCTGTTTAAAAAACAGAAATTGTAATTACTCTGTGAACCTAAACACCGGAAAAACTGAACAAAATGTAAGAAAAGTAAAGGGTTTTGGATCCCAGGTAAGGAGCAGCAGCAGGAAATACCCTTGAGAGAGACACAAGTCAATTCTGTAAGTGTTGACAGCTTCCAGTCCTCCAAGGGGCGATGTCACCCACAGAATCCAGTCCTCTCACTGAGATGTGGGGTCAAAGGTCAAGTCAGCTAGAATTCAGCGGCACCCTGCCAGGCGCCCAGAGCCACAAGTCCTGCCATTTCCTCCACCTCCTCGAGATTCTACCCCTTCCCAACAGTGCTTCCTAGCGACCAGGCCTGGGACCCCTGGCCGCTGGGGAACATTTGACTCCTAAACTAGAGCAAAGAGCCATGGAATAAACCCTTAAAGAGGTCCTTAGAGTCAAACAAGGCATGAGCGGGAAGTTATACAGAGTTTCAAAGTTAACAGACTAATGTAACTTTCCATCTTCAATGAGTAGAGGAAAGACACTGGATTGTTTCATTAGATCCATCAGTGTTTAGATAAAATTCACCAGCTGGTTTAAAAAATATCTCAGAAATTCATCAAGAAAAGAGAAAAAGCATTTGGTGGTCTCCTTCTATAAAAGGAAAACCACAGTCACGAGAATTAATAATCTACAGGCAAGCACATCACAATTAGGGAGGAGTTACAGGGCAGAAGGGCCAAGGGGAGATTATGATGATGATTCCTTTGATGTAACAATCAGAAACGATGGAACTACAGAAGAGACCTTTTAGGGACAGACACGCCCTTAGGTGCTCAGATGCAGCCGAGCAGCCCGGCTGAGGCTTCCAGAGGCTTCCAGAGACCCGGAGCAGCCGGAGGCCCACGGGGTTCCCTCTGTGACCTCCTGGCCAGGATGGTGTGCAGGCCACGCCCACAATTACAGTATGGGGGCAAACAAGTGAAACTGGCCCAGCGAGAAGGCGCTGAAGGCCAGTACAGGGTTGCAGCGCGACTGACTGAACCGAGTGGAGAGAGGCTGTGGTGCTCGGTAGTCTCTACACCGAGACTCTATGCTCAGGAAGCCGGTGTGTGCTCCAGCCGCGGCTCCATCCTGTGTTGAGTAAGAAAGCCGTTTTGGATTATTTAGGGCTAGAGAAGGAGGTGGCATTAGCTTTGCTGGGGTTTTTGTTGTTGTTGTTTTGTGGTTTTATGATACTGGGGTCTCAGCTCAGGGCCTTGTGTTTGCCAGGCAAGTGCTCTACCTTGTAAATCATCCTACCACTGTGGCCTGTGTTTTGCTTTTGCTGTGTTGCATTTATACCCAAGCCAGCCTGGACGGTGATTTTGGACGCGTCCCCCGTGGCTGGGATGACAGGCGTGTAACACGCTGCCCAACTTTCATTGGCTGAGATGGGATCTTGTGAACCTTTGGCCCAGGCTGGCCTCGAACTGTGATCCTTCTGACTCCACCTCCTGAGTAGCTAGGATTGCAGGAGTGAGCCACCTTGCCCAGAGCAGATTTGTATCTTACAGGGGGCATTACGTCAGCTGCCGGCTGCGTGTGACACAGTCGACACCAAAGCCTTGAGGGCTAAGAATACTGAGGCGGCAGCGGACGTGGCCTGCACCTTTGTGCAGGAAACCCCAGCACCCGTCCTTCCTGTCAGGTGGGCATGCCACTGCAGCACGCTCTCGTGGGAGAAGCCAGCCATGCGGAGGGGCTTGCGGGAAGGAGGGGACACATTGATGTCAGGGCACGTACTTTGGAACTGTGCACTTATAAAATATAAAAATACAAAAGTTGATCTCATGGTCCGTCTAGAGAAGTGGCAGTGAGGACCAAACTACACAGCGACAGTGTGGTAGGCGCCCTAAAAGACAAAAGTCCCTCAGAGTCTACGGCTCTTCCACTGGGGCACAGACCCAAGATAGCCATCTCCACTCATGATAACCTCTCCACCCAGACACAGACTCACGATAACGGCTCCACAAAGCCACAGACACAGACTCGTGATAACATCTACACACACACACACACACACACACACACACTCCAGAACATCACAGACACAGACTCCAGCTAACACTTCCACACAGACACAGACTTGTGATAACATCTCTACATAGACACAGACTCATGATAACATCTCCACACACACACACACACACACACACATACACACACACACACACACACATGATAACATCACAGACACAGACTCGAGCTAACACGTCCATACAGACACAGACTCATGATAGCATCTCCACACAGACAGACTTGATAACATCACTGACACAGACTAGTGCTAAAGTCTCCACACCGACACAGACAGCTTAACATCACGGACACAGACTCCTGATAACCATCTCCACATACAGTCTCAAGATAACCACTCCCACATGGACTCGTGATAACATCTCTAAATAGACTCAGGCTCCTGATAACCATCTTTACCTCTTTAGTACTCTCTTTATTACATCAAAATGAAAACCAGCACTATTTATTTTAGTTAAAGAGTACCTGGGTAGTACATTAAACAATTTGGTACTTAACTGCTCCATAAATGTAACAATTCAAAACAGTTCAATTACACACAGGATGAATTATCACCCCATTTGCATGGACAAAAAAAATATTAATGCTCAATTGAGCCTGAGCCAGTTTCAAAACAGGTGAGAATTTATGGTTGAATGCTCTGATTGAAGCTCAATTAATGTTCAAGACACCTTTTTTTCTTTTTAAGAAAATGAATGAGGCCCCAGCATTTGTCTGCTCCAACCTTTGCAAAGCCTGAATTAAAGCTCCCTCGCCTAACCACGGAGCCCTGGGGCACGCGGGCATGCGGCTGTCAGTGAGATGGCGTGGGGCAGCCCACCACCTTTCTCCTTCAGCTGTTTCCTTTCAAGTAGCCACGGGACTTGTGGTGTGATGATTAGTGATCATTCACGCTAGCCACTGGCTGCGCACGGCTCCGCAGTGATCGCAACGGTGCCCGGAGACCCTCCGTCAGTGTGGTGTGCGCAGAGCCACTGTGAACAGCTGGGTGCCTAAAGGTGGGACTTGGGGACTTGGGGGAGCAGTCAGGGGAGAGAAGCAGCGGATGAGAGGCTGCAGAGGCCCCTGCACAGGACGCAGGACGCCTCGCCCACCTTTCCTTCCCTGGTGTGGGCAGCGGGCCGGCGTGTGGATGGCCAGGTTCAATGTACTGCATTCCCAGCCGGCTTGCCTGTTACAGGGGCCTAATGAGTGTTTCTGAATCTATGAGCAATGGAAAATAATAAACTGGTACAAGCTCTTGTGTCTGCTCCCCATTTTCCCAGGTATTTCCTGCAAGTTCTGTAGATTCCATCAGACTCCTGAGATGAGTCCTTCCAAAGCCTCAGCCAGCCGGGCACTGTGGCTCACGCT
This sequence comes from Dipodomys ordii, assembly GCF_000151885.1. Classification (NCBI taxonomy): domain Eukaryota; kingdom Metazoa; phylum Chordata; class Mammalia; order Rodentia; family Heteromyidae; genus Dipodomys; species Dipodomys ordii. The sequence continues at coordinate 1,580,394 of NW_012267251.1, forward strand.
TGAAATCCTAGCTATTCAGGAGGCTGAGGATCCCAGCTCCAAAACCAGCCTGGACTGACAAATCTGAGAGACTCTTACTTCCGATGAAGCAGAATAAAGAACTGGAAGTAGAACGCTGTCTCAAGGAGTAGGGAGTTAGCCTTGCATGGTAAAAGTTAGGGGAGAGCTTGAAGCGGCCCTGGCCACGTGCATACTCCCTGCTAATCACGCACCGCCAAGGCCCATGAATGAAGGGACTTCGATTTTAGGAACAAGTGGCATCTAAAGTGAAGGGTGAAATTCAGATTATAGTCAGCCCTGAACATCTCACTGAAGAAAGGCCATACCCTATTAGATCCAACCCAGACATGTTTCTATTTAACCTGAGCACTAGGAGACACGCTGCACTTGCAAGGCAAGACTGTATTCTATGAAAAATCTCCATCATGTCCCAGATGCAATACAGACACATCTGGGGGCTCGGCAGCACCCCGACCTTCAGCTCATGCATAGGCCCAAAGGGTGAGGCTGAGCCTCTCCATCGGGACTGCTCCTTTTCTGTGTGCTGAGCATGCGTGCGCAGGAGGCGGCCTCCACGTGCCAGGCACAGACTCTCAACGAGCAAACGCAGGCGGGTCCACCTTCATAAAGCGAAGCTGTAACCGACTCGGCAGTTACAAGTCAAAGACTGATTCAAAGGATACAGCACTGCCAGACCCATCCACATTGTGCAGTGTGGGTATGGGTTTTGGGGGACACTTCTTAGAGGGGCTCACAGAGATCAGACGGCTGGGACGGACCGTATTTCTGGGCTGATCAGTCTGGGGTGAGTCTGTCACATGCAGAGGCAGCTTGGATCTGAGGGGGAGGAGGGGTGACTGCAGGGGAGGTGCAGGCCCCACCAGCCTGGTCACTTCTGTGTGACTTCTGAGTGGCAGGCACAAGGGGTCTCACAGCCAGAGACAGCACACGGGGCCAGGCAGGTCCCGCCGGAGGGCTGTGGGACCACCGGAGCCTGCCCCGGCCTCCTCCCCCGGCCCGGCACCACGTCCGGCCCTGGGAAGTGGGGGAGAGACGTCCCTTTCCCGTTCCCTCCTGCAGCCCACGCGCCCCACACCACGTGAGCCCAGCACAATCCCACTCTGCGACAGCTGACATTGCCTGGAGGTGGTTGCTGCGTGAATGCCAAAGCTGGACCCTCCTCAGCCTGCTCAGCTGTCTTCTTGCTGTCTCTTTACTCACAGGAGGAAAAGGGTCTGACTACTAGGGCAGGGGAGGGGGGGCAGTGGAGCTGGTGAGGCCCAACTCTGTCTGTCTGTCTGTCTCCATGCTCTCTCCTTCCTGGAAGAGCGTGGCCATCTGGGGAAGGGATGTCTCTGTGGCCTGTTTCTGCTCTTGAGTCCTGGGGTCTTCGTTTGTGGAGGAGCAGCAGGAGACCCCTGCTGAGAGGGGATTGAGGAGGAGGGGCTGTAATTCCCAGGCATGCTCTAGTATTTATTTGACAGTTGGCTTAGACTCCAACGGGAAGACAACCAATTCGTAACCTCAGCCATTGGCCCTACACAAAGATAAACCTCCAAAGCCAAAAGCCAAATGGAGAAGACTGATTCCTATCCAGTCCTCAGACCATCACATCTTGTTATCCAACAGGGACTAGCGTATGGACGGAGGCAAAGAGAGGCCTACTGGCCTGGCGGCCTGAGGGTCTGACTGGGGGCCTAATATTCAGCTCCCAGCCCGGGTGAAGAACACTGGGAACGAGAAGGACGACGCTGTGGGCCTCCGCGCGCCCCCCTCAGCCCAGCGCTGCGGCCCTGCACACCCCCACCCTGCCACGCCGCGCCGCGCCGCACTGATGACTGCACACAGGGCCCTGGAGTTCATTTACTGAGTTCACAGACTGACACTTGCTGCCTGCACGGTTAGGAAAACAATAGCCATCTCTGGAAATGTCCATAATTAACTAGGAAAATGCCACTGTCCAGGAAAGCAAGTGGCCAAGAGGGAGGTAAAAGAAGAGGGTGCTACAGATCTCATAAAGGGGGGCTCTCTGGGTCCCTGGGATGTTCTGGGCTTGCTGTCTGCATCTCGGTGGTCAAATGTATAAAATGAGTGGGTTTTTTTAAAGTGGCAACACTAAGAATTTTCATGGCTGTAGTTGCCTGGCAACTGGAGATTGTAGTTATTTTATTTCTACACAGGGATTGCTATAAACTGGTATCTGGAGTTCGTGCAAATAGTTCTCAGTTGATGTTCTCCCTATAAATTGGGAGGAGATAATCCAGCTTTAACGCACATTTAAAGGAGGCTAAGTAGGCATCTGTGTGTGTCACACGCACAGATTCTTACACAGAGCACCTTCTCATTTCATGCTATCTTAAGTCAATCTGGAGAGCTGATAATATTCCTTTGCATTTTTCTGGCGAGTATCTATTTAATTTCATGGTACGTGTCATTTCCATTCAGGTCTAGAGGACAGGTCCCTCGGGCTGGGGCCGGATGTAGCTGACCACCTTGAGTCACATTCTCCAGCTCACGCATGCTGTGGGTTTCCGGTTCTGAGAAAGCAGGCGACACTGACTTCATGGGTGTGTGGAGGGCGCGTCTGGCGAGGCGGGGGGTGTCCCGGGCCTGGGTGCCCATACCCCACTGCCTCGCACCTCCTGTGGAAAAGCTGCCTCTGTAGGCATCATCCCATGTCCTCGGAGGCACTGGCTTGAACACTGTGTCTTTTTTCTTTCTTTTTCTTTTTTTGTCAGCTGTGGGGCTTGAACTCTGGGCCTGGGCACTGTCCCTCAGCTCTTCAGCTCAAGGCAAGTGCTCTACCACTTGAGACATAGTGCCACTTCTGGTGTTCTGGTGGTTTATTGGAGATATGAGTTTTGTGGACTTTCCTGCCCAGGCTGGCTTTGAACCTCGATCCTCAGATCCCAGTCTCCTGAGTAGCTAGGATGACAGGTGTGAGCCACCAACGCCCAGCTTGAACATGTGTTTCTAGAGCTGTCTCCTGGCCCTAGTGATCTACTGTGCTTAGACATGAGTACCTTCTTAAAACCAGTGCTGGATCCTGACCCCACAGAAGGGGCTCAGGAAGCAGGTGACCCATTACTGACAGACTGGGCGTCCTGGGTGCCCAGGGGAACTGAGGCTGTGGAAGTAGACGCAAACGCCGCTGCAGTGTCCCTTGCAGCCCAAAGCCAGCGTGCAGCAGACCTTCCCAGGCCCAGCCCACTGTCCTGCAGCGATTCCACTGCGGGGGGGGGGGGGCGTGAGGGTCCGCACAGCTGCCCAGGCCTCAAACTCACCGACCACCAGTGAGATGTCTGAACCAGCCGAGAGCAGGTCATGGTGTGTATCCTGGCCACACCCACGGAGGGGGAGATCCGTCACAGGTGGCCGTGTAGAGCTTTGTTCCACCAGCCTGGGGAGAGCATCGCAGACACATGCAGCACAGGGGGGTGGGGCACAGGACAATTTTCCATGCACTCTTATACCTGGGAGCCAGGCCAGCAGCAGATATCTGTTGCCTAGAAGCAGAGTGCACATATCCTGCTGATAAATAAGAAACAGCCTTGAGCTCGGCTCAGGCCTGCGCACTGCAGACACGCATTTCTTAGATCACAAAGCGGTTAGGTTGCCTTTCAGGAAGAGCTTAGAGTCCACTCCAGGGTAGCTGCAACCAGCTTCTCATGAACAAACGCGGAAGCCTTGAGTTCGCAGGGCAATGATCTCTCTCTCTCACACACACACACACAGACATACACACATACGCTCAAGCTCAAATTCCCCCCTGCAAAATGTTAAACCCCCAGAAAAGAGGCCCTCGACCTGCCTGGAGGCGTGGTGACTGTCCACGCCTGTACAAAACATCCTCACCATACTTCCCCCTCCCATCCCCCCCCCCCCCCCCGGCTGCCCCGCCCCCCGCCGCTGCCTCGCCAGCCGCAGGCAGACTTGAGTGGTTTTTATTTTCTTGTCTCTGAGGGTCTGCCCTCAATAAGCATCTTTCTCTTGCAAAGACACCCGGCAGCCAGGCTTGTCTTCGACCTGGTCTGGCAGCGTGCCCTGGCTCCAGCAGACTGTGGGGCCTCTTAAAGTGATCGTGTCTCCAAGTGAAAAGGAACACTCCTGGGACTAGTCCTAGTCCGCCCTGTGGAGGGCGTTTCCAGAGGGTTTGTACCCTTGACCAGACAGCACCTCCTGGGGAAGGAGCTGGGCTGGGGCAGAGGCGCTCGGAGAAGCCAGCGAGGAGCGGGGCCCTGAGGAAACCAACTCCAGGTGCTAAGACACCCAGCATCTTATTGCCAAGAAGCAAATGACTCTAATGAATGAGCCTGGAAGGAACTTTGCAAGTAGGCCGTCAAAAGGCTCAAAGCCGGGGCAGACTTCCCTGGGCACAAAGTATGGCGAAGTGGGCAAGCTGCAAAGGCATGTAGCCTGTTGGTACAGAATGGAGAAGGCACTGGGGGGCCTGTCACCAGCGGGCCTGCCCCGCAAGCCGTGCTGACTGGTGTCGCCGTTGGCGACCACTGGCCCGGGGACTGGTGAGATGCGCCGCCCTGCGCCCGCGACTGTCCTCTGCAACACAATACCATTTGCAGAGGAAAAACAACTCCACTGCATCTAGGAGCCATGGGAACACCAGGATGGATAATGAATCCAAACTCACCTTCCGGCTTGTTCCCATGACAAATTGTCTGGCTCAGTGATGAAGGGAAATGAAGGCAGGCCACGCCCCCTCTGTGCACCCCGTTAATTTTCCAGAAGCAAGCCCAGGAGCACAGGCTGGGAGCACAGGGTCGTCCAGGAGAACAGATGACAGGAGGTTTCTGTGTTCTGAGGGCCGGGGGAGGTAAGGAATACGGAGTGTGGTTTTCTGATTTTTCCTGCGAGTGAACCACACAAGAAGGAATGGCACAGGGCTAGAATGCCCTCCCCCCAAGGAGCCACGGCCAAGACGAGGCTTGACCAGGTGTTTCGTGTGCTGGTGAGACGCTGCACGGTGTGGCTGTGGAGCAAGGAGAAGCCCATCAGCAGATCCAGACCACCCTGCTGCGCCAAATATCCCTGCTGGGCGGAGCATGGGCGCCAACAACTACAGAGCTGGTCGAAGGGGCGGGCGCCATGTGGACAAGCCTCCAGGCTCTCCAAGCCTGGGCGGGCTGGCTCGGTGGACCCTCCCGCCGCCTGGCCGGGGTCGCAGGAAATCCTCATCTTACCTTTCTTGCTCTGAGAAAGGATAGTTTCTAGTTGGTGAATCACTTAAAAAAAAAAAAAAACTTTTGTGCCAATAGTGGGGCTTGAACTCAGGGCTTGGGTGCTGTCTCTTAGCTTTTTTACTCAAGGATCACACACTGCCACTTGTGCCACAGGTCCGCCTTCAACTTTTTGCTGGTCAATTGGAGATAAGAGTCTCAAGGATTTTCCTGCCAGGGCTGGCTTCGGATCTCACCTCGATCCTCAGACCTGTCTCCAGATAGCTAGGATCTCCGGTGTGAGCCACCACGCCTGGTTTCATCAACCACTTTTCAGTGTTGATGCAGATGTCATATATTGAGTGTTCACTGCAGCTGAGAATCTGATCGTAGGCTACAGGGAAGATCTTGCACAACATGGTGGCCGTCAGGGGCAGTGAGATGGTGGAACGGGAGCACTGGCCAAGGAGCGCAGCTAGCCGTCAGGTCTCTGTGCTCTCTGGCTCTGAGCAGTGGGCAGCCTTGTAAGCTTGTGGTACATTGTGAAGGGCGGGGTCTAGGTAGCTGTGTAGAGCCCTCCCCCCGCCCCCGCAGGGTCTGGCTGGGTGGGGGGACGCCAGGACAGGGTCTCATGCAGACACGTTCGTGTTAAGTCTGCTGATCTAAGACACGGAGATGCTTTTGAGTCCCCCTCTCAGTGCCAGAATGCTGGGAAGTGCGAAGGGCTGGGGAACCGCACGGGCTGGTGAGTGCAGTGGTGGGTCTCAACCAGCCCTCCGCAGGCATTCCAGCTAGCTCCTGTTAACAGACACATTTGACTTAACAAGTGAACCTCAGCTAGTGCTCAAAACGATTCTAAATGTTTCCCTGTTGGTTTATCCTAACACCAAACTCTAAACAAAAGAAAGGTGTTTTATGTAAATTTTTAAAGTTATATGCTTACATTCATCCATCCCAATTCCACAACTATTTACTGAAAGCACTCTTCTGAAAGGAGTGCAAGTGATCTACATGAAACTCATAACCAAGAGTTCATAATGAGGATATACTGAGAAACCTGTCCACATCAGGATCTACTACGTTACCATATTCACAGACGTGCTGAATCTCATTTTATGCAAACCAAGCACAGCCAGCAACCTCTTTTCTTTCTAAATCTCCAACCTTAGCAGTTGTATTACTCAACAGCAGAAATGACAGAAAAGCAAACTTTACAAATCTTCAACTTGAATTTTTTTTCTTAGAACAAAAGGCTCAGGAAAACCACGTTCGTGTTTATCTAGCTAGGAAGGCAGCATTACAATCTCATGCAAGCTCCTGGAGACGGCCCTGAAAAGACCCTCCTGGGTAGGATGGAACTGGCCGGGTGTGGCATACGCCGCAGGACGGAGGAAGGCCTCACCAACTCCCGCTGCATCTGAGACTACATGAGCAGCCCACTTGCCTTTCCTTCCCACACAGCAGCAAGGTGTATTCAAGCCATTCTTTGTTACAGATTGCACATTGAGCCCACATGCATTATTCATGGTAACTCCGCAGGGCAGGTGCCTCTTCTGCGTGAGCAGATGAGCACCGACTCAGGCGGGCCGGCCGCAGGAGCAGCGGTGGGATGGGAAGGGGTAGAAGGATTTACTAAAGGGGGACATGCACTTGCACCAGAAGGTACGTGGTGACGCCAGCGACCCTCCAAAGGGCTGTCAGCGCTCACGCGGATGCCACATCCCTCCCAGCTTCAGGAGCAGGCTCATGCTAAATGGTTATTTGTTGCTGGTCTGAAGTCCACATCTAAGTGGGATCTCAGTTTTCACTGTTTTAATCAGCCCGACTCTGGCACGTCCGAGGGAGTGTCTGGCCACTGGGCTGTGTGAGGGCCGTGAAGGCCTCTGGCACCTGACACACCAGCTGCCCTGGGCCACGAGCCTGAATTGATAATTTCCTATCAAATGATGTTATAAATGTCCAAATAGTCCCTGGCCAACAACAACCAACCCCCACACCGGTGCCCCTGAGGCTGATACGCCCTTCCCTGCCCGGTGCGTGTGTCACGGTGACACGTGAGGCCCCAGCAGGCCCTGCGGCGGGAGACCACGAGGGGTCACTTCCTTCCTCTGAGCAGGCTAACGTCAGCCCTGGAGTGCACTGACTGCTTTCAAAGCTTCTCAGCTGCAGAGATGGCACTTACGGAACGGTCCCTGGTCTCCACGGCCAGAGAGAGCTACGTGTTTCCCATCCTTATCTGAGTCTTAGTAAAGAACACAGTAAGAGAATCCTCCTCTAAGGAGAATACTAAAAAGTAATACAGACCATACTGCTCACCTCCCCCCGCCCCCGTGCCACACCTCCCAGACAGAGCTGGCCAGGGTGCCGCCCCGCCTGGCACCCCGCTCACCCCACCCACCCTTGCGGAAGGAAGACGTGACTTACTTGTATGGGATGTGCTTGCTGCCGCTGACAAGAGCCAGGATGACGTTGCCTAGAGCGGACAGGGAGAGGCACAGCCCCGAGCCCCCCTCGCGGTGCTTGTTAAGCGTTTTCACACAGCTGCCGAGGTCAATGAGATGCAGACGGCTGCGACCGCCGGACACTAGAAGGAGAGAGGACAGGAGAAGAGAGAACAGGTAAACTCCTTAAAAGATGGTAACATTTGTCCCTAATTGGCTTCTGGACAGCTGAGTTCTCAAACCCAAGTTAAGGCGGTTACTGTTGGCCCTGGTGATCATCACAGGAAGTCAACTCAGCCAACAACCAGGCTGAAAGCACAAGGTGCGAGCTGGAAGGAGGAGGAGCAGGCGAGGAGACGGGAGGACTACGTCTGCTGAGTGTCCTCTGCCAGGCACACAAACAGAAATCTTGTTCCATGCTGAGGTGAAATGTTAAGCTACGTACTGGCACCCTTCTACCACAGATGAGGAAAAGTTCCTAAGACTTGATGCACTTGCCCCGAGTACTTGTGCTTTCGGAATTTATGACGTTATGGGGACTAGATTGGTTCTCTTGCCTCAGGAAGCCCAAAACAGAATGAAACCCTAAAACGGCCATTTTCAACACACTTGGTGTTCTCTGGCGGTGGAAAGCGGGCGAGGCCAGCCCTCCCACGTCACAGCAGGTTACTGCCAAGAGCCTCGGGCTGAGGCTGAGGCAGGGGCCAGGGGAACCTGCGAGACCCCGGGCTTGGGGAGAGGGAGCTGAACGTCCCTAAGGCTGCAGCAGCAACAGCTCACACAAGGTGCTAGAAAGGGAGCACGGCGGGGATCTGCACGCCTCTTGAGTATCTGCCTGAACCCTGGACAGCACTTGCAAACGGGAAACGCCCCAGGCCGAGGACCGGCCATCTGACATGGCAGAGGCAGCCCCAGAGCTGGCACACAGCTGGCACACAGGCCAACAGCAGTCTGCTCCCAGCAGCCTGGCCGGAGAAGCTCCATGCCTGGGACTTGGTAGAGTATCAAGAAGCATTCTGCTCAGGGGAGGGAACCCTGGCAGGAGATGGAACGCTGAGCCAGCCCCATCTGAGAAATACTAAAAGACCACAGAGGATGAAACTGCACCCCACACACAACGCAAGAATGCTCCCAATGATAACATACCTCTCTGGGTACCTGTCACCCACCAAAGAGAACCGGGTGCGGGCTGGCAAGCGGCTTCAGTGGTAGAGTCTGCCTCGCACATTTAAGGTCCTGAGTTTCAACCCCAGTACCACCAGAACCTAAAAATAACTTACCAGGCATGCAAAATATGGTACAGTAGCCAGTGGTGCCAGTGGATCAAGCCTGCAGTCCTAGCTAGTTGAGAGGCCGTTCAAAGCCAGCTTGGGCAGGAAAGTCTACAGGGCTCTTATCTCTAATTACCCACCAAAAAAAGAGATGGGAATGAAGGTGTGGCTCAAGTGGTAGAGCACTAGCCTTGAAGCTAAAAAAGCTGAGGGACAGCACCCAGGCCCTGAGTTCAAGCCCCAGGACCAGCGCACACTCATAAAGAAGATATATTAAACATTTTCAGGAGGAAAAACTACATCACATGGGATGAAAAATTCTCTTAATAGAATCAGTGGCAGATCAGACATTGTTAAAGCAAAGATGAGTAAATATGAAGATCTAGCAATATAAAATCTGGAAAATGAACTGCAGAGAGAAGTGTAAAACTTAGAAATAAACCAATAAGGAATAAAAAGGGCAGTTGTACAACTTCAAGTGTCCAAATACAGGCAACTACATTTCCTGAGATAGGAAAAACAGTGTGTTACAGACCAAATATTTAACAGTGGTAGGAGCCTCCTAAATTTGATCTAAGACACTCCATCAGGCCTACGCAAAAGAAACATGAAGAAAATGACAGCGAAACACTTCATAATCACACTGCTCAAAACTAGTGAAGAAGAGAGAGAAAGCCAGTGAAAGAGAGAAGACACATGAAGGATGAACACTTTGAATATCCTTATTAAACGGCAGACTTTGTCAGATGCGAAGCAAGTTCATTCTACTGTTGTGTTGTCCTTATAATGTGTATGATGATACACATTTTCCAGAAGGTCATGTGCATGAGTAAGGAAAATGTAAGAGTTGGGTGGATGCAGGCAGGACGAGACAAAAGACATCAAAGACAATTTTGTGAATGGAGTTTATGTAATGACAAGGGGACAATTGAAGAAAAAGCCATAATATGGTCACACCCTAATTACAGACGTGCAAATATACAAAACAAAATGTGACAGAGCGTCAAGAAGAAAAAGACAAGTCCCTGATTATTATTGGAGAGCTTAAACACTCATTCCTTAGTAACTGCTAGAACTAGCAGGCAGAAGATCGCAAGGATATAGATTTGCATTTGTCCCAATGACAGCAGAATGCACCCTCATTCAAAATGCACACACAACATTTACCAATGTATACCATATTCTGGTTGGCAAAACTTACAAACTGATGGCATTCATCTTACCGATGAGAAACTGAGCTTCAGATGCTAAGACACTGCCCAATCTCCAAGAAGATGAACACCACATCTAAGGTGGAGTCCAGAGCTAGCCATGGAACCAGCAGATGCTCCTTCATCAGCTTGCCTAAGGAGCGAGGACCCTAGACTCCAATCCATGCCGGAATCACGGGGGCCTCGTGAGTGCTCCTGTGTCCTCCTCCCTCTCCCAGGTTTCCTACTGGGACATGGGGTCATGTCAGACTTTTCCAGGTGATTCTAGTACACTGCCATGGGTGGGGTCTATTGTCTTAGAATGTGGCCCAATGAGCCAGCTTCTCAATCAGCTGCCAAGAGGCACCCACAGATACCCGCAGCACACAGAATGCCCGTGGCTGTTTCTTCACCTTTACTCCCACAAAAGGAGCTGATGTGCCAACAGGTTCTAAGCCTATTTATGCTACTCACCTGTAAGTATCAGTATGTATTGATACTATGTGGCTTAGTAAAGAGAGCAAATGTTTCCATGAAAACTTAACTCACTGTTTAGAAAACATATGACTGGAACTGAAATTTAGAAAGGGTGCCGAGTTGGGTGTAAATGAGAAACTACAGAGTGGGGGAATTTTAAGCATGTAGAAAAAATAATCAATACCCAGTTGGCTACACACATGTCTTTTAAGTTGTTGACTATCTTGGAAGAGATATTAAAGATACCATTGATATGAGCATGGTTCAGTTTGTAATTCACCTTGAAGTGCAAACATGACTGGATGTCATAAGATTATTGTGTACTGATTAGTGCCATTTATTAAGTTTAAATATTTATGAGTGACTCTGTTTCTAAAGCAGTTTTCTCAATGAACCCTCCAACTCAGGATGATGTGGCCCAAGTTCTCCGAACATACACTCCCTGCGACAAGAAAGCCGCTGGGTGGTGTTTATTAGACTCTTTGTCCCCACGACAGACCTGAGACGGCAGCTCACAGCAGGAGTTACTATGGTCTCAGAGGCTTCAGGCCATGGTCTCTTGGCCCCAGCAAGGCAGGCCTAAGGCGAGGGGGCTACCACGGCACTGGGAGCCCTGGAGGAGGAGGCAGTGCACCTCATGGCAGCCAGGAAGCAGAGGTGAGTGACAGAAAGGGGAGGGACCAAGTCGGGATCCACCCTCAGTCCCTTCCCTCAGGGATTCATTTCCTCCCACACTTCCACCACCTCCCAAGAACACCATCGAATTCTGACTCCATTGATGAGATCTGAGCTCTCATGATCCAACTGTCTGGGGAATCCCTTCAGAGACACAACCAGAGGTAAGCATTGTTTATATCCTGAGCAGCTCTCAACCAATCAAGTTGGCAAGCAAGATTAACCATCCCAGGTGGTCATTCTCTTTCTGGAGGAAGCCATTCTGGATGACAAGGAAGCTCACATTCCACAGGACTTAACTGACAAGCGCCAAGCACCAACATGCAGGCTCAAGACCAGATCTGTGGAGACTGAAGGTCGTAGACAAGGGGCCTCCAACTCTGTGGAGACCAAAGGTGGGTAATAGGCCTTTGTCTTCCAGAAGCAATGAAAACGAGGCAGAGTCAAACAAGGGCACGACATCCCCAAACTGGAACAGGATTCCAAGGAAAAAGCTTTAAGCCAGAGGCCAGCATTGGGAAGGTTTCCTTGGGCGGAAGTGGGGTTCCTGTTATTGTTATTATACTATTGTTTTGTTATTGTTATTATCCTGTTGCTATTGTCTTGTTCTTTCCTTCCCTCCTCTCTTCCAAGATGACACACAGAAAGACAGTGTGTGGAGTGTCACATTTGATGAAGTTCCAGAGGAGATATAAGGGAACAGGAGAAAAGCAAGAATGGAGGAGTCGATCCATGGGAGAAGCTTAGGGGAGAAACTGAGGCATGGAGACAAGCAGATCTTGAACCTGAAAGTAGAGCATCTGAGGGAGGACACCAGGTTCTTGCTACCTCCTCAGTAATGAGGAAGCTGCTCTGCTCTGAGAGGGACGTCGGGTGGGCAGGGGGCTCAAAGAAAGACTGGAACTGCTGCGCTGTGGTGTGCAATGCCCTCACTGCCGCAGGCTGCTGCCAGAGGCAGGGCCAGCTCCGGCCCCCTTAGGAGCCACATTCTGCCCCAGACCTTCTCAATAATGATCTTGAATCCCATCAGCTACACAGGCCTGGCTGACATAAGTGGTTCTGTGACCCGGGTGAAGAAAGGGCTGACTGTCGACAGGAAATCCAGACCAAGGAAACACAGGGGTTGACCTGTGGGTTCTGTGGTCCTGAGTACTGAGCTCACAGCCTCCATGCTTCCTGGGCAAGCGCTCCACCACTTGAGCCACACCCCAGCCTTACACATACAAAGAGGTGAGCATTGGCACAGACCTAAGCTTGAGTGCACACACACTCATTCTTGTGTGCCCAGCCCATACTGGCTCCCCCCACGGCCCCCAAGAAACAAGGGGTGATGAACACATCGGCCCAACTGAGGTCATGGCCGCTGGCAAGCTTAGATTACTTATCAAAGTGATACTTCGGGAGATTGTCTTCTCAGCCAGGCATGGGGAGATGTCACCATAATCCCAGCACTGGGGAGGCTGAGGCAGCAGGATCCTAAGTTTGAGGCCAGTCTGGGCTATACAGTGAAACCCTGTCTCACCAACTCAGAAATAAACTTTATAAACAAACAAGTCAAACCTGCTCACATGGCGCTGTGCCCTGAACCATCGCTCTACTTACTATCTTGTTTTAGGTGCTCACCCACCTCTGGCCACGTGGAGGTTGGTCCTCCACAGCTAGCATCCCCCAGGGGCCGGCAGGCCATACCATGGTCAGCAGGGAAGGCTTGGTGGCAGTGAGGACACGGCCTGGGAGTGTTCTAGAACCCCTGGCAGTGAGGACACGGCCTGGGAGTGTTCTAGAACCCCCGGAAACCAGGAAGCTGTTTTACACCTGCCCTGGTGCCAGCTTCGAAGCAGTAATGCATCAGCCACGCCCCTCTCATTCTTGACCATGGCTGAAGGTGTGCGTGTGTGTGTGTGTGTGTGTCCACGCCCCTCTCATTCTTGACCATGGCTGAAGGTGTGCATGTGTGTGTGTGTGTGCATGCACATCCGCAGGTGCCCGTGTGCCTGTGCATGCATACGCACAGAGACACGTGCATACATGTACACACAAGTGTATTTGGTTCCTGTGCAGAGATCTCTGAGCTCATCTTCTAGCAGGTTCATAGCAGTGGCTCTGTTCGCCGTCTCCCTGCAGGGTGGCTAATTAATAAACTTTCCCTTAATTGAGTTCTGGCTGCCGAGTCTTCAGGGATTATTTCTTATATATAAGCAAACAAAATTTCCATTTTAAACAGCACTCCAGATCTTCTCATTATATTTTAACTATATGGAGTCAAGCGAGCGCTCGGCTGGGAAGCTTCCCGGCCTGAACTCTTCCCTGGAGAAGCCAGACCTGCTGGCGGGCAAGGGGAGAACCCAGTGCTCTGGGGTCCCCTGCAGCAGCCCGAACCCCACTTCAGCCCTCTATTCTCATCTTCAGCAGCATCAGAAGAGACCCAGAGGAGGGCTGAAGAGCCATCGGCCACATCTGCCTTTTCATCCCACCTGGATTAATTATTAAAAAGCAATTCTCTTTCACATTTAAAAACAGGAAGAAGATGAGTTTGGAGTTGAATAATAAGGCTCTGGACTGACCAGATACCAGGCGAGGGTGGGGAGAGGTGTTGGCCTTTGGGGCTGGTCAAGTTCTCTCCTAAGCTGGTGGAAGTCGAATTTCAGGTCCTTACAGTTGAAGCCCTTGAACTGACTGTTTTCCTTATTTGTGTGGCTTCAGCAACAGCAGAATGGAGGAACACAAGGGAAGAGCTGGAAGAGTCGCTCCCAGCGTGCTTTGCAGGGCCCCTCGGCGCCGTGGGAGCACACACGAGGCTCAGCACTGGGGTCTGGAGCAGCTCTGCTGGCTACGGTCCACATGTGACTAGCGACAGCTGCTTAGAAAACAAGCAGTCTGAAGACTTCCATTCACTGCGCGGACCCCACCAGAGCCGAGGGCTGGCTGCCTCCAGGCCCCCAGAAGTGTGCGGTGGGCACACCAGCGCACCATCTTCCTCTCCCACCCATTCTAAACAGAAGCACCCCACATGGCGTGGGCTCTCTTTGGGGAGCTGATGGCCCCTTAAAGATCGCCACTCGGCAGTTTCTGCTCTCCCCAGTGAAGCCCGCCGCCATGGTGTGTGGTGGAGAAGGGGCTGGCTCCTGTCTGAGGTGCCCGTCGCTGCCCTTGACAACCATGTCTGGGGATTCCTCGGTCACCGCCCAGGCCATGCAGCCTCCCCCGGGGGAGGGGCATTTTCCCTCAGCCTGGGCGTGGGTGTGGGAGTAGGGGCAGCAGGTCTGGGGCTCCAGGGCCAGTTGGAATTAAAGAAGCGGGCAGCCAGGGAGAAAAAGCAAGCAGGGTCCAGACCAATGGCAGAGGCGCTGATGAGTGAGGGAGCGGCGCAGGTATGGGCCACACAAGTCCACTTTCAGGCTGCTCTAGAGAAAAGACAAAGCCAAAGCCGAGCTTGCAGGGGTGGGTGGGGGTGGGCGGCTGTCGGGCTCGGGGTCCTGTGGAGGGGAACCGTGCCCAGAACACTGGCTGGCGAGGAGACTCGGGGAGAAACGTGGAGCATGGTCCTGAGGTCTCGGCTGCATAGGTCATTCGAGGCTTCAGCAAGAGGCTTGTTGATGGCTTCTGTTTTGGGCAGTTGGGTTTATCATTCCCCAGCCAGGGTTCCTCTCCTGACCCTTTTCTGGCATCTGGTGTCCTTGAGATGTTCACTCAGAAAGCACTGGGGACCCGGCCTGGGTTCCAAAGCCCTGAGGAGGGTCTACGCCATGGGAGCCCCTCGGGCCAGCCCAGCATGAGGCCCACGGCTCCATTCTGGCTTTTGGGTGGTTAATTGGAGAATAGAACCTCATGGACTTTCCTGCCCAGGCTTGGCTTCAAACCAGGATCCTCCTCTCTCCGCTGCCTGAGTAGCTGGATACCTTTCATGGTGACCTTGAGCCTAGACTCCACAATCCCCATGAATCACAAATCACTGAGCCAGACCCGGCTGGCAGGTACGAGCGCGGGGGACACAGGCCAGGGCAGAGGGGACTTACTTCCGCCCTTGCCGCTCTTCTCCATGCGGTACTGGTAGATGTGCAGTGTGAAGAGCATGTGGGAGTTGCGGTGGTCGTCCTCATCGCAGTCCTGCTGGCTGACCCGGCGAGAGGCGATGGCGGCGTCCAGGAAGAAGGCGGCCTTCTCGGCCGTGGGGGCCCGCAGCTCGCTCTGGTTCTGGAGCTGGAGGAGAAAGCGGAGAGCTGAGGCTCCAGGCCAGGGTGTCCACCACTCGACATGGCAAAGCCCCGGCCTCTCCCTCGGGAGAGATACCGCCAGCGTCCTTCAGACCCAAGTCCCCTGCTCACAGGCCAGGGCTCAGCTTAGTTCACTCATTTCCGGAAATGCACGCTGGGCCCATTTACTGGACACAACCTGCGTGTGCCAATTTGGTGGCTGAGGTACAGCAGTTGGCTGTCAGAGCAAGCGGCTGGATCTGAGAGGTGCGTGGGCACCAGTGACCGCCTTACCTTGCTAAGGGCAGCGCAGTGAGAACCCCACTCCCTAAGAAAACACGCCGGGAGGGGCGGAACCCAGTCTCATCTCAGTGCTCAGTGTTGGGTCACAAAATGGGATGCAGAGCTGACAGCACCAATGCTCTGGTTATTGTTCCTGGACTCCTAACTCTCAGTTATTAAGTACAGCTGCTTTGGACTGTTTGCTGGCATCGCTATGAATAAGAAGTCCGTGCAGACGTTATCCGGAAACACCCAGACTCCAGGCCGTCCCATCTGGATTAAGATGTAAGCATTTTTGACCTTTGTCCTGAATTACTGCCAAGCTGGGCCGCTGACCATCAGACAGAGTGAACTCTTGGCCGAATATCAGAGTATCTGGATCAGCCAGTATTCCTTTGTGCAGATCAAAAGGAAACTACAAGTTTTTGTTTGTTTTTTGGGGGACAAGTCTACCTGTCGGAACCCCTGTGGTGGGGCTGAGCAGTCAGTGTGTGGGCCAGAGCCTTGGTGAGTCTGATGTGGACTCTGGGATCTGCAGGGGATGGAGACCTGGTGCTGCGGGCAGAGGCTGGGGAGGTGGGTGGCGCTGAGGCTGCCGTGTCCTCACCCTTGCTAGGTGGGGCCAGTTCCCATCTAACAAATCGCCTATCTAAAACAGGAGGCTAGTATCAGTTTCTCAGGGGGTGGAGATCAAGAGGATTGCGGGATGAGGCTAAGTTAATGAGAGTACAACCCAACTAACAAGCTGTACAGGCAGGGGGACGCAGTCTGAGACAAGCCCGACCCTACCTGAAAAATGAAAGCAATACAGGGCTGGAGACATGGCTCAAGTGGTGTAGCACAAGGCCCTGAGTTCAAACCTCAGTCCAGACAAATACATACATACATACGTACATAAATAAATAAATAGATAAATGTAGACAATAAAACCCAGTGACACCCTGAGAAGATGAACCGAGCTTCTCCTGGCTTCTGTAGCCATCGCAATTACATCACTGTTCTAATTAGAATGTAGTTATTACTTCTTCCTACAGCATTGCTAATCTGGCTGTAAACCAGCACCAGAAACACAGTTTATAGAGCCATAAACAGCCCAGTAATGGTGCCGCTATTTGTGTGGCGCAGTAAATATTTCTGTTTGTTGTTAAACAAAAGAAAGATGGTACTATTTTTCTTTCTTGGGATGGGTGTAAAGGATGGGGAGCTATTTCCTCAAATGCATGAAAACTGAGGCTCCCACTCGCAGTCAGTGACCAACAAGGAACAGAAATTCAGGCTGGGTGAGCCGATGGGCTGCATGGCTACAGGCCATCAAGTTCTGGGTCCTCCGGCACTGCGTCTTGGGTGGAGCTTCCGGGCCTGCTGGGTGGGCCTGAGTCCCACGGGCAAGCTGGCTTCCCGGACAAGTTACCTGTGTGCCGCAGATGGGGTCCTCGCAGAGGTACACGCCGGGGGACTGGCCGTCCTGCAGGCTGCCCGTGGCCACTTCCGACAGCAGGTCCCGCAGATTCTCTTCCTTCCCCCACACCTCCACAGCTGAGATCCGGACTGAGAAACGGGCTCCGGTCTTCTCTTTGCGTTCGTTGATCAGCTTGAAGAGCCAAGAGATGGCACAGGGGATGATGCCCAGGTTCTGCATGGAGTCGTCCTTTCCAATCATGGTATAGGATTTTCCTGCAAGAGCCCGTGAAGGCGGGAAAGCAGCTCAAAACCAGAGGCAGGGGCAAAGAGGGGGGCACAGGGGAGTGGCGGGGGGAAAGGCAAGGGAAGCAGGCAACGGCGTCCCTGGAAGCTCTTCGGACTGAGCGCATGCCCCCGTGTGCTGCGTGCCTCTGCATGCCTCGGGCCTCTGCGTGCCTCGGGCCTCCGTGTGCATCCGCTCCGGCTGCTACATGGTTTTACGTGTGCTGGGCAGGCAAGCGCTTCTTATCACATTGATGGCTCTTTTTATCGCCACCCCACAGATTTAATCCACATAGTCACGCTTTATATCCTTGCTCAAGTTAAAAGCTATGTATATTTTTATAGCCCAAGTAAATTCCATTAAAATCTGGGCCACTACTTTGAGTAGAAAGCAGGGGAGAAGAAAGCGGAGGGGAAGATAGGTGACAAGGACTTGGGGGGGGGGGAAGAGGGCCCTCTCCTGCCCAGAGCCCAGGCTCCCTTGGAGGCCTGGGGCCATCCCTGTCAAGGGACACCTTGTGGGACCCTTCCCCAAATTGGGACCTTACTGAGCAAGTCAGGCAAGGCCTGGTGAGTGGCCAAATGCCGAGGTCAGGACAGAGAAAGCACAGCAGAGGGGCAGGGGGCATGGCTCTCTGCCCTTTCCTTCCCAGGGAGCCATGGGCACCTTCCCCACTTGCTGGGCTCCCCTGGCATTTCCAAGTCCAGGCACCACTCAATTCCCCCGTTCCCCCGAAGGAGCAGCATGTTAAATAAAGTTGTCACTGACCTAACTTGGCATGGCCAAAACAGAACACACAGCCGTCTGCCCCATTCACCACCGACTGGATCACCTCCGCCACTGTTCCAGCGCACACTTCAGCCTGTGGGATGGAAGAGAGACACTGGCGGTGAATGCACCATCCGTGACTAGCTGGGAGCCCATTTCCTGGCACACAGGATCCCAGCACCACCATGCTCCTGGTGTGTCAGCCCTGGCCACAGAGCTCTGGAAAACCCCAGAGCCATGGGACCCCCTCCCCTCCACAGTGGTCACTGCACACCACCCACAGCCCCCTCGGCTCACTGGTCTGCCCCGTGACATCTGTGGATGGAGGGGGTGGGATGCTCCTGGACCCATTTCCCCTCCCACCTGCCGTTCTAGCCTGCTGACCAAGTGTTTCAACTCTCTACTGCCTCCTGCTTACGAGATCCTTTACACACGCACGCATGCACGCACGCTGCCAGGCTTAGCAAAAGGAAACCAGCAGCACAGGACAGCAACTTTGAGGAACACAGACCTAATGTATACAGAGGCTCATGATGCATGCCTTCCGTCCCTTCACTTTCTTCCTTCTTAGTCCATGTCCTCCTTGGTTCAAAACTGGCCTTTTCTTCCTTTCTTTGCACGTGAACTTAGTGTAAACCACCCGTCAGGATGCTCAGCCTGGCAGTGTCTCATCCCTAACCTGGTTTAACCAGCGAGGGGCCTGGTTCTTGGTGGCTGTGGGTATGTCCCCAGGATGCTGAGAGCCCAGAGCCCTGCACACAGCAGGAGCTCAGGGAGCCGTGGGCCCAGCTGGCGGACCAGTCAGTCTCTGCAGTTCGCATCTGAGACAACTGCAGGAGGAGGACAAGACTGTCTCCGCGCGCTCACGCCCTCATTCCCGTCTCGAGCCAGCACTGGTCTTTCGAAGGCACGGGGGCCTGGGCCAGGCTGGGCTCTGTGGTCCCGAGCTGAGCTGCATGTGCCTCCTGGCAGGAATCTGAACACCCTCAGCCATAGCCAGCCGTGTGCTTGTCAGCTCCAGGGCTCGGCAGCACAAGGAACCTAAACAAATACTTGAAAAACAATTTCCCTTCCAAACCGGCTCTGGGGTGATCCCTCCACAGCCCTGCTGGGGGCAGCCGACGGGGCTGGTGAGCCTCAGGACCGTGTTCAAGCCTCGGGATGGAGCCAGCGGGAGCCTGGCACTGATCCTGAGAGCGAGCGGGAGACCAGGAGGCTGCCACAGGCGCCTCTGCAGATCTGGGGAAATTCTGCCCATGGGCGCTGCTTCCTTTGGACGAGGAGCAAGGTGGGGGCCGGAGGCTGCAGGCCCGCTGTGGCCATACACAACAGACCATGAAGAGTCTCACACTGGCTGTGTGTGGCCCTCACCGGGCCACCTGTGTAGAGATGAGCGGACGGTGGAGATGCAGGCGTGGCTCACGCGGTGCAGGTGGCAGGCAGCCTCCTTGCTGGGGAAGGCCCCGCCTGGGTGGACGCTGACCTGGCCTCCCGCTGTGTGTAAAGAGCTGACCGTGGCCTGGGAAATGGCTTGCTGCTTCTGCTGTGTATGTGACACAGCTCCTGGTGAGACACAGGAGCCGTGTGAATATCTCTACCGCCTGACCACAGGGAGGAAGCTCACAGGCTGGCACTGTAGTCCTCACGCTCTGCTCTGGACTTCTAATTACCATGCCACACATAGTGGTGCATGCATCTTAGTATTAGAAGTTTATAGAATGACGCTAGTGTCTGACACACCGTGAAAGCAGGGCAGGCTACTTGTACACCCACGGCCTTGATCATTTCCCTATGGTGCTGAGGATTATTTACTTATGTTCCCGGGCATGCTACATTCATGTCTGTTTACTGAGCCATCACCCCAGTTCTGGGCTATTGATTAGTTTCTGCATTTGTCAACCTGATGCTGCTCATGTTACTTCCTTAGCCTTTAGATTTCAGACCCTATTTGATGCTACTTAGAGCTCTGTGTTCTCCAAAGCTCTGAAGGCCAATACCAGCGGGAACAGGTATCTACTAGAATCTTTGGTTGAACCATCGAGGTCAGGTATTTCCTTGACTGCTTGTGATCCAGGAATCTCAATACCAGAGACTCAGAGCAGACCCTGAATTATACTGGTAATAAGTCAGGAAAAATGACCCTGCTTCTCCATCGCTCCCTGTGTGCATGCTCTTCACAATGCAGCTTGTATCATCCTATCAGAGTCTCTCCCCCTGCCTGATGTCTGGACAAATAGAATTCAGCGAAAGGATGCGGCATCAACCCTGAGCCTGGCGCTGCCATGAGAACAAGCTTGGGCTAGCCTGATGGACAATGCGGAAGGCACTGTGGGAGAGAGACATGCCAAGCCAGCCCAGAGCCAGCCAACCCCAGAATGTGATGTGCCCAGCCAAGGTCCTCAGAATTGTTTTCTCAAGCTGCTGTTCATAATGGGCACATCAGCGAGCTGAACAAGAGCAAATTCTTACTGCTTGTTTTAAGTGTGAAATTGAGAGTGCTAGCCCACATACCCTGGCCACGGATGCATGCCAGCCTCGGTTTCCCTGTCAAACACTCCAGTGCCTAACTAGGACACGGGCTGGCCTTCAACCTCACTGCATCCATACAGGTAAGGCTGCTGCTGACTCTTGACTCCAGATCCCTGCACCGTGTTTACCTGCCCACAGCCCAAGGCCCAGGCAGGGACCAGCTGGCTTGCTGTTCATCCTCCCCAAGGTGCATCTTGTCAAAATCCCAGCACACAGACGCTGCTGGCGTCAGGACGTGTACATATCCACTGGAGCTCTGCAGGCTCCTAAAGGTAGGAGGAGCCCGTTCTCGGGGAACTCCTTGGTCTCAGGTCACTCCCAGGGAGGAGTGGACAGGCTGGAGAGGAGCTCCCACTCACCTGAGAGGCATCTTGTGGGAAAACGGCATCGAAGGCGAACATCTTGGGCGGCACCTGGCTGCCCCTCTTGGGGAAGGCCTTCTGACCACACGTCAGTGGGTCGTACAGCGTGACCTGCTTCTTCCGAGGATCTGCCTTTAAGAAGGAGCTGGATTCCGATGAGTCACGGGCCAGCGTGGAGCAGATGCGCAGCATCACTTTCACCTGTAAGGAAACGGGCGGGAAAGCGTGCGGTCAGGACAGCCTTGCCTTCAGGAAGGAGAGCTTCCTGGTGCTCCTGTCGGGAGCACTGGCCCTCCTGGGACACACAGTTATGTGAGGGGCAGTGAGGGAGGGACCCGATCCTCGCTGGGTCCTAGGAAAGCTGGTGTATGTATAATTACCAGGTAGAATATTACGGCAATGCAGAGACGGCACACTGTGTTCTTTGTCTTCTTATTAATGTAAATTAAAAACTAACTGCCCTGGTGGCCCAATTACGTAGATGAAAAGGTAATCTGAGCTCTAGCAGGCAGTGCGATTTCCTTGCAGCTTGCAGATCAATAAACCATGCACATAAAACTTTAGCTCTGTAATTTACTCCCTAGCTCGGCTCGTCAGGATTTGGGGAGACAAAACCCCATGTCATGGTATCATCGTTAAAGCCCTGTGAAATGGCCTGATGGTAATGGCCAGCATCTGAAATGTGGTCTACAGCAACAGTGATAAAAGATTGGCTGCAACATGTTATTTGGGATCCCATTAAGTGAGCACAGAGAAGTTGTCATTTCAGACACTGAGAGAGCATCTCAGTGGGGAACAGCAGGCAGAGCCCTTTAACTAACCTTCTGAGTCACTGAGCATGAGCATCTGCGGTACTCAACACCAGCCCCGCCCACCCATGGCCAAGAACAGCTGTCGTGGAAATACGCAGCCCCTCTCACAGCCCTCAGCTAAGCACAGATCTAGCTGAAGCCACACATGGTCCAGAGGCCATGTTATCCTCTTACCAGCTTCGTTGCTGTGCTGCCAGTTTATCCAATACAGGATGCGCACTTTCTCCAAGCACCTAGCCCTGGGCTAGGCTCAGGGCTACAAAGGTTCATGGTGCAACAGCAGCCAGTCAGGTGCTGAGACAGATTTGTAAATGCAAGCTCAAGGATTATGATTAAACCCTAACCAACGGAGAGGCTTGTGAAATCTCCATCATGAAATTCTGGAGTGAGTGGCTGTCAATTTTTAAATCAGGTGTTTCCAACATACAGAAATGCTGAGCTGCTAACATACCGTGCAGAGTGGGGTGAGATCACCATCCTCCGGCCAGCCTCGGCCCTGCCCTCAGACCATCGGTGGCATACAAGGCCAGAACTGAAAAATGCCAAGGGCCTTGGGCTCAGGGCATGACCAGTGCTGGGCCTGGGCTCCACTGGCCCTGATGAGCTAATTATAGACCCCAGTGGGGACGAGCGGCCAGGTCTATCAGAGGATGGCACCCAAAGCTGGGATGAGACCGGCCTTCCAGGGTTCAAATCTTAATCCCCCATTGAGAACACTGAATGGCGCCTGCCGTGGGGAGGGGCGTGTGTTGTGTGCCAGGCCTGCTCTGCCATTCGCACTAAACCACGGAACCCTTCTGGCAGGCAGGCACGTCACTGCCTGGTGAGTGAGGCTGGGCCTAAGCCCACCCTGGTGCCCATGCTTTCCCTCTCATGCCAACTCCTGCCTCCCACAGTCCAGGGGCATCGAGCCTCGGGTTTCTCCCTGTGCGATTAGACTAACAAAGCCTGGCGTGCTATCACAAAAATTCAACAGGCACATGAAGTGCTGAGTGTGGTACTGAGCACATGGGGTGCTGAACACGGCACTGAGCACTTGAAGTGCTCAATTCTTGGTTTTCTTCCACTCTCTTTTCCTCACTTGGCTCCCTCCAGGTCTTGATCTCCCATTATTTCCCAATGGAATGCCTTTCCCTGGACTCTGGGAACCTTCAGCCCCAAGCAGGACTGGAGGTGTTGGGCTCATCTTTAGACCTGAGGCTTCTCCTTGGCCAGCACTGGACCCCAGAGCTGACGCCCCCGGAGATCACCGCCAGCTCCCTGCGGTGTTTGTGTGTTTCCTCTGCCCCCAGGCTGACCTCAGCTCCTCTCAGCCCTACAGTATGTCCAGCTACGCAGCAGGGATGCGCAGGCCCCCGCCGCGGCCTCTGGGTGTGGGCTTGGCCCGGGGTTTCCACCTGACTCCTGGACCACACAGGCACGGGTGATGAGGCCCCAGAGAACTGACTGAACTACATGGCCTGTGGCATTTCCACTTGGGATCTGTCGTACCACTTGTGAGTGCCGAGAGGTGCGGCGTGCAAAACATGAGGCGCTGAGCGGGCAGCAGGAGGAGGCAGACTGGGCGGCTGCTTGTCCGCGAGGCCACGCCTGGGTGTTACTCGCGTGCCACGTCGGGGGCCGCTCTGAAGCCCCAGCCCGGGAGGCCGAGGAGGGAGCAGAGCTTTAAGCCCCCGGGAGACTGGGAGCTGGAGGAAATGCCAGCTTCCTTCTCTTTTTCACAAGTCTTCAAATACATGGGTATTTTTCACTCTAAAGGAAGCTCCACCTCCTTTGTGTCGTCATTCTGTCGGTCCGCACGCCACTTCCTGCCTGGCCCGCTGTAATGGGGTCCTTGGACACCTTGCCAAGAGCCCAGCTTTCGTTACACACGTGAGACTTGTGGAGACATCGAGTTCAATACTGCTCCTCCCGGCTGCCCTGCACAGAGGCCCGGCCCGCGCTTCCCACAGCTGAGCCTCCTTCTCCCTTCCTCTTGGGGAGGCAGCGCTGCCATGCCGCAGGCGCAGAACGGAGCCAGAAAGCCAAAGGAATAGCGAGTGGATGCCATGCAGGCGGTCCTGACAAGGACTGTGCCCGCTGAGGGGAGCCCGGTGTCCACTGTGCCCACTGAGGGGAGCCCCGTGCCCACTGTGCCCACTGAGGGGAGCCCAGTGCCCACTGAGGGGAGCCAGGTGCCCACTGTGCCCACTGAGGGGAGCCCGGTGCCCACTGTGCCCACTGAGGGGAGCCCAGTGCCCACTGAGGGGAGCCCGGTGCCCACTGTGCCCACTGAGGGGAGCCCAGTGCCCACTGAGGGGAGCCCAGTGCCCACTGAGGGGAGCCCGGTGCCCACTGTGCCCACTGAGGGGAGCCCCGTGCCCACTGTGCC
>NW_012267251.1:1604985-1605460 GCF_000151885.1 Dipodomys ordii
CCACCAGGGACACACCTCCACCAGGGACACACCTCCACTGGGGACACACCTCCACCAGGGACACACCTCCACCGGGGACACACCTGCACCGGGGACACACCTCCACCGGGGACACACCTCCACCAGGGACACACCCCCACCAGGGACACACCTCCACTGAGGACACACCCCCACCAGGGACACACCTCCACTGGGGACACACCTCCACCGGGGACACACCTCCACCAGGGACACACCTGCACCGGGGACACACCTCCACCGGGGACACACCTCCACCGGGGACACACCTCCACCAGGGACACACCTCCACCGGGGACACACCTCCACCAGGGACACACCTGCACCGGGGACACACCTCCACCGGGGACACACCTCCACCAGGGACACACCCCCACCAGGGACACACCTCCACCAGGGACACACCTCCACCAAGGGCACACCTCCACCAGGGACACACCTCCACCGGGGACACACC
>NW_012267251.1:1605510-1611126 GCF_000151885.1 Dipodomys ordii
GCCCAGTGCCCGCTGAGGGGAGCCCCGTGCCCACTGAGGGGAGCCCGGTGTCTGCGCAGACCCACACCGCTCCCCCCAGCTACTGGCCACTGTGGCTCCACAGCATATCCAAAGCCGTGCGCTGTCCCAGAGGTTGGCACACGGCCTGGCCATGTGGGCCACCAGGCCCTTTGGCATCCTTATCCCTCGATGGACAGATGTCAAGAGCAGCAGAAAGTAATCAACTGCACCACAGTGCACAGACACAGAGAAGCACAGGTGGACCTCCGGGTCCCCAGGCTGCACATCCACAGCTCGAGGCTCCTGGGGGAAGAGACACCTGTACCAGCGCCACGCGGACCTCTGTCCCCATCACTACGTTCTGTGCAACCCTACACTGTGGACACAGCACGCACAGCATCAGGTGGCATGCGTGATTGCCCGACGGTTTAACGTACACGTGAGGGGGACGGGGCACCGTATATAAAGAGCCTGAGCACCCACAGGATTCGGTATTCGGGGGACCCTGGAGCCAGTCCCCATGGACACCGAAGGATGGCTGTATCCATTTTCCTCAAATCACCTAGTATGAAATAGACTTCCTAAATCAAATTAACAGAACTAGAACTCTTCTCCTGGGTTTAATACTATAAATTAAAGCAAAATTAAACACATACATCACAGAGATGAGAGAGACAAAAACCAAATTATTTTCTTTCCTCTTCCCGTCAACACTGAAGAATGTCTGATCTGCTCACATCTTCGGTAAAGGTGAGAAACCCACACAAGATTGGATGTGCACTCCGGGCTAGCTGTGGCATTTCTCTAGAATATTCTCCTTTCCTTCTGTCCTAGCCAGGCTGTGTGATGGGCCAGCATGTGGACTGTTCCAGGGCAGTGCCCAGCCCTTCCCCCTGAGATGATGCGGTGGACCAGAGCCATGCGCTCACATCCGCTCCTCTCAAGACACCGGCTGCCTGCCCTGCCCTGCCCTGCCCTGCCAGAGACGCAGCAGCTCCCGAATCCTCTGTGCCTTGACTTCTGATACACATATCCCAGAGATGCTGAGGAAGCGCACATCTCCAAAAACCCACCAAAAGGGACAGGGGTGTCATTTCCCAGCCATTGTTTAATGCAAAATTATATTGCCAAATCATGAACGATACACTGAGCTCCATAAATATAACTTTCCATTTCTTTTCTCAACCCAACAGGAGAGAAGGATGAAAACATTAAAAAGTCCAGCTTTATATAAGGAGAAAGTTTAAATAATAAATGTAAATGTTCTGAAATCTCTCCTATTGAAGGAAGATCCTCATAGTTTTATGGAGCTGGAAGGTTCTAGAAGATTTTAAGGAGACCACAGGAATCACATTCCAAACAGTCATGACTTTGGAGGTCTCAACTCCATCGCTGGCAATGCAGGGGAGAAGTGAGATTCTAACCTCTGAATTTTGAGGAAGTTTTTAGATGTATCATAAAGTCACTTCCATCGAGCCACGGTTACTGAACACAACTCAATCAGATCAGCTTTCCTTCCTTAAATCCAGTCATCTATGAGATCCACTCCTAGACCAGGGCAGGCCTGGAAGTGGGAAGGCCAAGACAGGCACTGATGGCCTCCGGTCTCTTTGGGGGCAGTGTCTGCTTTGTGGGTTTTTTTTTATGTTTGTTTTCCTTTTATGATCTTTAAGTAGTTGTACAAAGGGGCTGCAATTCAACATGGCAGTTTGTGAGTACAATACATATTCGATCATTCTCCGCCTTCTTTCCCAACTCCTCCTAAGCCCTCTAGCTACCCAATTCCATCTTTGCAAGTGTGCACTGAGCATTATGCATTCTACCACCCTTCCCCTCTCCTCCTCTGCTCTGCGATTTTGGTGTATTATATCGGTCCATCAGACATCAGCCCCACTGCCGTAACTTCTTCACAAGTGTTATAATCTTGGTTGACAAACAAACTTCTCATAAGTTTCCACTTGGGTCTCCCACAGCAGCTATGTTCAGTAAGTATCATCGTGACCATCAGCCTCTCTACTTAGAGGCTAAGATTGGGGAATTTTCTCAAAGCCCTCTGCCTGGCCGTGACCTTAGCCTGCTGCGCCTCCTCTGGAGGAGCCAGGGTGGGCTGGACCGGTCCTGGCACTGAGAGGCACCTGGAGCTGAGCTGGCATGGCACCGGTGGTGAGGGACGGGCAACCATGCGAGCAGGAGAGGAGGTTCACATGACTAAAAGCCAGGCTGGGGAAGGGGGCATGTGCAGGACGAGAAAATGGAGCCTGGTAATGAGCTGTCCAGTACTCCATAAAGAAGTGCTCGGGGAGCAGAGGGCGGCAAGTCCCTGTAGCTCCTCATCAGTGTGCATCTGTCACCGGCAAGCCTGGTGGGGGGGGCGGGGGGGGAGCAGGACGGCAGGGAGGAAGCCCGCCCACTAGTGTCTGGGCAGCAGGGTCCTCGCACAATTAGTGGGGTTGGGCAGGAACCGGCGGGCTGCATGGGTTCAGACAGACACATCTCAGGGGCTGCGCCGTCAGGAAAGGCCAGGACTCGACAGTGGCCTATTTGGGAGACACTGCATCTCTCCGCTGGCGTGAAGACACAGCCTCGGACGGGCATCCCAGGTGAGGGCAGCGCTTCCGGACGCCGGGGCGGCCTGCCAGGCCCCTCCAGCGCCAGCCGTGGGGAGCACAGGCCAGGGCGCAGGCTCACGGCGTGTGTCTACATAGTCACCACTGTGTCCCTCTGCACCCAGTCTACAAAATGCCCACAGCACACACCCTGGTCTAATATTAAAGAAGAAACTCTCGCGTCCCTCGTGCCCATGCACCTTAGCCATCGTTACTCCACTGACGGCGTCAAGGTGCCTGGCTGTACAGAGGGGGTCTCACCTTCCTAAACAGATTCGGGTTCTTGAGCACCAGAATTCACTCAAGGACGGCTTGAAATGAGCTCTTCAAGAGTGGACACGTGAGCCAGACATGTGTGATAACTGCACGGGAGGCAGAGTCAGAGGACTGTGGCCCAAGACTTTCCCTCGCACTTGAGGGGGCAGCGAGGGGAGGGCAGGAGACGAGTCACGTGGCCACGCCGCTTTTCCTAAGTACAAGTTTCAGTCAAGGCCTGAAAGTGCCCTCCCTCTTCCTCTCTTGCCTGACTTTGGGAAAGTACTGGGTAGGACAACAGGAGGTGTCCTTGAATACTGGGTACAAAAGATCCTTTCATTACAAATGGAAATACCCATTCAAAAGGTAAAACGGTGGGAAGGAGGTTTGAGAGGGGCAGCAATGGACCCGCAGGTCCAAATTTGTACACATGTGCTCAGACTGGGCTTGTAGCACTTGCTACTAACAGCCCACCTCTCCCTGGAGCTTGCTTATGTGTGAAGAGCTACATAGCTCTACCATTACCAAGCCAGCACGAGATACACCATGTCCACACTGCCAGCCCCGGACACGCCATGTCCACACTGTCAGCACTCAGAGACGCCGTGTCTACACTGCAGACCTGAGCTGTCTGGCTTGGAGAACCACAGGTACCACGGAGAATTCCTTTTCCCTCAGGAGCCACTTTATGGTCCATGGAAAACTAGTTCACTCCCGTGGCTGGGCTTCCTGTCTTTGGGACCTCCCGGCTGGATGCTTCCTGGTCTCTAAAATGTCAACACCCCCTGCTTCTGGCCTTGGCCACAGATGGAAAAACATATCCGGAAGTCTGGCAGGTGTCCTTCTAGAAACGCCAGTTATGACACCGGCTCTGGAATTTCGCAAGGCATCAGAACAAATGGCCTTGGGACGGCCACCAGAGTGAGGGAGCGATGACGACTTCCTGCCACGCAGCCCTCCCCTTCCTGCCACGCAGCCCTCCCCTTCCTGCCACGCAGCCCTCCCCTTCCTGCCACACAGCCCCCCCCTTCCTGCCACGCAGCCCTCGCTCTTGCAGCCGCACCGTGTGCTGGCCCTCCGGCTCCCACCGTGCTTCCGGAACCACAGCAGGTGAGCCAGCACAAAACCCACTCCTACCACAGCGCTGCGGCTGCTGGAAGGACAGGCGTCCGGCGGGGCCTGCCCGGCGGGGCTCCCTGGGGCCTGCCCGGCGGGGCTCCCTGGGGCCTGCCCGGCGGGGCCTGCCTGGCTGGGTTCCCTGGGGCCCGGCCGCCCCGGCTGGGGAGGCTGCGGCATGCACACCGAGCCGCTGTCCTGCAGCCCAGAGCGGCGCAGGCCTAGGCCCACAGAGGAAGAAAACAAGGAGCTAGCTAGGGAATCACCCCACAAGAGAACGCACCCCAGGGAGCCCTGGGCTCAAGAGGCTGAAACCTACAATAGTCTCAGGGTTTAGGACGTCAAATATATTTAACCTCACACAAAAGCCTGACAGAGATGCAATGGGTTGCCACATGTACTTGAGTGTGCACGCCCGCACGTGTGTGTATGTATGTGAGAGAGAGAGAGAGAGAGGCAGAGAGAGCACAAGAGTGAGAGTGTTGTAGCGTAATGCTTGATGCTTTCGCTTGGCCATTTTCGGAGTCAGGAAGTATGCACGGCTGGCTAGGCAGCCAGCTTTTATCTCATGCAGAAGATAATTTTTTAAAGCAGGAGGCAGGATAATTTCACCAGGTCACAGTCCCTCCCGAAGGCATTTGGACTTGATGGATCCCGTCATTAAACACACATCCCTCACAGACAGTGCTGAGGAGACGTACTTCATAGACCTTCCAGCCAGACTTTAAGGTTGAGGCCGAAGAGGCAGCCCAGATCTGTGCGGAAGCCAATCGGGTCCCGAAGACCTGGTACGACACCATCTGCCTGTAAGAGAGTCACTCAGCAGTGGTGGAGAGGCGCAGGGGCCTGCGGCCAGCGTGAGTTCGTGTACTGCCCCATCACGATGAGAAGCACCCGTGGATAGATGCAGGGTGCAGAGGATGGACTGGCTCTCCCACAGAAGACTGAGCTTAGGGTGGAGGTGCCTGGTGACCACAGAGAGGTGGGGCTGGGCAGCCCTGCGGCCAGAATCCAGACCCAGGCTTCACGGGGCAATCGGGCTGCGAGGCAAACGCTCATGCAACTCACACAACAGTGTCACCCGGCGAGAGCTGGCAGACGTCCACGCAGCCCCAGCCACGCGGTCAGAGCTCAGCCCTACAGGACCTGCATGCTTTCAAGGTGGGGCTTAGAGGACAGAGATGGGAGTATTCAGAAATGGGATCTTTCCTGGAAGGTTCTGGAAGTGAAAGGTGAGATAAAGGTCAGGGAAGACCAGGCTAGAAATAAAAAGGTCCAATTAGATCAGAGGTTGGGAATGTTCAAAAGCAACCTGCACAGATTCTCGCTTCCTCCCATCTAGACCTTTGGGGTGGGTAGAACACAAGGCAGTGACCGGCTCGCTGGGGGTGGGGGTGTCCAGATTGACAACACAGAGGCTGCCGCTGCGTGCCATGGCTCACACCTGTAGTCTTAGCTACTGAGGAGGCTGAGACCTAAGGACCTCAGTTCAAAGCCAGCCTGGCAGGAAAGTCCACAAGATTCTTATTAACCACCAAAGAGCCAGAAGTTGAGCTGTGGCTCAAGTAGTAGAATGCTAGCCCTGAGAGAACAACCTGAGGACACACCCCCACCAGGGACACACCCCCACCGGGGACAC
>NW_012267251.1:1615264-1668190 GCF_000151885.1 Dipodomys ordii
CACACCTCCACCAGGGACACACCTCCACCGGGGACACACCTCCACCGGGGACACACCCCCACCAGGGACACACCTCCACTGGGGACACACCTCCACCGGGGACACACCTCCACCGGGGACACACCCCCACCAGGGACACACCTCCACCGGGGACACACCTCCACTGGGGACACACCTCCACTGGGGACACACCTCCACCAAGGACACACCCCCACCAGGGACACACCTCCACTGGGGGCACCTCCGTTTGGGGCACACCTCTCTGTGCTCATAGCTTCCCTCTAAGGTGGCACATCAGAGACTGACAGGAACACAAACAGCCCTCCTTCACATCCCATAGGGAGGCTGAATGAGACTCGGGATTCAAGGCCAGCTTTGGCTCAACATCCTGTGCATTCATTCATTTCCCCTACCACAGGTACCCCACTGAGAAGAGAAGGCCAGAGACAGACAGAAGCCTCTAGACCAGGCCCAGCCTCTGCCTACGAATCGTACACAAAATAGACCTCACGGTGAATGTATTTATGGTTGCCTTGACAAGATTTATGAACTCTCTAAAGTCATTTTTTTTTCTTGCACCACTGTGACTTAGCATACTGAAACATATTTTAGCACTTAAAAAACACATGTTATGGCTAAGTGCATTATAAGGGTCTTTTAAAATTTAGATTAATGGTCTGATACGTTGTAAAACAGCTCAGAATTGTGTAAATTTGTATTCGGGGGTTTCTAAAATTGTAAATTGTTGTCTTGATGGATTGAAACCATTCTGCCCTAACACTCAGGTCTTTTTTGTGCATTTTATTGACGGGTTGGAGGCACACGGAAGCCACGGCTGGGGTGTCTCTTGCAAGCACACCTGCCAGCCACTCCCCAGGCGCCAGGAGGCACCAAACTCAGCATCCTGCCACCTCCCGCATCTCAGACCTGACTCCCAAAGGCCCTGACAGCCCTTGTGCAAGGCTCAGCAGTTACCCGACACGACTGTCACACGAATCCCGTAGTGGCTCAAGGTGCCTGAGTCATTCCTGAAGAGCAAGTGTCACTTGGAGCCGTTCTATTTCCAGAGAAGACACCTGAGACCCACAGGAAACCACACCCACAAGCTTACCAGCCACGCCCCCTGTCCAGCGCCTCGCCTCTCTACCGTGAGAGTGGCTGAGCTCTGGGACGGAAACTGCAGCTGGCCATTGAAAGACAGGCCTTTCACTGAGGCTGCTCAAGCAGGCCGACCTCATTCTTTTTTTTGGGGGGTGGGGGAGGAGGGTCCGGTCGTGGGGAGGAGGGTCCGGTCGTGAGGCCTGAACTCTGGGCCTGGGCACTGTCCCTCAGCTCTTCAGCTCAAGGCTAGCGCTCTACCACTTGAGCCACAGCGCCACTTCTGGCTTTTTTTCTTTTTGCTTACGTGGTGCTGAGGAATCGAACCCAGGGCCTCATGCATGCAAGGCAAGCGCTCTACCACTGAACCATCTTCCCAGCCCCCTCATTCTTTTTTTTTTTTATTTAATTTTTTTGTCAGTCGTGGGGCTTGAACTCTGGGCCTGGGCACTGTCCCTGAGCTCTTCAGCTTAAGGTGAGCGCTCTAGCACTTGAGCCACAGCGCCACTTCGGTTTTCTGATGGTTAATTGGAGGTAAGAGTCTCAGACTTTCCTGCCTGTGCTGGCTTTGAACCGTGATCCTCAGATCTCAGGTTCCTGAGTAGCTAGGATTACAGGCCTGAGCCACTGGCGCCCAGCTTGCCAACCTCATTCTTCACCTATTTTTCCCCTCCCTCCCTCTTTCCTTTCTTCCTTCTCTCTTCCTCCCCTCTCTTTTCTCCTCCCCTCCCCTCCCTTCCCTCTCCTCTCTTTCTTAGAAAGGGCCTTGCTCCATGGCCCAGGCAGGCCTGACTCCTCCTCCTCCTGCTTCCCCCCCCCCCACGACCCAGGGTTACAGCTCAGACTCACTTTCCATCCCTGCGGTGCTCAAGGATGCATCTACAAGAAAACCCAATCTCTGCTGATCACAGGTGGTCTGGACTTGGGCTCCAAGACTGGCGTGTGCTTTTCCAGGCAGGTCTCCCGGGCATTGAAGATTGGTCTGAGGAAACTCTGTCTAAATGTCACCAGGGGCGGAAAGCGTCCCTCCCCAGCGGTGGGCAGCTAGCTTTCTCCTCTCCTGCAGAATGTGTGTCTACCAGCCCTGCTGGGCGCGGCCTAGGTGGCCAGTGCACCCGGAGGCCCCGCGGCAGGCGGAGGTGCAGTGGGCGGCTGGGAGAGGCCGCCTGTACAGAGCCACGACCGGAGGAAGCCAGCTCGGGGCCGGCCACGGCGAAGGCCCGAACGCTGTGCAGCTCAGCCCTTGCTTTCCTGCTCAGAGCAAGGAAGGAAACCCGTGTGCAGGACAAACACGACTGTGGCTGGGGGCTGGGCGGTGTGAGCATGTGCCCGGTTCAGAGGGCGTGGGCTTAGTCCCGAGCCGGGTCATTCCTGTCAGAAGTCACTCTGTCCCTGGGGGCCTAGGCCGCCAGCCCCAGCTCACATTGAGACCACAGGCTGAGCTCTGTGCACACGACCACCACACACAACTCTAGGACAAGCGTCTAGGTGGCTGAGTCGGGACTTTCCCAAGGAGGTGAAGGTGGAGGGGACAAGGAGAGGAGGGGTGAGGGAGGAGGGAGGAAGGGACCAAGTCAGAGCCACAATGACGCTGACTGGGTCTCCTGGCCTTGGGTACACAGTCAGTTGGGTCTCATAGAGTGACCCCACCTGGGCCTACCCCTCAGTCTACCCGTATCATCTCCCCGAAGTCTGCTCACCCTGGACTCGGCTCACAAACTTCCAAAGAACCTGCTCACCAGGGAAACAGAGGCAAGAAGAATCTATCCAGAGTCTGTAGTAGGCGGGGACTAGGAAGAGGGAATATACTAGCCCAGTCCCCCAAACCTCCAGGGCCCTTGTTTCCCCCTCTAGATGCTGGAGGGGGGGTAGGCAGGAAGGCTCTTGACCATGGCTTTGGGGGATTCTTGACCGTGGCTCTTGACCGTGGCAGGGGCTCTTGAGTGCGGCTTTGTGGGGGTTCCTGAGCGTGGCTTTGGGGGTTCTTGATTGTGGGGCTCCTGGCTCTGCCAGCTGTCAGGCAGGTGGGCGGGGAGGGGAGGGGTGGGGCAGGGCGGGGCTGCTCCCCCTGCAGGCCAGCCTGAGTTGTGCTCCCTGCTACCCTGGGGTGCTCAGAGCCCCCATAGATGACCCCACATAAGCCTAAGAAAGTGGCCTAAAGAAAGAGACTGTGAGCACATTCAGGCCACAGACCCTGTCCTGACAGCTGCCTCAGTTTCCCTGGTTCAGACAGAGCCCTGCAGGGAGAAAGCCAGATCAGAAGATGATCAACACAAAAAGTGACCTCTGCCAACATCTGGTTTCCTACTAAGAACGCTTCTGAAAGAATTATATTGATAACATTCATAACATGGTGAGTTTCAAACAGTCATTTTCACAATATGGCCGCTGACACAACCAAGTCCCCGTGACGTGGGAAAGTCCTTCTCCAGGGGGATGGCTGGAGGGTGTGGACCGGAGGGCCGCGGCCAGGCCAGGCCCAGGCCACCCAAGCGCCGCGAGCAGGCGCAGCTTATGACTCCACCCTTTTCTAGAGAAGACACAGGAAAGGCGACCCCTCCCCGCGTCACAGTCCCCGCTGTGACCACGTTGGAAAAGAGGGTGGACCCGAGTGAACAGTGCACAGCCACGGCGGAGCGGGGTCGGCGCCCATCACCCATGGACTGAGCAGAAGAGGCACCTGGTCCCTACCCTTCATCAGACAGGACCCCGGTGAGAGCAGCCAACGGCATCGCCAAGCGGCAAGGAGCGGGCGTCCAGGCCCGCTGAGCCTCAGAACCTTCACGGGAGCTTCCGCCCGGCGCCGACCAGACAGAGCGGCGCATGTGCGCCGTGAGCCCACCCACTGCGTTGCCCACACCCTCTGGGTGCCTGTGAGTTGAGGATCACTGAGGTACCGTCAGAAAGCAGCCAGGAGCAGCGGAAGTCGGTCGCCTCCACACTGCAGAAGGGCGGGTCAAATGCTCTGGCCTTCCTTCAGCTCGTTTTCCATACGCAAAAGCAAACCTGTGCATGGGGGCAGGGGTCCGTGAGCTAGCTACATTCATTACCAAGAAAAATCTACATCACAAAGACGCTCAGGGACTTATGTCAGGGGAAAACTCATCTTCAGTCATTAATTTGCAGAAGGAAAAAAAAAAGCCACAGTCTGGGGAGACTGGGACCTTAATATACAGAATGGGTGCACTCACTTAGATGAACTCTGGACCTCTGCACTCCAAGAGCAGAGTGGCACAGAGCGCTGGTGTCCCCTGGGATTTTTCTTTGCTTTTGCTTTTCATAATGCATGTGTTCTAGACAGTCACAACGGTTTTATTCCAGCTCAGGTCTGAACACAATGTCAAGAATTCGATCAATACAGAATTCGGTTTCCCAGCAGGCTGCAGGGAGCAGTGGGCGTGTCCCTCCCTGTCTCACCCCCACACCCCCACCCCCGTCTCTCTTTCAGTGGTACTAGAGTTTGGACTCAGGCCCTCAAGCTTGACTGACACTCTGCCCCTTAAGCCATGCCTCCACTCCTGCATTTTGCTGGCTAGTCTTGGAGATGGAATCTAGCAGACTTCTCAGGCTGGCCTTGAACCTTAGGCCTCCATAGTTAAGCCTCCTGAGTAGTTATAGGCTTGAGGCACTGGCACCGAGCTGTTCCTCCATCTCTTACGGATGCAGGTATTTCCCCAGCACACACACTGGAGCCTTGCGAGACCTGGGAATGTGGACAGCCTTTGGTCAATGGGCGGGCCACAGTGAAGGAACACAGACACACAACCTACGGAAGGTATAAACGTGGGAACTGGAACGAGATGGATGTGAGATGCTAACTGCTGGGACTCAGGACATGCGATCACACGCCACACGCGTAGCTTTCCTGTCTATCTTGTTTTTAATTTCTTTGAGGTAAAATCCATACAACATAGAATCTCCCACTGCAACCACTTTAACAAGTACAGATTAGTGGGTTCCTTAAAGTGTATTTACAAGGCCCTGTGACCATCACAACTAGTTCCAGAATATTCCCATCGTCCCTACGAGAAGCCGGGCCTGACAATCCCTCCCCACATCCATGACAACCGCTAAGCTGCGCTGGGTCTCCCTGGCTGTGCCCAAGCATTAATATTTAAGGGACTTCCAAGTGGTTGTCATAGCAATATTCCCAGGCTCCTGGGCCCGGGGTGGGGGTCGGCCCCATGGGCTGTAGCCACAGTAAAGGCATCTGCACCTGAGACACATGTGGGAAACAATGCAAGTGTGCCCTGCCTTCTTTCTGAGGTCACCCCCCATCCAGCCACCCCGGGCACAGCAGCACCTGCGTCCCCAAGTGGCATGAAAGCTAAGAGGCGTCTGGGGTGTGAAATGCGAGGACAGGTCCAGGGCTGCCTGTCTCTTAGGGACTGCTGCAACCCGCCCCGGCCGCTGCCAGAGGTAGAGGACCGTGCACACTGGACAGGGCTGAGGTCAGAGTCTGCAGCCTCCGTACGCAGGGCTTTTGTGCTGCACTGTCACACTTAGCCGACAAAAGCTCACCCTCAGAGAGCCACCTAGCAGAACTGTCCACTGCCCGGGCCAGTCCAGCAGAGGGGAGAGACTGCACACCGACACTCGGCCCTTCTAGGGAAGGCTGGTTCGCGTCGCCTGGTTTTGCTCCACAGAACTGTCCTACTACTGTCAGGGCAGAGAAGGGGGGCCATCTCCTCCCACACAATGAGGACCAGCTCCCAGGGATCAAAACACCCCGAAGAAGCCCTCAAACCCACCCGAGGGCCCTCGGTGCAGACCTCCTGTGCCCAGGGCCGTCAGGAGCCCCTCCTGAGCCGGACCGAGAGCAAGACTCAAACCCTGTGACTCAGGGGAAGCAGCACTGTGGAAAGCCAGACAAGGAAAGCCAAAGCTAATGGACACGCATCTCTGCAGAGAAGCCAGACGACAGAGCTTTGCATGGCCCCAGGATTCCCCGAGGCCTTGGTTCTCTCTATGTGGCCCCATGCTCTGTAGCCTCAGTACTCTGTCTGTGTCCTCAGTACTCTGCATGTGGCCCCATACTCTGTCTGTAGCCAAGTGCTATGTCTGTGGCTGCTGGTACTCTGTACATGTCCTCGGAACTGTTTGTGGTCCCAGTATTCTATAGCCTCAGTACTCTGTCTGTGGCTGTTGGTACTCTGTATGTGTCCTCAGTACTCTGTTTGTGGTCCCAGTACTCTGTAGCCAAGTACTTTGTCTGTGGCTGTTGGTACTTTGTATGTGTCCTCGGTACTCTGTTTGTGGCCTCAGTACTCTGTCTGTGGCCCCAGTACTCAGTAGGCATCTAGACTATGAATTCTCATTATGGGAAACAAAACCAGCATGCAACAGAAGACCCCAGAAGTTTCTGTTTTGAGCTTTAATTGGTTCTATGGCCCACAGACACCGACTGCTTAACATGCAGGAGGAGAGGAGCCGGTGCGCTGTCTGCCATCCCCAGGGCCCTGGCTTGGGGCTGGTGTGGGTAGGAGTGGGCACAGGAGGCACAGTGGGGTTCTGGGATCCCCCAGGCTCCTTCCCAGGGTGCCGTGCCTCCTCCCCTCTGGGCCCACAGCCCCTGGGGGCCGGCAGATAAACACAGAAAGGGGGCTGGGGTCTGGGACACTTGGGGAGACGGCAGGGAGGGGTGGGGTGGGGAGGGGGAGAGCAGCATGCAGCCCAGGCCCCAGCAGCGGCCGGGTGTGGAGGGAGGCAGGAATGGCATGGCGGGACGTGGTGTGCATTAAACGTGGGTTGTGTGAAAGAAACATGAAAATGCTGCTGACGTCCCAACCCTGGGTGGCTCTGCTCTCGGCCTCTGACAGGGGGTTCTCTTCTAGAAAGCCTGGGCTTTCTTGTATCAACAAGGCAGCGTTGACTGTTCCAAAGCCCCGGAGGAACCCAGGACCCGCCGAGGAGACGAATCACACCAATGGGGTGCACCGTGCAGAGGAGGAATGAGAGCAAGGGGTCCCTGGCCTGGCCCTGCCCCTTGAACCCACAGGCTTTCAGGCGGAGGTGCCGCAGACCTTCACTGACAGCCGGGAACATTCTCCTGTGACAACCCTGAATCTTTCCTCATGTGGCCCGGTGAGCCACACACAAAGCCCACGAGCGCCATCTTGAACCCCACTCAGAATGCTGAAGCACAGAAAGGGATCCCTGCTGGGACATGATTGATCTCGTATGGCTCTTGTATCTCTCTGCTCTGATTCGGGGCCACCCCGCTCAGGGGCGGCTCCCAGACCCTCCGAGAACAGGGAAGCCTTGCTGCAAGTATTTCTCGTAGCTCTGACCCTTCTGATAACCCTGCGAGAAGTCTCGACGCACAGCACATGAAATGAATGTGTTCCGCGGCCTCCGTCCTCCTCAAGAACACTTGGAGGAGGCCCAGGACCGCTGCGATGCCCAGGCTGGTGAGAGGCTCCGGGGCACAGCAGACCCCCGGGGTCTGGAGGGTCTTACGGGCTTTGGACCTAGCGACCTTTGACAGCCTGCTCTCTCTTTCAATTCAAACCTAAGATTCTTCGTTTAGATTACATTTTGAGAAGAGAAAATGCTGACAACACACAGAGAGAGGGCACTAGTCAGCTCTCCAGGCTGACTGCGGCTGTGACAGACAAAGCTCGAGGTGCCGGGGCTCCATCTGAGGAGGAGAAATCCCTAGGCACGGTGGGAGCGCACGAGCACGTGACAGCAGAACACAGGACCGCACTGAGCAGATCCGTCCAGGACCCAGGCAATGGGGACTCGGGTGGCCTTTGGAGGAGGGGTGGGGGGGGCGGTGGCAGGGACGTGGTGGCGGGACTGGGCAGGAGCAGCCAGCCTTCTTCCAGGCCGATACTGGTGAGGAGGTAGCCAGACACCCCTGGCAGGTGGGGGCAGAAGAGCCAACATCAGCAGACAATGTGCTGCCTCCGGCCTGAGCCAGAGTGCCAAAATACTGATGAAGGAAAACGCGACAGAACCAAGACCGAGGCCAAGAGCAACCCCAAACCGTGATGCTGTCATGAGGACAGAATTTGGTGACAAGAACAGAAGCCCTCAGACTTTCATTTCCACACCGTGAGGTTGTGTGCAAGCACACACATGTGTGCATGCACATGTGCTCGTGCGCGCACACGCACACACCCCCACACACACATACACACACACACACACACCGGCTTTGTAGCAGGCATGCTACTCCGGTGAGCTGATGGCACCCAAGGATTTGAGAACCTTCTCTGGAGTACTAAATTGCCGAGACGAAGTGCACTAGCCAGCTCAGCTCACCATCACCACGTCTTGAGCACTGGGCACACAGGGACTCCGTGTCTCCAGGGACCAGGGACCTTGCCAAGCATTTTGCCTGGCAAGTAAATGTGTCTTCCTCAAGCACAATGCTGTTATTGAAGCACACAGGCCCTGCTGTGACTCAAAGCAGACAGGGCAGGCCCTGCCCTGAAGCTCCAGCACCTCCACATGCAGGGTGGCGGGCCTGGAAAGGAAGACCAGCCCAACAGTGAAACCAATGCTGCGTGGGCGCCCGGGCAGGGCATGGCGGCTCAGCCGAGGCCGCAGGGGTCCATGGGAAGCTCCCTGGGCTGAGGACACGGACAGCGCTTGAAGAGCTACCATGTGTGAGGAGGACCAAAGGAAAGCCCTCAACTACCATTTCCTGTGAAGGGTCAGGAAGTCGCGCTCTTTTTCTATTTCTCTCTACCTTAACCTTGTTATACTAAAATACATCTTGGCTAAAACTGTCCCCTTGTGAGACGCTCCTTTGCTGTGAGACACCGTGAAGGTCTTTACACGCGTGCTTCCCACAGATCTGTGGTTTTGCAGGAAGGCGGGGGGCAGGGCAGCCTGCATCCCTTCTCTGGTGACAGGAAAGGTGAGCCCGAGCCTGGGGGAGAATCTCCCAATGCTCACCGAAGGCTCAGCTGGGGGACTGACACTCCTCTTCAAGTGAGGAAAGGACCCCCGACTGGTGATGCAGCGCTGCCGACAGCACGCTCTTGTGACCGACAGCTCACACCATCCTGCCGGCCTTCCCACAGGCTGCCGCTTTAAACGGCTATCACACTCGTCTGGGAGATGCTGTTTAACTCTTGCTCTCCTGCTACCCCGGGCACTGCCGGGTCTTGTCACAACAGAGGACTTGACTGCCCTCCTGGCTCTGTGCTCAGAAGAGGAGCCAGCATTAATCTGATGACGGAAATAGCTGAGAAGACTTAAGAAACGTTTTGTTTCAGGGGCTGGGAAGGTGGCTCAGTGGTAGAGTGCTTGCCTGGCATGCATGAGGCCCTGGATTCGATTCCTCAGCACCACATAAGCAGAAAAGGCTGGACGTGGCGCTGTGGTTCAAGTGGTAGAGTGCTAGCCTTGAGCTGAAGAGCTGAGGGACAGCACCCAGTCCCACCGTTCAGGCCCTCTGACTGACAAAATAAATGAATAAATAAATAAAATTAAAAAACCCAAAACAAAAAGAAATGTTTTGTTTCTTGAAAGCTCACAGTGGGTCAGATTTTAAGCTCTGCCTTAGAGAAAAGGGTTTGTGACGATCTATTTGTCACTTGGGCTGTTGCTAGAATGGATTCTCACTGAACTGCTTCCCTCTAGCTGCAGAGAAGCCAATATGGCGCTGAGGACTGGGGTCTCCCCCTCCCGGGGACTTGCCAGGCGAATCCTTTGTTAGCAGCAAAGATGGAAGCTGACCAGGAGGCCATATATATAACCTCTGTATAACTTTCTATGACCTTTGCCTAAGGACTTGTTACGCCGTCAGCAGATACTACAAGCGACTTCATTCTCACAGGAAAATGCTGTGAGCCCAGATACTTAAACAGTACCTGGGTTCAACCCAGATCACTTGATCCCAGGTCCTCCTACAATTTTTCATAACAATCTACCTCTCCAAAGAACCAGAGAAACAGCA
This sequence comes from Dipodomys ordii, assembly GCF_000151885.1. Lineage (NCBI taxonomy): Eukaryota > Metazoa > Chordata > Mammalia > Rodentia > Heteromyidae > Dipodomys > Dipodomys ordii. Next base: position 1,625,277 of record NW_012267251.1, read on the forward strand.
GAGGTCAACTGTGATCCGCACGGGCTACCGGGCACAGCAGCGGCAACGGAACAGATTTCCTCTCTGGGCTGATGGATAAGGACCGCTCCCGTCCATAGTTACCGAAGATCAAAACGCCACTGTGTGAGTGCAGGCCAGACAGCCCAGCCTCGCAGCTGCTCCTGCAAGAAGCCCCAGCGCTGAGGCCTCTCACTGGGACCAACTTCCTTCTTGCACACCAGGCTGGAATCCCTAATGGGTGGCGGCGAGGAGCATGGCCTACATGTAGAAAACACCTTCAAAAATAATGTTGAAAGGTGTGGCATTGATCAAGGTATAAGGTACTCATAAACCACCTTGCTAAAAACTCCTTTGTACAACTGAAGAGAAAAATAAAATGAAATTAATCTATGTACATGTATTGTGGTGTTTCTCCCTCAGTGGCGAAAGCAGAATGTGGAGGCTTGGATGGAAGACCATGACCTACCATTATGATGTCTTTTATGTGACCTTGAATGAAACCAAATGCTTTCCCCACCACAGAGAGAAAAGGCACAAGGTCTTCATCACGTGCTTCCGGGGGATTCTGAGTGAACATGTGTTATGCATAGCACCACGGCTGGTTCCTGTGATTAAGAGCAGGACACCTTCCTGAAGCATATCAAAGGGTTCAAGCCCGCCTTCCCCAGGTAAGGAAGGTGATGTTGATTCTGGAGGAAGGAGGGGTGCAGCAGAAACCTCGCCAGCAAGCCAATTCCCTTGCATCAATTTCAGCCTTGTCTGCCATGATAAACCTGAGTGATGATGATGATAATAATATTTTTAGTTTGAGTTGTCTGCCTGCTAAACAATGTTTAATTCTTTACAATAGTTCTTTCTGGAATCCTTCAGGGCAGAGATTTTGAGTTCCTCTAAGTGTCCCACTAGGCAACTAGCACCCAAAGGACACAGCATCCATGCGTGCAAATGAAGTGGTGGTGAGTGGGAGATGAGAGGAGGCACCAGGCAGTCATAAATGACTGTTATATTCTCACTTTAGTGTACTTCCATTCAGAAAGCTCTCCCTCTTCACGTACTCTGCTTTCTGTAACTGTGGCACCCCAGGCGAGGGCTCTGTATGGAGTGGAGAGCTTTATTTCGTGGGCAGTCTGGAGGTCCGGCATCTGCTAGGCTCTCGTGAGGGTTTTCTGGCTCCATGACACGGTGGACAGCAGCATGAGGAAAAGGGAACTAACCTTCCATCTGGCTCAGGCGGTACAGGACTCGGCGACTGGGGGTACCTAGTACCCAGTGGGGCTGTGACAGGCTCTCCACTGGGCCACCCACAGACATCATTGGTTGTGGCCCCAATAGAGAGGCAGGGTGGGATCAGGACAGAGTCTTGGCGGGAAATGAGTGCCCAGCGCTCATGGAATGCCACCATGCCACTGCATTTCTGGCTGCCTTTTGTTTCTAGAAAGTCAGAAACTTAAATTCCAGGGCTGGTCTTGGGCGGCAAACCTTAGAGATGAGGAAACAAGAGCTGAGAACTTGGAGCTGTGGAAAGAAGACCCAAGGCTAACATCTCTGGCTAACCAACACCCAAGGCTAACATCTCTGGCTGGCAAGGGGATTTTTTTATTTCAGAAACCACTTAACAAGCTAAATAAAAATATATTTTGCTTTTAAAACTATATTAGAATGATTTCCCCTACAACACATTTCAGCTTGGAGAGGCCTTAGAAGGGATGCGGCCGTTTTCATTTGCTGTGAGCCGCTGGCGAGGACTTCCTACACTCACAGAGGACACAAAGGAAAACTGTCCAATAAACTCAGCAAGTATGACTCAGTTTCTTTGATCGAAACAGCTACCAATTCCCTTTTATGGGATAATTATAACAAGCATGATACGATTTGCTTCCCTCCAGCAATTAGCAAGAGAAAGGCACAGGAGACAAGCCAGCGGGCACATCAGCTTAAACCCACTCACCACGGTCCTCTCCTCAGTGACTGTCTCCTGTGCTGAGCCTGAGAAAGGTAGATTTTGGACACAGTGATTTTTTTTAAAGTTCTATCCTGGAGTTATAATCCATCTTATTGCCCTTTGGTTAATTGAGACAGTGGCATTTATTCCAGAGAGAATTCCTCATTTCACTTTAGGTTTTCGTTTCATAATGCTAATTAGGAATCAAAGCTATACCGAAAGGCTCCACAATTCTCCTCCAATTATGAAACAGGTTGCTGGGTGGTTGACAAAACCCTCTTCTTCCTCTTCTCTGTGCACACGAGCGTGTGTGCGCGTGGGCAAACATACCAGCCATCAGGAAAGCCCAGAGTACTGGAAGACACAGACTCTCAGGAAGAAATGGATGTAAAATCCTTTCTCTTCACCTACCATTGCAGGGAAGGGGCAGAAGACAGGAAGACTGGGTGACACAAACCCTTCCCAGCTCACCCAGAGCCTCCCATCCAGTCTCAGGCCAGAGACACCAGAATGTGAGCTCTTCCTCAGAGGTAATGTGCTATACTGTGCAAAGCTGAGCTAATTGAATGGAAATGACCACTTTCTCATCTCCAAGTGATAATGAAGGTAACAGAAATGGCACCTGTGAAACTTGGTCAGCAGAACTGAAGAGGAGTTGCATAATAATGAAGACTAACAAATGACCTCAGGCACCTTTAAGACCTTTCTGCCCAGCAGCCATGCATGATGACAAACTCCTAGCAAGTGCCCGTCCATCTGTGGCAAGAATGTAGAAACTAGGATTCAGAAAGAAGCGCCCGAGACTGGGGTGTAAGGACCCCAGGCACAGCGGTGCGCTCCCTGCATTCTGGGTTTCTGCAGGGTACAGCCTGGCAGGAATCTCCACAGCCACCCTTTTCTATGCTATTAGTTTATATACCAGACAAGGGAAAGTTACTAGAGTTACGGACCTTAAATAACATAGGATATGGTGATATGAGCCAAGCAAGATACAAGTGTGTGTGTGTGTATCTGTGTGTGTGTGTGAGAAAGAGACAGTGAGAGACAAAGACAGGCAGAGACAGAGACAGAGATAGAGACAGAAAGAAGGACAGGCAGGCAGGCAGACAGACAGATAGACAGATGGAGAAAGGAAGACAGAGATGGAGAGATAAGAGAGGGAGAAAGGAGAGAGACAGAGAAATACTGGGAGACAGAAACCACCCAATTTTATAAGAGAGCAAAGTATGTTGGCACGGGGATTGAAAAGTAGTGCTGAGTAAGGGACAGACAACTTAAAGTAGAGCAGGAAAGAATGAAGACTCCGGCCTTTATTACATAGGAAGATAATCCTAAAATAGGCAGGTCTATTTCTAACCCCAAATTCCACCATCTATCAGATTGCCTGTGCTTAGGCTACATGACCATGGTGTGTGTGTGTGTGTGTGTGTGTGTGTGTGTGTGTGAGTGTGCGTGTGTGTGTGTGTGTGCGCGCGTGTGCATGCCTGCCCGCATGCCTGAGTGATGGCGAAGGGTGGGGTGGCCTGGTGAGGTGCTGTATGTGAGGGGGAGGGAGCCTGGCCAGGCACTGTAGAACCACAGCTGATGGGCATGGGAGGTGATCCCTGCCCCCTCCCCTCCACCCCTCCCGCCCAGCCCATCTCCTAGGCCGAGCTAAGTGGGCACCCAAGCAGGCAGAAGGTCTGCACCACAGTGATAGTGGCTGAGGCTGAGTGCTGGCTGGCTTCCTCACCAGCTCCTTTGTGGAGAGGCTTATGGCCTCCCCGCTCCCCCACCCCGTTCTCTCAGTAGCACAGCAGGCGGTGCCCTGTCTCCCAGCGGTGTCCCCTCTCCCAGCACCTGTCCCTGGCTGGTTTCACACAATTCCACATGTTTGCTCCCTCTTTCCAAACGAATGTCTGTTCCTTGCTGCTCGAGTCTCAATTTTCCACTATTTCCAGCCACGTCTGGGGAAAAGCCGGCGCGGGCCGCTCTCTTGAGCACCCCTGGGCCTGTGACGGGAAGCCGGGCCCGTGCTTCTCCTCGCGTTTCGCGCACATTCCTCCTGGGATGCTCATGTGGGGCAGGAGCCCACCCAGCCTCAGTGGACTGTGAGCAGTGCCGCGTGGCCACGCCAGCCCCTCCTCCCTGTCAACGCACTGGTATCCGGGGCTGTGGCCCCAGGGTGCGTGGCTGCAGATAAACAGCTACAGGCTTTGCTCCAGAACTTACAACCCAAGACACAGAGCTGTGGCAGTGCTCTGTGACACACTAACAGATGAACCTAAAACGGGGCTGTTAATTAATTGTGCAAACAAATTTCATGAAGAACATTTACTGACGTAGGAGAAGGAACCATTTTCAAACAGATTAGAGCTATCGTTTACACAGAAGCAGAATCGGTGAAGTGTAAATAAGGAATAAGCTACTTTGATCCTCTAATTATCTTTATTTATTAACAATGTTTCTACCAGGACACTTTGTGGAATTATGACATGGTACCACTGGAAAATTACACAGAATCAGGTTAAGTCTAATTCTGACTTTTGTCTCAAATCACATCTGTCCTATTGGTTTGCTGTGATGGGATTTCTAAGTTGTCTGAGGCTCCAGATTATTATAAATGGTACAAAAACAGCATTCATCTGGGTCCAGCATTGCAAGGCCACTGCCCAGCCCGGCACCTGACACATAGTAGGTGTTCAGAAACACATGCTGTATGCCAGGAACGCTTTAGAAGCTGAGGGTTCTGAGGTGGGGCCTGAGGGTGTGGTGAACTTTGTCTCTAGAAAATTGGGAGTTCTTTCAAATCTCTCCCTCACGTGCCTTCTGCGGAGGCCTTTGGATGAAGGGATGACATTGACTGAGATGTGTTATACTCACAATCTGATGGGCTGAATTGGATTGAAACCATTCTGCACAGAGAAGAAGGAAAAAGGAAGGAAGGATGGAAGGAGGGAGAGAGGGAGAGAAGGAGGGAGGGAGGGAGGGAACGATGGCAGGCAGGCTCAATGAAAGATGAGAAGCACCAGTGGGTGATGGGGGGCGGAGGCTGCTGGGGCAGCAGGGGCGGTGGGGGTTTGGCACAGACTCCCTCCCCATCTCTGTTCCTGGCTTTGGTGACCTTTTAGATCCCTCTCAGGGCTCCAGCGAGGAGAGCGGAGCCTCCTCCTGGATGGAGTGAAGGTGACCCCCTGCTCCACGCCTCCTCCTCTTCGTCCATGCGCCCTAGTGAGGGTCAGCAGCCGCAGCAAGAACCAGAGTCTGGCCCTGGTTCTGGGGCCAGTGGGAAAGCTGGGCCCTGCCTGTGCCTCCACCTCCCTCTCCCCTAAATGAGAAGGTTGCTCTTAGTAAACTTACAAAACACGAACCAAACCAAACCCTGGTCCCCCCGCAGAGGCTGGGGGCTGAGGAGGGAAGGGCCGGCCGGCTGGGGTGAGACCTCGTCTTCAGTCCATTGAGGTGAGCGCACCCCCTGACCCCTGCCCCTCCAGAGGGCTGAGCTCAGCTTTGAAACGTCAAGTTGGTGGGGTCGGGGAGCTGGCACCGAGGCCACGGGCACTGTGGGAAGGGAAGCCGCGGGCGCTTTCTCCTGGCCAGGAGGAGGCAGCGATCTGCTGGGTGCTTCCACTCAGCAAGAGCTTCCTACCACCCCCACCCCCACCCCAGACCCACTGTCCCCGCCGTCCCTAGGCATGGCAGGACAGCGCGGGGATGGGCTGCTAAGTGGTCACGATCAGACAGAAGCTGCCACTGCCCGCGGCCACGCCAGGCCATGGCCACAGCCATGCTCCCGAGGCTCTGGTCTGTGGCCTGGTATCCCCACACCTAACCTTCCAAGCCCAGAGCAGATTGCACCCAGATGAGGGACTGGGCTCAGACGTGTCACACTTATAGGAGACTGTGGACACTATGAGAGCGGAGGGCAACTTGGGGCCACGAGGCCAAGGGGCAAAGTGATCACGTCACAGGGAGTGCACCGGACGGACGAGAGCAGAAACAACACGCACCTGCTTCTCAGCGGATGCCTCCCCACCCCACGATTCACCACGGAGAATAAGCCATCGGCTTCATTGAGACAATTATCTCAGGCTTCCAAGTGACCCCACGCATTGTGACCCCAAATGTGCCCTGACCCCACCTGTCCTGACCCCACCCGCTATGACCCCACCCGCCCTGACCCCACACCACTGAACAGCATCTTGCACACCTCCCACGCGTCTCTGTCTCGTAGCCGTTAGGAGCTGTGCTTCTTAGCTAGAAGGGCAGGATCAGAGCGTCCCTGAGTCCCAGCAGACGGCGCAGGGCCTGCGCCTGCCTGGCCTCCCTGTGTGGGATCACCCGGCAGGGTCTGCTCCAGCCCTCCCACCTCTGCTTGGGACTTGTGTGTTTTTCATTGTACATGGTGGCAGTTCTGTCAATCAGTTCGCAGCTGCCCTCTTCCCTCCCACCCCCTTGCCTAAGCCAAATCCCCAACGATTTGGATATCTAAGTGTGCCCCTCAGCTCATGCGACCAAGGGAATGCTTACAGTGCCGGCCCTCTAGTGCCCTATGCGAGGCCGAGGCCGAGGACAGCACCACCCCTGCAGTGCTATGACTTTCCATACATACACACATATAACTTACACACATATATATGTACATATATATGCCTAAGACAGAGCTTAATACATAAATTAGACACATGGAGACAATAATGTAAACAGAGCAGTCATTATGTGTGTGTGTGTGTGTGTGTGTGTATAAAATAGGTTCCTGTAAAATGTCTTGATTGCTTCTTCCTAGAGTTTTTCACTAAATATATTCAGACAGGGGACCGTGGACCAGGGGAGCCACTGGTCTCCCTTTCTCCCTGGAGCCCCCTTATTTTAACATTGGGGTCCATGTGTTGTGGCCAAAATCCAACAAGAACTCCCCTCTAGGAGATGGCGAGCCTCGCGGGAGCCTACCTTGCCCAGGCCGGGGGCGTCCTTCACCTTGTTGACCGCCCTCAGCAGACAGGGCGGGGCCGGGGGAGGGGAGGTCTGCAGAATCCCACTGAAGCTCGTGGCGAAGAGCGGGGTCTCCACGGCAGACACGGTGGAAGGCCGGTGTTTCTTCTTCTTGGAAGACAGGTTTAGCTTCTGGGCAGCTCTGCAGGGGAGACATAGGGACGTCAGGTGTCTGGTGCCACCAGATACACAGGGGCCAGGTTTTTCCTTTCCCTACAAGGCCTGCCTGAGTCTCAGCCCCACTCCTTGTGCTCAGTGGCCTGTGGCCTGACTGTGCAACACCTCGAGCTGTAATAAGCTTCCCAATCCTTTCCACTACGGGAACACTGGCCATAAAACTGCATGGCTCTGCCGTCACAATTCACAGTCTGCTAACACCCGGCCTGGCGTGGATAGAGCTGGGGACAAAGGACATCCCTTAGGCTAACAGCCTCCCTGGCACGAACTCACGTGTGCTGAGTGCTTTACAAACTCCAACACTTGTAAAACCAAGCCAGTCCGACCAAGAACCTGTGGCAACCAACGGGGGCAGGCTGTCCAGAAACAGAACGGAGCCAGGCAACAGGCTGTGGTGAGGGCGACCTTTCAAGACAAATGCACCTCATCAGCAAGTACGGGGGGGGGGGTCAGCAGGGGAGGGTAGAGGAGGGGACAGAGAACAGGGGAGGGGAAAGGAAGGAGTTTGCCAGCACCACTAACACTGCCTGTCATTCCAGAGCCTGGCAACACCTAGAACACCACAATCCTGTTCTAGAAAAGGTGAGCGCGGGCAGCGGGGCCGCGAGCCGCCCACCCTGCACGCTCTCGCGGGACTCCTCCTGGTGTGACACAGCGACTCGTTGTAAGACATCCACTTCCTCATCAGATATGAGTAAATGCAGAGTTGCTGTTTAAAGCAGTTACATCTCAGGTCCCCAAGAAGCAGGTAGGAAGACGAGCCCCGGGGCTGTCTTCACGGTGCGAAGTCCTTGGTTTAGGTGAGAAACTACTAACTGGCTCTCTTTCAGTGACTTCACTGGCAGGCTCCCTCGGTGTCCTTCCCAATGCAGGGTAGATTTCAATGACCGTCTCCTCCATGAGGACGTGCTCATCCCTCCTCTTTCCAGTTCTCTGTAAGCCGGCCTCTCCCTGCACCCACCCTACAGCGGCTCCACGCCGCCACCCGTGACCACATTGTCACTCGTGCTGGGCGCCCGCCCCCCCTCCTCCCTCCCCGCCCTCCCCCCCTCCTGTGTGACACCCATTCTCCCCGCTTCCAGAACACCCTCATTCCTGCCCAGGGTCCTTCGCTCGTTCCTTCTCGTCCACCCAGGTCCTTCGTGGGGACCGTGGGGCCCATCCCAGCCCTTCTCCCTTCCACGTGCTGTTTCTGGGTGTGTGCTGTCCCCAGGACACCTGCATTTTATGTCCAGCCTAGCACTCTCCCTGGAACTCTTCTATATTTATCCAAATGCTTCTTCCACACTTCCACTTGGGGGTCCGATGACGCCTCAGACCCGTTCCCTCGCACTAACCTGGTCCTCTCTGTCTCAGGGCCAGCAGCCCGCCGGCTGGACGTGGACGACGTCGGACGTCCTGGCTGTGGCTCCTCTTCTCCCAGGATGCATGCACCGCGGGGAAGTGAGCGAGCCCAGCACTCAGAGCGCACCGCATCAGGGGCACACTGGCCCCACCGCTGCCCCCCCATCCTCATAGCTTCTCATGGCCACGGCTGGCCTAGTCACACAGCCGTCAGAGCAGTTCTTTCAAAACTAGGTCTGTTCAAGGCCCATCCAAGGCAGGTGCAGTGGCCTAGAAGGCCTTTCGTGATCAGCTGTGTCCCCCACGTTTTCAACTACTTCCTTTCATTTTTAAGAAAAACATCAAAATTAGTAGTCGATAGACTTCTAGCACATTGCTACCTGAGGACCTTTGCACAGGCTCTTGCTCCAGCCTGGAATGCTTTGCCCAGGAAGACAGGCCTGGGGCTTACTCCTCACCTCCATGTTACCTCCTTCCCCCCTCCACCCCCCGCCCTGCCCTGCCCCGAGAACCCACACTGACCCCTCCTGGTTCTCAGGAAAAGTTCACCTCTGGCAGGACTGCCAGCAGCATCAGGATGAGACCCCTACCCCTACCATAAGCCCCCAAAAGGGACCGCTGGCACCATAAATCCCAAACGGGACAGCTGACAATAAATCGTCCACAGGGAACAGGACCAAGAATTTCCAAAGAGTCCGACCTCTTTCCCCGTCTCCTCCTCCAAAGATAGGGCTTACCTACCTCCCCCTTCCTGGCCCAATCTTCTTATGTAGCTAAAGGTGGAGTGGGAAGGTCTGACCCCTACCCATCAGCCCAGGGGCACAGGGACCCCAGGCAAAGCCTCAGCTACGCTAGGAGGTGCTTGATGAAGTGCTTGACAGGCAGGCGGGGCAATCCACCGGAGCCTGGCCACAAAAGTCCCCGCCTCCCCAGCCCCAACAGCCTCCCCAGCCCGAACCTCTGTCTCCCAGCTCAGATCCCATAAAAGCCCAACTCCAGCCCCACCTCCTCCAGCAACCTCCAATCCCACAGGAAGGTGGCTGGCCCCTGCTGTTCTTCAATGAAGAGTCCTACCTGTGGAAGATGGAGTCCAGCCTATCTCCTCTCCGCCACTCTCCTAACACCCACGAATGGATGGTACTTTGGTGCTGTTATAAGGTGAAGAGTTCAGACTGAATTTAGGTCTAGATGCCCACATTCACCCTATTCTCTTTATATAGGGCTCAATTTACATAACAAAATTCAACATTCAACCTCAGCAAACAAGGAGGTAACACCAAAGTTGGTGTCACATTTGCAAGAGAAGTTTCTGTAAACATTGGAGCGTCCTGTTAACCTCGTGTGCATGCGCACAGAAGCCTTCGCCACTGGGAATGAGCAGGGGTGGGCAGCAATCCCCCCTCGCCCTTCTGTGAGCAATGCCAGAGGGAACGCAGGCAGCCCACCTTCCCAGCCCAGCAGGCACTGGGGCCCACGGACACTGGGAAGCAGCTGCCAGCTCCAATGCCAGAACGAGAGGAATGGAGAGACTTAAAAGTATAGAGAGTACACTGAGAGGGTATTTTCTTCTTCAAATATGCATGGAAACTACACACATCACGAACTTTGAAAGGAATAGGAATGGCATTTTACAGATTGCATAATAGCATTTTATCCCAATTTGTCACCACGCTAAGGAGCTGTCTGATCTATTTCCTATACTCTGACTTCCTGGGGGTCAGCTGCCTCAGTCCTTTTGTGCAGCACTTCAATGACACACGGCAAGCCAAAGGTCCAAGTGTAGAAATCACTCACAGATCACTGTATTCTCCAGGAATGGAAGAAGAGGCAGTCAGAAATGGACAAGGTAGACATTTGGGCTAGCAGGGTATTTGGTGTGTTTTATGCCTTAAAGTTCTTTCTTTTCTTCCACAAGAAGAAAAACAGAGGAGTTGTTTTATAAGATAGCAAACCATTTGTAAGGCCACAGCGAGCAGTCTTGCTGCCTTATTCTCCCCGGCATCCCCACGTCTCCTGGAACTATGTAGCAGCACCCATCTTTAACAGCCATTAGCTTCATTTTATTCTCTGTGCCTTATTTCAGGCAAAAAAGATGGTCTCCCCAGGAGGAAGAAATGAATATTCACTGAGCACCTATAAAGCGGTGCCATGCTGCCATGCAGGTGTGGTGCAGGAGAGAAGCTAAGCCTGGTGGGTGCAGTTCCTCATCCCTGCCCTTTGCATTTCACAGAACCCACAGGTCTGCAAGGGTCACACCTGGGGCCAAGAATTGATGACCTTCACACAGGAAGGCTGTGTTCACTGGCAAGGTCCCCCGACCTGAAAATAAATGGGTTCAAGGACCTGGCTCAAGTGGTAGAGTACTCACTTTACATGTATGATACCCTGGATTCTATCCCCAGTACTGCAATCAACCAATAAACAAAAAATAAGACAACAGAACATAAAAATAAACCCTGTAGTACTGTCTGAAGAATTTAGTTGGTTTGAGTAGGGGGGAAGTCTTAGATTTCAGTTACAGAGATTGCAAAGAAACTTACAAGAATTTCTTCTTTTTCCTTTCTGAATTTGTGGAACAGACTGTTTGCTAAACTGCGGCCCCAGATTTCTAGTGCATACATGTGTATGTGTGCATGCATGCATGCAATTTTTTTAGACCATGCAATTTGTTGTACCAGTACTAGGGCTTGAACTCAGGTCTCACTTTTCTCATTTGGCTTTTTCGCTCTCAGTTGGTCTTTTACCACTTGAGCCACAGCTCTATTTCAGCTTTTTATTGGTGGAGATAGGAGTTTCACAGACTTTTCTGCCCAGGCTGGCTTTGAACCTCAATCCTCAGCTCTCAGCCTCCTGAGTAGCTAGGATTACATGCATGAGCCACTAGCACCAGGTAACTGTGGAGAATTTAGATGGAAAATCCATCATCCCCACTGTATCTACTGAGAACCACACTGGATTTGCCACTCTGGAGTCCAGGATTAAAATATTGACTGCCCAATGTTTTAAGAATGCTTAGCTTTGTGAAGAACGGAGCCGCTACCTGGAGGTCAGACAGGAAAGCCGCACAATGCAGTCATTTTTAAGAACTTTGATCCTTTTTAAATTCCACACATGGTGAGTTGCCGACTCCATTTTGAGACAGCTCCGGCTGGCTGAGGGCCGTGGGACACGCAGAGTAGAATGCCTATAATAAATTAAGACGTCATTCAAGGAATCCTAGGCCCAACTCAGACCACGAACAGAGGCGGGGGGTGTGGGGGTGGTGACTGAGAACCTTCTAGTCCTTTGCACGGCTGCACCTGCAGCCAAGCAGGAGGGGCGAGGCTGCCCGGTCTCCCTCGTCACCCATGGCACTGCACTCCAACGTGAGGGCATCTGGGGCTGCCATACAGAACTCCACGCCGCTTGGAGGACCGAGTGTCCGGTAACAATACAGAACTCCACGCCGCTCAGAGGACCGAGTGTCCGGTAACAATACAGAACTCCACGCCGCTCGGAGGACCGAGTGTCCGGTAACGAGCAGTGATGGACAGAGCACAGCAGTTCCCAGGAAACCCACGCAGGATAGGGGAGAGGGAGACGATTTATAAAGAGATTGTAAGTATGGAGATTAAGTAACAAGAGCCTGTGCTCTGGAAACAAAATGGCCACCCAGGGTAACAGAAGCCAGGGCTGCCATTGGAGCAGTGCCTCTTGGAGAGTATCCGGTAGGCACTCTGTGAATCGGGCAGTCACTCTGGACCGCCTCAGCTGGGCGCCGAGCCCCCCCTCCCCTTCCTAATTGGCCACCAGGAAGGGCCCTTCCTGGTCCCAGGAGACTGAGAAAACATACGGGTCTTGGACTTTTTCTGATTCTTACGTAAATGATTCCTTTCATTAGTGCCAGAAGGCCATTTATTACATGACTTCAAATAAAATGCTTATTGCTAAGGAGGCAAAGCACAGCCGACTATCACCTCAAACAGCACGGCAGCAAAACACACCGTCTACATGGCAGGAAAGCTTAGAACTGGGAAGATCTGCACAGATGAACTCCCAGCGCAAACCCTCAGTGAGAGCCGAGGTGCCAAGGACCTGCCCGTGCCCCAGGGACTCACAGCTGTCTGGTATTGGGAGTCGGTTCATCCACTCGGGTCCTCCCATCGCTGGGCTGGGCAGAACATGCTTCCCGCCTCCATCGCGCATCAAGGTGTGCTTTGCAGTGCGGCCTTTCACTTCTGGAACCGCAGTAGGTCAACACCATGTGTCTGCACCCTTCCCGGGCCTCCTGACCTGCCCCGGGGCTCTGCTCTTGCTGAAGAACCAATGTGAACTCACACCGTTCTCCCCGCCAGCCACCCTCTGTAGTTCTATCAACACAAGTCCAAGGATAAGTAGCCTGAGTTGAGATGATGCTTTGGCCTTGGGATGTTTTATTTTTAAGGTATTTTGTACACATCATCCTATCCATCCTTTACCTGCCCCTAGAAAGCAATCAGAAAAGGTATCTGTCCTGGAAATTACTGACTTAGGAAGAAGATGGAGGCTCAGCAGTCACCTGGCTTTACCGAGTCCGAGAAGGGGCAGCCGTCCACCCCAGCAGCAGGACTCATGTCTTCTGTTTGCTACACCAAGGGCCTTTGCACACCACCATGTTACTGCACGCTCTGACAAATGAAAGCAGTTATTTTATTTTATTTGGGCAAAATAAAACCAAATGAAAATCATTTGTCTAATAATGAAGAGGGGAAAAATCCAGTTACATATTTTTGTGTGTAACTCAAATCAAATCATATATAAGCATTTTACCAATTACTGATCTAGTTGCTTAGCAACCCAGCTCCATATCACAGGGGGAAATGTCTTCGTCTAGTGAGTTACGTCAGGGCCAGAATTAGGATGTGAAAGGTAGATTATTTGAAAATAGCTTATCCCTTCATACAACCTGAGAGTATGTCCTTGCATAGCAACAACCACACTACCACAACAACCACACAGCACTGTGGTGTACAAATACCACCACCTCCTGTGTCTTTCTCCACACCCATGAAATGGATGCTGGGAGCTCCTTAGAAGTCATCTCAGTACTCCCGGGAACTTGATCAACCAATCGATATTTATTAAATGACAACAATATAGCAGAGAACTATGCAAGCCACAGGCTATAAATACAATTCACGTTGTCTTGGAGTCACTCAGCTACTGCTCTATACTAAACAGTCAGCTCCTGAATTGCAGAGATGAGAAGAACCCACACTCCCCAGTGCTACTGAGAACTTCATCCTGGCTGCAGAGCAGCGGAGATAAAGACAAGCTGGGAGAAGCAGGGACACACAGCACACAACCCACTGCCGGCCTCGGGGCTTCTCATCAGGCAGGCCCCAAGCCATGCCGGGCCGTGTGAGCCGACAGGCTGTCACTCCCTGGCACCCGAAGCAACAAGAGGCATAAGAAGTAGATTCTGAGAAGCATTGCTGTTGTTAATCCATCTATGTCTCCACTTTGTCATGGCCAGATGAAAATACGACCAAAGGCACAGATGATGGGTGGAAAAGGAATCTGTTCCTAAACTAATTTTTTTGCCTAAAACCTGTTCAAGGCTAAAGTCAGGCACGGATGGCAGTGTGTTTTGAGCCATACTCCTTGGGTGGAAATTGACACAGTCACATGCCCTGATAAAGCAGAAAGTGTTTAATGAAAGAATTAGCCGCCGGCACAGGCAGCTCTGCAGGGACACAAAGCACGAGCCTGTTATGTCCTGGCTGTGGATATTTGGGTTTTGGAAACACCAAATGAACACCCATTGGTGGCAAAGCAGATGCCTTGCTGAGGGCTTCTGAATCCCAGGCTCCAAGGGAGGGGGTCCCCTGCCTCTGCCAGGTGCCTGGGGGACCAGGCCACTGAGGCTGGGGACGCTGCAGCAATGCATGCTGGGACTGGAGCGTCCTAAGAGCAATCGGTCGGCTTGTCTGGTGGGTGTGGGTGTAGGGGGAGAGGAAGCCAGCCCTGCTTGGCCATCTGCTGTCTCTGCCCGCCTCTGTCCACACACAGCAGTTCCTACACGCTGAGCAGATCCACATGACTTCCTCTGATACGCCACCTGGCGTGGATGCTGGGGAAGCAGCTTCCCAGTGGCTGGTGAGGAGTTCCAGGGTCATGGGAGGCACGGGGAACTGGTCCCTGATGAACCTGCTTTCATCCGGAACTGGACAAACCGGTGCCACATGGAGGCAGCCTGAGCCTGTGCAGATTTTCTATTAAGGCTGTCTACTCCTTCATGTCCAGTGAATTCAGTACATAAGACCAAGTCCTGCTCAGACAGCAAGTTCCATTCGGGACCAAGAGGAAAACAGGATTGAAACTGGACCAGACCTGTTCTGGGGACCACACACTCACTTCAAGCCTCGGCAATCTTCTAGAGTTTAGCCACAACATTCCCTTTTTTTCTTTTTATCTTTATTGAAAAGGTGATGAGCAGGGGTTATAGTTACATTAGTGAGGTAATGAGTACATTCGTTTTCAAATACTGCTGCCCATCCCTCATTTTTTCCTGCTTTCCCCTCCCCAGACCCTTCCCCCCAAGTTGTGTAATTCATTTCCAACATAGTGGCAGGTGAGTATCAATGCTCCATTAGTTCACCCTTTGTCCGGCTCTTTCTGTGATTCCCTTTCCCTTTCACAGATCCAATAAACTTACATATAAGACAAAGACACAGAAAACTAAAAGAGAAAAAAAAAGAAATAACTGCATGCAGGACATAAGGAGAACCTCTTGTTTCCAATTCTTGGGGTTCATGTTGACATGCTTCATTATATATGGTCCTTTGCACTTAGCAATTGGGCAATCAAAATCCTCTGTTAAGAATATCATAGACGTATTCTAGTTCTTATAAGTGAGGGAAACCATGCAACTTACTTTTTTGGGGTCTGGTTTACTCACTCAATATGATTTTTTCCAAGTCTTTCCATTTCCTTAGAATGTGGCGATGTCATTCTTCCTGACGGAAGCACAGAATTCCATTGTGTATATTTACACTCCACCAACAGAGCAGTAGGCTTCCCTTTTGGCCACATCCCTGCCAGCATCTGTTGTTACTACATTTCTTGATAATGGCCATTCTAACTGGAGTGAGGTGGAATCTCAATGGTGCTTCGATTTGCATTTCTTTTATGGCCAGAGAAGTTGAGCATTTCTTCAAGTGTCTATTGGCCATTCTTATTTTTTCTTCAGAGACGTCTCTAAGTCTTCAGCTCAGTTGTTAATGGGGTGGTTGTTTCTTTGAGGATTTGTTTGGGAGATTTAATTTTTTGAGCAGTAAGTATATTTTAAATATGAGGCTCTTGTCTTTTGTATGGCTAGTGAAAATCTTCTCCCAGTTTGTGGGCTTTCTATTTATCTTGCTACTATGTCTTTTGCTGTGCAGATTGATGAATATCGATGCAAAACTTCTCAATAAAATTCTGGCCAATCAACCTCAACAACTCATCAAAAAATTATATACTATAATCAAACAGAATTCATCCCAGGGATGCAAAGCTGGTCTAATATATGCAAGTCAATTAATGTAATTCAACACATCAATAGGCACAAGGACAGGAACCACATGATCATCTCCATAGATGCAGAAAAAGCATTTGACAAGATCCAGTACTCCTTTATGATGAAAGCTATAGATGAAAGCTCTATGATGAAACTAGGAATCCATGGAACATTCCTCAATATAATAAAGGCAGTATATGACAAGCCTACAGCCAGCATTAACCTTACTGGTGAAAAGTTAAAGCCATTTCCTCTAAAATCAGGAAGGATACACGGCTGTCCACTCTCTCCACTCCTATTCAAGATAGTATTAGAATGCCCAGCTAGAGCAATAAGGCAAGAGGCAAACATAAAGCACAAATTCAGTGGCCACGAACCTTCCCAGGCTGACTTCCCAGACGCTCCCTGCCTTCGGCTCTTTATGTTGCTGGCCCGACCCACCACCCCGTCCTGCTGACTGCAGGGAAATTGGGGAGCTTCTTACCCCCCCCCAGTGACACCTGTGCACGGGGGCTTGGTACATAAATTATAGGAACTGTCCACGCTAGATTTGTGTAAGTGAAAAGCAACTTAAAAACCCATTCCCAAAGCTAAACATACAAAGTCAATTGGTTTTGCTGCCATCTTTCCTAAACAGGAGCCATGGAGTACTGGCAGACCTTGCTGAAGAGAACAGACAAGAACTCAACAGCACTGACGCCGCTGCTGTCCAAGAACACACGCTGAGGAAAAGCTCGTCTCTGCTAATGGAGACCATTCCTTGTGAAATGCCAGCACCTGGTTTTCTGCTGAGAAAAATTCGCCTATAAAAAACCTATGTCCACCCTCTACAACACAAGAACTGTCCAAGTAAAATTAAAATTCCTTAAGGAACTCTGCACATTCCAGAAAATTTGATTGCGAGAGTGTAATCACTCCAGCGTTGTCTTCATTACATCATGCTGCCTTTCTGGTTCAATCACCTGCACACAGGCTAATGCAATGTAAAAAGGAAGAATTGCCACAACCTACAACAAATCAATCACAGTACCTGCCTAAGCGCCAGGGTGGCCAGGCCCCACTAGCTGGGAGAACTGTGGTAGCAGGCAAAGAAGTTCACGAGAAATCATCTCAAGAGAGAAGATCTGGGTGCGGTGGTGAGTGCCTGTCATCCTAGTCATGGTGGGAAGCAGAAATAGGAGGATCCAGGCTGACGTAAGGAAAGAGCAAGATCCCACCTCTAGAAATAACAAGAGCAAAATGGGCTGGAGGCATAATCCAAGTGGTGGGGCACCAGTCTAGGAAGTGTGATACTTCAGTTCAAATCCCAGCACCAGCAGGTGCACACACATGCACACATGCCAAAGGCGGCCATTCATCCTTAGTTTCCGACATATTCATCTTCATTCTTTGTTTGGAAGAAAGCGATCTTGAAAAGCACAAGTAACCAAAAAGTAGATGGCTTATTTTTCATGCCTTTGTTCTGAAAGGAACAATGCTTTATTCTCATTCATCCTGTGTTCTGATCATGCCAAATTAAAAATGAACATGAAATGACATGCTTTAGGTATAATTTGTTGCCTAAAGCAGCAAGTTGCTACCCAGGTGTGGTAGTTAGAACTGGGCAGTATTTGCAAAGGAAAAAAAAAGCCAGCCTTTAATGTGTAATTCTTTGCTCAATACCTATAGCTCTTACAGGGCAAAACTAATTAATTGTCAATCCTGGGTGATATGCTCTGTGGTTTGGGGGCTTCTTAGTTAATTAAATTTGAATGCAACAGTTTCATTTGCTAAAGCAAGTAATGTCTACTTCTCCTTCCCATACCAATATGTTTACTACAGCTGAGATCCAGACACATCATTAAGTTGTTCCAAAGGAGAATGGTGCGTACAGAGGTCAGCTCTGCCAGGGTATGGACCAGACACAGAAGCGGTGAGAATCTGCCCCTGATGCTGCAGGCCTGGACAGCCCCAGATTCCAGACAGTTGTTTAGACTGCTGCCACTTTAGAAGCCCCTCTAGAGGCTGAGAGGTGGAAATTTCTACCCCCTCTCCCTCTAGCGAGATGGGTGCTTGAGAATGGAGCTTATACCGATGACTGCAAACTCCCACAAAGCCACACAGAACAATAATGTGCAGCACCACACAGAGGCCAGCTGGGGGGCTCTGGTCAGAAGAAAGCAGAAAGGATCTACAGACATCATGGCTATCAGAGCCACTGACAGAGCATGCTACGTGCTCTTCTGTGAGTTCCTGTGAATTTGACAACCATGAGGCTGGGCAGGGGTGGGGGCTGTGATCAGCCCACAGGCTGCAGGGGTGTGTGTGTGTGTGTGTGTGTGTGTGTGTGTGCATATGCGTGTGTACACACACACACACACACACACATCTATGAGATACAGGTGGGGCCAGAGGAGCTAGAAAGAAAAACTAAGAATTTAAAAAGAGGAAAATAAAGCAGTGGGCTCTCTCGTGCGTTTCTCATTTTTCTAACTCAAGTTTCTACTTTGTTCTCCCTCATTACTTTCTTGTCCAGAAGAGGAGTTCCTAATCAGCACTTTTGTAAAGAACTATCAAATGGTTCAATGTGACTGTGAGGGGCATTATGGTGAAATAGCTTATAGGAAAAAGACATGATCAAAATGAAATGACAGTTTATTTTAAATTTCCTGGTTAATGCCATAAAGAAATCTGGGCCATGTTAAATTGCACATTTAGTAAGTGTTTACTTTAGCAAACATTGATAGATTAAAATGTACAATGCGTAAATCTTTTTATACAGCGGGTATTATCAATTACTAGTTAAATGACTCCTTTTTCTTCAAAATTTGAAGCGCAATTATACCATTATATATATATATATATATATATGTAATATATAATTATACCTTTATACCAAGTGGAGAGAACCATCTCGACTTTACTAACATGTTAATTATAATTTTTTGGAAGTACTGAGGTTAGAACTCAGAACCCCAAGCCCACTAGGCAGGTGCTCACCTTTTGAGCTACATCTCCAGCCCTGCTGTCTCCTGGTTGTTTTGGAAATCGGTCTTCCCAAGCCACAATCTGCTTCCCTCATGGTAAGAATCACAGGCCAAGACTACCACACCCAACTTCTTCCCCTTGCGATACAGTCTTGAAAACTTTTCTGCCCCAGCTGGCCTAGAACCATGATCCTCCCAATCCCAGCCTCCACATTATAAGGATGGCAGGTGCAGGTGAAAGAACCCAGCTATGGGTTAAGTAAGAAAGAGTTTTATGCGCTTTCAGCCAGGGCTGACCTCAAACAACAATTCTCTTCATCTCAGCCTTCCAAGTCGCTAAGATGAACAGGTGTGAGTCATAGATATCCAGATCAATTTCTGACACTGAATCCTTGTCTAAGAATAAAACCACCAGGCCTGAGAGTGTTGTGAAGGAAACTGCATCGATGTTCTGACAGAGCTTCTAGAAATGCATTGGGGGGGGGGAACCACTTATGTGCAACTGGTGTAATTAATGATATGTAAGCAATCAATCAATCAATCAACATCTCGTGTGGTCCTGCTTGTGTAAAACACATATGCTACTACAAACTGCCTGTGCATTTCTAATGGCTTTGATTATGACTTTTTTTTTTTAGTTTTAGTGTTTAGATTTAGGGCTTTGCATTTGCTGGCAGGAGTTCTACCACTTCAGCCGTGTTCCCAGCTTTCACTATTTTTCACATAAGGTCTCCATTTTATGCCAAGGCCAGTCTGGACCCTGATTCTTCTGTTTAGTACAACACAGCTGGGATGGCAGACACGTGCCACCACACCCAGCGTTTTTACTGATTGAGATGGGGGGCTCATTAATTGTCTGCACAGGCTAGCCTCAAACCTTGAATTGCGCCCCCCCAATCTCACCTGCTGAGTCGCTGGAATTACAAGTGTGAACCACTGTGCCTGGCTCAGTGTGCCATTTTCATACATGTACATAATGCACTTCAATCAGATTCACTCCCTGTTACTCTCTCTTGATTGCCTGTCTACTGCTCCCTTTTCTTCCCGAATGGTTCCCTTCTACTTTTTGATCTTTTGAGCTTTTATGAATTAACTCTTACTTCACATTGCTTTCTATAAAAGTGTCAGAGACATCTTATCTTGGTGACTTTCAGCTGAGGTTGGCGCAGGCACTCAGGTAGCTGTGCTGTCCAACCTCATCAAGTTGCTTGTGTCATTCAGGCCACTAACTCTCAGAAGTGACCCTGTGTGTGCCACAAAACTGTCTAAAAGTTGTCTCTTTTTCTTTTATACTAGCATTTGACTCCATAGATAACAACCACTGCTTTTTCAAATGCACGCTCTAGGTATAGCAAGAGTTTGCAAATGTGGAACAGAAACGGAGACATTTTCCAACACTGCTGAGTGACCAAGAAAGACAGCGAGGCTCGCTCTGGGCTCGGACAGCGGAGCCCCTGACCGTGAACAGAATCAAAGGACAGTGGGTACCTTCAGCAGGGATGGAAGAAGGAAAGGTAAAGGAGTCCACACTATTTCGAGCAATTAAAAGTGTAAAAGATCTCCCTTCATATTTGTATATTTTTTAATATAAAATTTTAGAATGGCGGGGGGGAGGGGGAAAGGAGAAGGATTGGGATTGGGGGGGAGGGGGGAGGCTGGGAAGTGATGTGAAGGGTAAACAAAGGAGGAGGCTGCAATGCTTGGTAAGAAATGTACGCATTATCCTGCCCATGTAATTGTAACCCCTCTGTACAGTATGTTCCAAATAAAATAAAATTAAATTTTAGAATGCTAGGACTTTACCAAGTATTATGTGCTAAATACACATAATGTGGTATGGCATTGTTTTTTAATATAAGTTAAATAAAACACACACCATTTCCATAGCTTATAAAAATTAAAGATCTCTTTACTTGTCATTTATGTATTTACTTATTCATTTTATTCTTTTTTGTCAGTTGTGGGGCTTGAACTCCAGGCCTGGGCGCTGTCCCTCAGCTCTTCAGCTCAAGGCTAGTGCTCTACCACTTGGGCCACAATACTACTTCCGGCTTTTTCTGCTTATGTGGTGCTGAGGAATCAAACCCAGGGCCTCATGCATGCAAGGCAAGCACTCTACCACTGAGCCACCTTCCCAGCCCTTATTCATTTTAATCTATAGAGACTGAATATGTGTATACACACACACACACACACACACACACACACACACATATTTATAACCAGAACTAGTTACATAGGTATCAGTCATATATGCATATACGTATATACATATAAATACATTATATACATATAAATAAATATGTGTATATACGCACTACATCCTATATATGTTTAGGGGAATCTTTCCTGTAAGCTTCTAGAAATAGGAGCCCTCTCAGAGGGCCTGTGCCTTATGCCTGCTAAGCTCTGGGTCAACTCTGGATTGCTACCAAAGCATCCACACTGTGGCTGCCTCTGTGCTGTTGGTGTTGGTGTTGGTTTCAGTCCCGGGCCTCTCGACTCTCAAGTTTTTATTACCCTGTTGGCTGGGAAGTTCTTTATAATGAAGAAAGGTCAGAAAAGGGGATATCTTAATTTGAACCAATAAACTGAGGTCATGGGTAATGTTAGGTCAGATACTGGGGAAGTTTCTGTCAGAGTTCTTGTTCTTCCTTGAAAACCAGCAGCTGACATGGAACTCTGCCAGCCCTGTGTCTGCAGACTAGGTGTACTGTGGACAATGGCTTACTGCTCTCTGGCAGTGGGTCCTCATACCACAATGGCCAGGGACATGACAACTGATTGTCAATCACACCAAGACACCATAGGCTGTATAGGAAAGCCGGTATGCAAAATCAGCACATATGCAACAACGAGGTCCAATACTAAGCAAACTCACACAGAGAGTGCACAACCTAGACAGTGTGTAGACAGAATTCTTTTCAATACTCCACTGGAGGTAAGTGGTCTGTGTTGGTCACGTTTCTCACAGCCCGGGTGTCCCAGGCCCACCCTGGTGTCCACCGTGAGGTACACTGGCATCTTCCTCACAGGACTGAAAGTTTACAAGCTCAAGTTTACAAGCTATCTCTCTTTTCTACATTTGTAGAAATGCAATTTTCCCCAAGCTTCCCAGTCCATAGTGAGCACTATACAAATACAGATGGACGGGTGGATGGACAGATGGATGGGAAAATACAGTTGGCTCAAAATCTGCCACCATGGAAGACTTAAAGTCTGGACGAGCATCTTCCTGAGAGGCTTAAGCTGAGTCCTCCCTGCTGCCCCACACAGGGGTGTCTAGAAATACAGGTCTGTGTGGAGGTGGTGTCTCCTCAGTGACACGCAGCTCCGAAGCCCTGCAGGCCTTGGCCTAAGGATATATCTGGGAACTTTCCAAAACAAGCTTGTCACATTACATTAACAAGCACTTCATTTTCTGTGGGGAAGCTGATTGTTTGTGTTCTGTAGAGGGATGAAATAAAACTTTGTTTCTTGTGTTTTACAAACTGAAGCACAGTCCATCTTGTGAGAGTTCCCAGATCTTTGCCTCTCTGCCTTTCTGTCAAGTTCATGGAGGGAGAAGCCGGTGTCGGAGCTGGTACGCCGATGCTGCCTGTTCCGATGACAGTTCAGGAGGGTGAGAGCCAAGAATGAGATGTGGGATCTGTAGATACGGCCAAGCACTGGGGGTGCAGGAACACAAGAATGGGGTGTGGGATCTGTAGATACGCACAAGCACTAGGGGTGCAGGAACACAAGAATGGGGTGTGGGATCATAGATAGACACAAGCACTGGGGGTGCAGGAACACAAGAATGGAGTGTGGGATCTGTAGATACACACAAATCCGGGGGTGCAGGAACACAAGAATGGGGTGTGGGATCTGTAGATATGTACAAGCATTGGGGGTGCAGGAACAGAAGAATGGGGTGTGGGATGAGAGATACGCACAAACACCAGGGGTACAGGAACAGAAGAATGGGGTGTGGGATTGTAGAAACACACAAACACCGGGGGTGCAGGAACACAGGAATGGCGTGTGGGATCTGTAGATATGCACAAATACCAGGGGTGCAGGAACACAACAATGGGGTGTGGGATCTGTAGATACGCACAAACACCGGGGGTGCAGGAACAAATAAATGGCTTTCTTCATAATGCCTATAATATTTTATTGTATGGGATTCTTCAGGATATTATGTGTGTGAAACAATTATAATCATTGTGTTCATTTTTCTCATCATTATGGGTCCAACATTTATTTTGCCAGGCCTTTGGGAAAGAATTTTCTTTTCTTGAGGTTTCTTATTGGGTTCTTTTTGAGTCAAAGGCTATAGATTCGTGCTTTGAAAGGGTGATTTAATTAGATGACTGGTATTTTTTCCCTTCTGTTTCTGATCTTAAGAAAGTACTGCAAACTGCTTGCTGACAGACTGGCTGAGGGGCTCTTTTGTTCCTCCAGAGGGGGCTCCGCGTCCATGTCTCCCCGGCTTACTCCAGGCTGCCACAGCTCCAGGCATGGAAGAGACGCTTTTAGCAACTGCATATCTGTACACTGCATATCCGTACACTGCATATCCATACACTGCATATCCGTACACTGCATATCCGTACACTGCATATCCGTACTGGCACCAGAATTGCATAGTATACAGGTCTTTCTCAGAATTATATTCTCAAGATAGAAGAAGTTAATGATATTCACATACCTGAACAATACACTCTTATTAGATTATCAAGTTGTAACAACAGGTCAACAATTCAGTTCGAATGCTACTCTGAATTGCCCCAGAATAAAAACAGAAAAACACAGGACAGCCAAGTACTTAATTTTACTTCACTTTTTTTTTCTCCATCAGAAGCCCAAAACTTCTCAAATAAAACAAATGTAACCATTGGAAGTCCAAGTTAATATTGTAAATGACCAATCCCAGGCCAGTGTTATCCATTTGGAAATCATAAAGTTTTCTATTTTGAACTGTATTAGCTCACTTTTTATCATATTGTTCCG
Organism: Dipodomys ordii; assembly: GCF_000151885.1. NCBI lineage: Eukaryota > Metazoa > Chordata > Mammalia > Rodentia > Heteromyidae > Dipodomys > Dipodomys ordii. The sequence continues at coordinate 1,649,191 of NW_012267251.1, forward strand.
GTCACTTGACTTTTTCTTCTTTTGGACATGGCTCACACTCCTGCTGGATATAGCCAGTGTCTTTATCCAAATGTTTATCCAACAGGTTTGCAAGGACTTTGTGCACACTGCTGAGTGAAAGGTCCAAGGACGAATATAGAGGAGGAAAGGCTGCGCTACCGTCCGATCTGCTTCGACTTCCCCACAGTCCCCTACCCAGAAGGCTGCTCCTCTAAGAGTTAAACAATCAACAGAATGCATGATGTCCCAGGATTCCTCCAGCTAAAAAATGCTACCTCTTTGGTACCCAGCTAGCTGTGAGGAGCACCCAGAGCTGCTCAGGTGTCTCAGATGGTGCGATGGCATCTCTCCCCACAATCGTGAGTGTTTCTAGTATGGCTGACAAAGTGATCGGCGAGAGCAATGCTGTCAGGGCCAGTTTATACACCTGTAAACTGACTCTGAATCCACCGAGCCATGCTATCAAATCCCAGGCTCTTTACTCAGTAGGTTCCCAAGGCTGACATCTGACTTTTCAAGGGGTCTTGGGTGGCTGGAGCTCATTCCCTTGTTCTTTGTTTGCAAGCAGGGGTCTACAATAATGGCTACCCTGGTACCATCTTAAGATAAATTCTGAACATCCATCCCGCTAACTCCAGCACTCCAGTCAGCTCTGAGCATAGGGCACTTCCTGCATGCTTCTATGCTTTGTATCTGAAATACTCCTTAAAGGCAGGTGCTACAGGCGTGGCTAAAGGCAATGTCACCTTAAGGAAGGGAGGCCATGGGGGACATGCTGTGAAAGGCTATCGGGGCCCAGGGTCCTTCTTCTCCTCCTCTTACCCCAGCCACTGTGCGGGGAGCAGCTCTGTTCTGTCATAAGCTCTCCACCAAGAGGTTTCGCCTTGCCACAGGTCCAAAGAGCAGAGCTGAGCTGTCATGGACTGAAGCCTCCAAAGCATGAAGCAGAACGGACCTCGCCTCTTTTTACGCTGACTACTCACACAGTCTCGCTCGAGCTAGGAAAACTAGCAACTGCGGTCACCACGCAACAGAAACACCTGTGCACAACACCATCCGTTCCCAGACTTCTGAGTGCCAGCTCCTCTGTCAAAATGTCCTTCCTTCCTAGCCGCCTCCTCCTCAACCTATTACACCCACCACCCGAAGGACGTTCCTTTCTTCTGTGTGTCGGGATACGTGGCTAGTAGACAGACTCTGAGACTTAACTCATGTCTTAGCCTCTCTTCTGGCCTCACCTTGGGATTCACAAAGACACATAACATAGCAGGTACTCAGTCTGTATCCGTAGATTAAATAAGCTCTCCCAGGCCTGGATTTTAATCATAAAACTCTGACTGGAGTTTTAGGAAGCTCCTGCTAGAGTTTCAAGCAGCAAGCAACAGACTCTGAGATCTGTGCAGATTCTATTGCTGATGTCAAAAGCTAAATGCTGGACATTATTTATTCTGCTTCTAGTTACATGTTCATACTCAACTCTTTTCCTAATACAGTGTCAGGTGGTAAATTTTTGCGGAAACTTACTACTCAAATACCAAGGAAATCTCTGATGGTGGGGTGGAGAAAGATGGGCTGAGGGGCAGCCCCACTTCACCCAGGCCCTGGCCCTCATCTCCCCCCACCCCCGCCAGTATCTGAGGACCGTCTGGCAGCGGGAACTTGTGCATTCAGCTCAAGGGAATGTGCAGATGACAGTATGGGCTTTTGAGGGGCTTTTTAACCCAAGCAAGGAGCTTACATATTTATGAGCTGAAAGCTCAGATTTGTGGTTTTGTGCAATTCCTCAATTTTCCTCTGGAGCACTCCGAGCCAAAGAGAGGCCTCTTAGCTCATCAGCCTACTCCACACCTCCAGCCCTGTGCCGGACACGGCCGCGGACGACGTATGGAGACACCCAGCCAAAAGAAAGGGAAAGATGATCGAGGAAGACTTCGGGGCTGAACCCCGGGGGACAGTAGCCCACAGGGTGCTCCCTCCCCCAGGAACCACAGCACTGAGGACCTGCCCAGACATCACAAGACTCCAATACATATCCCTGTGTGGCCTGGCCACGCTCACACATGTACACGCTGCGTGGTATCTTCTAACCATTAGAACTGTCAGTTAATTCCTCCTTTGTTTCTGCCAAGAACATTTCCTACAGGAAATGTTTCATCATGAGCCAGAGCTCATGCATAGCTGCAGAACACTCAACAAGGAGGAAGAGGAAGAGGAAGAAAGAAGAAAAGAAGAAGAGGAGGAGGAAGGGGGTGGGGAAGGAGAAGGGGGGAGGAGTGAGACCAGACCTCACCTCTGAGGCCAGCTCAGAGAAGAAAGAAGCATCCAGAGTCATTCTCCTCGGGCGCCAGTCGTCCCACAGGGAGAGAAAAACCGGGCAGGAGACACCACGGAATCCACATGCTCCTCCAGAGTTTGAGATGCAGCAGGGACCCGGGCTCAGGCTGCAACCCAGACCCAGGGCTTGCTCCTCCCTGGACCCACTGCCCCCCTGAAGCCAGCAAGGTGTTTGGATGTGCTGGGTCTCCTCTTTTTTACCTCTTCTTTTAGGACCCCATTTTCCTTCTCCACCCCTGAGGGGCCTCTGTGATCACCCCCCCAACTTGAGTAAAGTGAAGCTCAGAGCCCCCCTTCCCCTGTCCCAGGGGCCCTAGGCTCCCGGCCTTCTCTCTAGCTTTGGAATGCAGGGGAGATTCAGGCATCTGCAATCCTGGCCCCGTCACCTGCCCCCCTTCCATGACGAAGAGCCGGTCCAGTGCACGGGCAGTGCAGAGAAGGCCGCTTTGTCTTTCTAGAAAGGGTGACCCTTGGTATCTGAGACATCGACAACACTGGCAGGAGAAAGGCACTGTCCTCACACCAACTTAAAACCGCAGCCAGCTCGCTGCACTCTGCACGGAAGCCATTTACACTCCTCATATCACCTGCCAGTCCCCACTCAAGACTGGGGGCCGGGGTGCCCACGCGCCCCTTCGATTCGTGCAGCCATCGAGTGGCCCTGGGCTGGACCGGGAAGGCAGAGTGCAGGCCAGGTGTGCTCCTCAGCCACAGTTCAGGGAGAGAGGAGCAGGGGCAGTGGGAACTCAGGAAATGGGGCTGTGAGAGAAGATTAGGGTGCTGGGGCCCATGCTGGAGGGGAGGCGGGACCCAGCCACAGCCTCTTGTCTCTCATGTTGTGGGCATGAGATGCATGGTGTTGGCTGCTCGTCATCATGCCAAAGCAAGCATGGACTGCATCTCTCAAACCTTTTCTCTATAAATCCATCCTCTCAGCCATTTGTTATCAAGACAGAGAACTGATGATCACATGAAGGGAGTGGGAGACTAAGGTGGCTAATGACTGGCTGGCTGGTGCTCCCCTGTCGGCGGTGCTGGGGACGGCTGGGCTGGGCTGGCATCGTGGCGCTCCCCGGCACCCCTGGTCCACGCGAGATGCCTCTTCCCTCACTCTGAGTGCCAAGCAACCCCGGGTTGGGTCCCATTTCACCCTTCTCCAAATTGATTTTCTTACAAATCTAATTATAAGAGTTCCTGTTCTTAAGTGTTTTGACTGAACCAATGAAATACTTGTCTATTGTGCACAAGCACAGTGTTTACAAGGATTCCACAGTGAGGGATGTCTGCACATAGGTCAGGTGTTAGTGGACACCTGACACGGACTCCTTAGCCTTTAAGGAGTTCTGTGCATTGTCACGACACTGGAGGGAAAGAGCTGGCAAGTGTGAACAAGGCTGATCAGTTGAGACGCACATGTGGTCAGAAAGAAACAAGCCTTTCCGGGGAATACTGCTTTGGGAGAGAGGCGGGAGACCTCCAGTCGGCCTCTTAGCATGCAGCCCTTGCTCGGAAAGAGGCCAGCGAGAGAAGCCACCATGCGCAGGCTGGCGCTGCCCAGCGGCCACACGGGCCAGTGACTGTGGGCATAGATGCAAACAAGCTCTGTCCGGTCTAGCTTTCGGATTTATTGTGATCATCAGGAATTATCAGCGGAGACTTTCTGGGCCCAGCACAGAACTTTGGAATTCCTCTGAGACACACTCTCCCCGCACCCCCCCCCCAACATCTTGACTCCAGTATTTTCTTTTAATTGCTCAGCAGTTTTCACGATGCCAATTGGCTGGCCTTCAGACCAGCGGCGGGAACCAGCGTATCCAGCCCGTTTGCTCATTCTCCACTACCACATGCCTTCTGCCACCCTCGGCAGCTCATTTTTACATCTTAACAGGACTTGGAGATGCCAGGGATGGACGGTTTGCCAGGGTGGCTTGGGACCTGGCAGATTGCTTCTTGCTGCTTTTTCTTTTCTATTTCTGGAAAACCTGCTCTCTTTTGCTCAAAAAAACAAACAAAAAAAAACCCTCTCCCTGTGCACCAGGAAGGCTGCAATTGCTCCCTGCCTTTGTGGGGACAAATACAAGCACAGGAGCTGGATGTGGGTTAGGCAGTGTTTCCCTTGCTAATATTTTCCCTTTTCCCTGCATGCTTTGCGTCGGGTTCCCCCTCCCCTCCCAATCTTTCAGATGCCAGAGCCCAGCAGAGTTCATAGAAACAAGAAACCACAGCAAGACAGCACCAGAGAGCAAGCATTCCCCCGTGATCCAGCCACTCTATGTGTGGAGGCCTCGGCTCACGTGATGCCAGCAACATGTGTTTTCTGTCTCAGGCCACTTTGATAACAAAGGACGTATTTTAAAAGGCGTGGCCCTGGAGTGAGACCTGTTTGGAGACTCAGTTTGGCTTTGGGCTGATTCACTCAGGTGTTCAGGGATCGCCTCCGATGAAGTTACATGCCAATCAATAAAGTTAGGAACTCTTCGGGCAGGCTGGTAAGAAATGATCTCATTCTCCTGATAAAACAACTGATTTAATATTCAGCAATCAACTGAGCTCATTCAGTTCAAACTTGGCATTTGTACATGCTGCATTAGAACACTGCCTGCGTATAGGGCTGGGCAGGGCGCGTCCAGCTGGAATATTCAGAAGGTCTTTCATGAATTTCCAAGCCTCAGAGGAAGGGGTTGGGGTGGGGGCAGGAGACCAGCCTGGGGCTGAAATGGAAGACCATTCATGAGAAGACTTCTTCCAAATCTAAGCACATTAAACAAGCCAGGATTAGCCGTGTGGACACTATTGTCGATTCTGGAGCCAGGATCAGCTGTGTGGGCGCGATTATAGATTCTAGAGGGATAAGCTGCACTGGCTATTTAAAAAATGAACAAACTATCTAAAGCCTATTTTAGTGCCTTCAACTGATTTATGATCCCAGCAGTCCCCTTGAATATTGTATTTTTTAATTAAGAAAGCTTAAAATTATGCTTCCTGCACATTAACCTCTTCAACTTATTGTCAAACAAGAGGCAAATTACATTTAAAATGTTTCAGGTTCGGATCTGTTGGGTGGTTGTTCCTTTCTCCTAGGAGATAAGCCAACTTTGGTCTCGGGCCCCTCCTGAGCACTCGGGAGCCCAAGTGTTTCTACCCAGCCCTGGCTGTGCCAGGCCGGAGCACCTCACAGGGCAGCAAGCTGGACTCTGTGGTCTAGAGCAGGGAGCTGTGCACCCCAAGAGAGGCCGGGAGGCACCTTAGCTAAAAACATACCAATCTCACATTTCCTCAGACAGACAGAACCTGTACTAACAGCCACCTGCTAACTTGCTTCCATGACTTGGCAAACAGAGTACATTTCAATTCTATCTTTCTGTGCTAAAGCGAATCAGTGTCAGATATTTTAGCAACTCGGCATAAGCCTTGTTTATAGCAATGACTGTCCGTTTAAAAGCGTGGTTCATGTATTTCCCATGATTCGCAGTCTCCAAAGGGGATGTTTGGAGATTCTATAGCAGTAGTTTAAGTCTCTCTCTGATAGAGCTGTGGGTATCCTGCAAATCAATTACACAAGAAGAAAATGTCTGTAACCTGGATCCTCCTAACTTCTCTGTAATACTTTAGACATTTTACCTTCAGTTTTCTCAAAAGGAAATTCAATGGAAAAGTTAAAGTAAAAAAAAAAAAGTAAGACAGACCATGTAACTGCAGAAACATAACTGTGTTACTTACACGGCTTTCCAATCCATCATCATTGATAAATCATGGCTAAAGACCCAAGTACAGAGCCCATTTCTTCATGTCTGCTAATAAATAGCTTCTCTCCAATGTCTTGTGCAGACCTGGGGCCATCTCAGGAGGAAGCAATGAAGTGCGGAAGCGCAGGAGAGACCGGACAAGTCTGAAATCCATGGGGGTCTGGGAACTCCCAGAGCAGAGACTGCGAAGCATCCCTGAGACTCCAGCCTCTGGCTAAGGCATGCTCGCCGTGTCTCTGGGCTTCCAGCCGCCCTGGCGGCACAGGCCAGCCCCAGCTCCGACATGGCAATGCCTCCAGGGACCCGGCAGGGTCGGGACGCCAGGAGCTGGTGGGATTTGGCCACTGCGCACAGGCATGCTTCTCAGGGGAAGCCGCACCAGCCCTCTCCTCTGCTATCTGCTGTCTCCTAGAGCCAGCCAGCCAGGGAGGGGCAGAGCAGACAGGCAGGCAGGCAGGCAGGGAGGCAGGGAGGGGGGATGCGGGAGGGAGAGAGGGAGGGGAGGGAGGGGATGAGAGAGAGAGAGAGAGAGAGAGAGAGAGAGAGAACGAGAGAGAACACTTTGCTAAAAAGCCAGCAGAGAAACACTTGCTACAACTCCATTAACCCACAGTAGCTCAGGAATTTTCTAAGTGCAGCGGCTGCAAAGCAGATTCAAAACCAAGCAGGTCCAGTCTTTAATTATACATCCATGTGCACACCAACTCATGTATGCACACACAAAGCCAGCAGACCCGAGGCTTCCCGCGAGTGTGACCCCCAGAGCAAGCCGTGCAGATGAGCGGGCGCAGGCGCCCCTGCGAGAGTGTGGTGCGCCGGCGGTCTGTCTCTGCGTGGCATGGCCATGCTCACCTGTGCTCACACACTCTGCCCGCACAAGTGCAGACAGCACAGCCGCCCTGCCGCCTTGGTCTCTGGATGGAGACCCCACCTTCTTTTCCTGTGCTTCAGGACCAGAGCCAAGGGGTGAGGAGTGGCTCTGGGTTCTCAGCTTTGTGGGTCCTCTGCAGCATCAGGGTGTGGCTGACCAGGGAGCTCCATCAACCCACAAGGCCTGGAACATGCCCCAGAGAGCGCAGAGCCTGCCCAAGGCAGGACACGGCCTGCGCTAGGCACCAGGGCCGGGGGCGGCCCAGGCCACCACCCATGAACCACTCCCAGGGAGTCCGCAAGTCTCCTCCCTCTGCTCCAGGAGTTCCCGCCGGTCTTCTCCATGCTGGGCCTGGGCACCTGCCATAGATATCTGCCAAGAATTGTTGGTTTGTGTCGTGTGTGCACGCGTGCGCGTGCCATTACTGAAGCTCGAACTCAAAACCTGGGTGCTGTCTCTTAGCTTTTCCTCACAAGGCTCTGTCTCTTGAACTACAACTCTGTTCCTGGCTTTTTGGTGGTTAATTGGGAGATAAAGAGTCCCACAGACTTTCCTGTCCAGGCTGGCTTTGAATGGTGAGCCTCAGAATTCAGCCTCCTAAGTAGCTGAGATTACAGGCATGAGCCACCAGCGCCCAGCTCATTGTGTTCAGTTCTAACTGGAATGGTGGTGACTGACTGGGCTGCTGAGGCCTTGTGTCCTGTCAGGTGACTCATTCCTTCTACAGTGTTGAGTGATCGACAACCTGAATGGAGAAAGACCTAGTGAGACATATGTGGGAAGACCGTGTATGAAGGTGATAGAAACAAGATCAAACTGAGGACCCCAGGAAGGAAGACAAGGCAACAAAATGAAGCAGTGACAGGCACTGGCTCCTCCAGGCTTCTTCGGCTCCGAGCAGCACACCTCCCGGGCTGCACGCGTGACAGCCTCGGTCCTCAGCTTGCTGCTACCGGCAGCTGTAGGAACGCTCGGTGGGGCCCAGAGGGCGCAGCCTGGGACCAGGCCTTTGCTTCTTCTCTCTCTCACCTGACCAGACAGCAACTGGACCTCCTGCCATGACTACTGTCCCAACACTGGCCCAAAGAACAGGGCCAATCTCAACCACGGACTGGAACCTCTAGAGCTAGGAATCAACATAAACCTTTCCTCTTTTTAAGTTGATTGGTCTCCAGTATCTGTCATAGTAAGAGAGCACTAACACATTTTGCTGCTTCTCCTGTAGTCAGACCATCCCTCCAACCCCAGCGGAGGTAACCAACATGCCTCCCATTTGTGTTTCTCATTGCAGGCACCGTTAGGTATCACAGCTACTTATGGGCTCATCGCCCTATTGCGTATTTAGGGAAGATGAACTATTTATCTAGAGCAAAGGATCTCTCAATCATCATGAGATGTCCCAAATTCTGCATACAAGGAGGCCCTCAATGAGCATTAATTAAATAGTTAAACACAAGAGAATTCATTCACCTGGGTGGTTGGTTATGAAGATATTTGTTCTGTCATTAGACTTTGAACTGGGTATCAATTCACATTCCACAGACTACTTGGCATGCATAATACAGAGAACATTTTAGGTACATTCTAACATCTGAGACTTGATAGGGAGTTATGACTTAGGGAATGAAGAACAGAAGTCACAAACTGCTGATCCACAAAGGAGGTTAGCAGAACAAAAAGCAAAACAAAGACCAATGTGAGGTCTTGTACATTGCCACGCACGGGTGTGTCTTGGTTCCTCCTGGTGACACACTTGCAGCAATGGTGGTGGGGTAATGGCCTTGCGGCAGCCTCGTGGGGTATCATCCCGCTCCGGGAAGCGCTCCTTATCAGCTGTCTCCACACAAGCTCCTCTGGTGATGCCCATGTGTCAGGGCAAAGGAAACAGACTCTTCTTCCCTCACCAAAACACTGGGCAATTGGTTTTACATCCAGGTGTCACAGGCCTCTAATCTAATGGAACTCAGAAGCCACGGAATCCTGGGGTGTCCTGGGGTGGGGAGTCAGGATCCCCTGCACCCCCTTCCACTCAGAGTAGCTCAACTTTTATCTCTTTTAGATGTGGAAGACGTTGTAGGATTTCATTTGAGAGTGGAGCTGTGCAGTTATTCTTTTTTATTTTGTAAAGTACTAGTTCTGCTGACCCAAATGGCCGCTTCTCATTGTAATATCCTCTGGTGCTAAAAAAAAAAAAAAAAGTAGAATAGCAACCTGGTCCCTAAGGCCATCCACTCATTGGGAAAAACAAGTCAGTTGACACACAAAGCTAAGATCCCAGTGCAGATCCCACACAAGATGCCTTTGAGGCTACCTGCAGACTCACTGGACAGCAGAGCTAAAATGAGGAGGGAATTAAAAATAGTTTCCTGGAGAGTTTGGATAATTAGTTAGCTTATAGAGCTACCAAGAGCATGAAGACAGGAAAAGTAGAAGAAAACTTCACATTAGAGGAACCGAATTCCTTGATTGTGGTTGCCACTCTTTTTCCCTTGAAGAAGCTCAACTTGGGGGACACAAAAAAATGAGACACCATTGCTGGTTATACACAGAAAAGAGAGCAAGAGTTTGTAGTTACCTCCTTATAGGAAGATAGGGTTTTTGGTAATGGTTAAAAAGAAAATACAAGCAATTAAAACTCTAGTGACACATTTTATTTAAATATATATGTATGTATGTATGTGCATATGTATGTGTCGCTGGGCACTGGTGGCTCAAGCCTATAATCCTAGCTACTCAGGATGAGAGCTGAGGATCATAACTTGAAGACAAATCATGCAAGAATGTCTGTGGGACAGGGAGTGGAGCTGTGGCTCAAGTGGTAGAGCAAAAAAGTTCAGGGTGTTGGGTGCCAGTGGCTCATGCCTATAATCCTAGCAACTCAGGAGACTGAGATCTGAGGATTGTGGTTTGAAGCCAGCCAGGGCAGCAAAGTTCCCATGAAAGTTTTATCTCCAATTAACCACTCAAAAACCAGAAAGTGGAACTGTGGCTCAAAGTGGTAGAGTACTAACCTTGAGCAAAAGAACTCAGGGTCAGCACCCAAGCCATGAGTTCAAGCCTGGGACGGGCACCAAACAGATAATGTATTTATATGCAAGGAAAAAGTCTAATGGTCATCTGATAGTTAAAATAATGAAAACTTCAAAAGAATCATAGTTAAATTGACTGTGGAATTTCCTTATGGGAAATACAAAAAGTACAGAAATCCTTGATCATTTAAACACCAAAATTGAAAGGAATCATGTGCTTTCTGAAAAAGGCCATCTATTTGCCTTCACTCGTGTGCTGGGTGACACGCAATTCCTATCGGTGTGTGTACTTGACAACTATTTTCTAAATCCTTGTTACTCAGAAAAGGGATTCAGTTGGGAGGATTCAAGGTACCTATAATATATATTTATGAGTAGTAATACGCAAGCCTTGTCTACAATTCTGCCTATCTACATTACTTCAGTGGTCCAGATGTGTAGATCCCAAGTTACTAGTGAGAAAAACTAGACTTTTCTCACCAACTGGACAGCTGCCATTTTAACTGAAAAACTGGGGAAGGGCAAGGGAGACGGGGAGAGAGAAAAGGAAGGAGGGGAAGGGAGGCAGGGGTAAAGGATATGGAAAGCTACAGGGAAGGAAGTCGGGAAGGGTAAGGAAAAAGCCGTTGGGATGGAGTCACATGCTCTCAGAAAAGACAGCATGAACAAGGACAGGTTGTGAAGCTCCCCAGACAAAACAGGGATCGGGGTGTCCTGTGCCTGTGACCTCTGCCCTGCTACTGGCCCCAACCTCGCCTCCCTGCTTCCCCGACAGTCCAGAGCACCTGGATGTTGGTGTTTTATGGAGAGGTCTCTAAGGACATGAGACCAGGGCCAGGCCATGGTCATCACCTTTCCTTGGAAAGCCCCTGAGCTGACTGTAACCCCTGGCCCTGATCCCAGAGGATGGAGCCTGATCTTCTGCAGAGAGCAGAGGTCACATCTCCTACCAAGGTCGGGGCTGGGTCACGTGATGAATCCTCAGAAGCATGAGGTTGGACTTGGAGCAGTTACCCGGACGCCACAGAAGAGCCTAGCCAGGCAGCCTCCCAGAGAACACCTGGGGTCAAACGCCCTGTTCCGGCTCCAAAGCCCCTGGTCTGCCAGGACTTTAGACGGCGCCCTCACATCAGCACCCGCAGATGCAGCGCTGAGACGCCCTTGATCGTCAGGACTTAAGAGGGTTTGGGGTTTTTATTCCTTTCAAAAGAACTGAGGGGATCTCTCCCTACAGCGCATTTGAGAACAGACCTCTTTTGTCGGAAACAGAACATCAAACATTTTTTTTTTAACTAAAAGGTCAAATACCTCTCATACTGTATGTGGGAAAGGAAGCACTTTCAAGAATGGAAATGCTAAAATTGGAACATGCTAATATCCTAGAAGCTTCTCAATATGGCTGGACACCCGCAGGAAATATGCAGATCTTGGCACAGCATATACAACTACCACATGTTTTTGATTCTTATTTTGATTCAAACACATATGAAGTCTATATGTTAATTAGATCAGCTGATGAGGTAACATGACACACACAAATCTAGATGCAATTTTTCAAAAGAAAAATCTGGAACATGTACAATTTCCTAAAAAAGACTTTGCAATACGGTTCTTGTCCAATTAATACACTATTCACATATTTTCAATATGTTAACTAATTTTTTTCAATATGTTAACTAATTTTCCACGTTTTCAGGGGGAGGACTCAAGAGATGGAGGAGGTACACTGTGGGATTTCTTAATCTAAATCCATTTCACTTTTCTTTCCTTGTCTATAGCCATTTCTTTTCCTATTTAGTTAATATCTATAGTCATAACTATCATTTTAACTTATCCATTCATGAGTTAAACTGGAACAAGGAAAACCTAGTTTTGATTTTCACTGAACTTTCAACCTAATATAAACCAGTCGTGTGTTCTCTAGTTTAATTACTGACTCTGCTCTCTCTTTTTTGGGGGGAGGGAAGTGCTCTGAGGTTTGCACTCATGGCCTGGGCACTCTCCCTGAGCTCTTATGCTCAAGGATGGCACTCTACCACTTCTGCCACAATTCCACATCCAGCTTCTTTGATGGACGATTGAACATGAGTGTCACAGGCTTTCCAAATCGCTCAGGCTGGGTTCTAACCGCAGCCTCAGATCTCAGCATCCTGAGTAGCTAGGATTTCAGGCATGGGTCAAGAGCTCCTAGCTTGCTGGCCTTCTTTGTTTTTTGGGTTTTTTTTTAAAACATCAAATCCCCTGACTTCAACTCAGTCTTAAAAAGATGTTAGTATATTTTTTCAGGCATGGTGATGCATGCAAATCCCAGCTACTCAGGATATCGAGGCTGGAGGACAGCCAGGCAAACCTGTGAGACCCTATCTGGAATCAAGTGAGATGTAAAAGGCCTAGGGATATACGGTTCTGTGGCAGCGGAAGGCTTGTCAAACACAAGACCCCAAGTTCAATCCCCAGTTCCACCAAAAAAAAAATTAAAAACATGAAGGTATGTTTATCTAAATCTTTCAAATTCTTCAATCTCTAATTGGAAGAAATCATGACAATTGACCTTTCATATCAAGTAGTTGTGAAATAGTAGCTGATGCTCCTTTTGTGTGTGGGAGGTATGTGCTCTCTACCGCTGAGCTACATCCTCAGCTAACGGTACTCTTTCTTTTTGTTTAAATTTATTTTCTGTGGACCAACAGTTTCCACCCCTTATATACAGGCTCAATGTACTATAAACTTACTTGCCCTCCATCTTTCTTTCCCCCTTCCCCCTTCTCCCTATCCTCCTACATAGTCCCTTAGTTAGAATGATGTTCTCTGCGTATGTTTGTGTGTATGTATGTACATATGTGGATGTCTGGATGTATGTATATGTATGTAACAATGTTCCTTTCCATCTATCAATGATGGCCCTAGATGGAAGGATCTAGTCATCTGTCTACTGCAATGGTGCATCTGGTACTTGTCCCCCCTGAAGCATACAATGTCCTGGTTGGTCTACACTTGGCCTTGTCCATGACCGAGTCTGAGTATCGGTGTAGCTGCCGCTGGGATCCTGTGGACGTGTGGCAGTGCAGTCAGGACCAGAATATCAGGCCTCGTAGCGCATGCACCATGATGCCATTACCATTGTCGGGTTCTAAAGACAGAAGTGTCACAGAGCCAAATGTAGCAAAAGGCTCACCAGCCCTCCATCTGTGTGTTGATGAAGAGCTAGAATTACTCCAGACGGACAAATGCCTCTAAATATATGTCCAGTCCTAGCAAAAATGCTACTGTTTCTACTTCAGGTCACAGAGCTTAATTTTGATATGAAATCTTACTACTAGCCTTACTGGCAATTATCTTCCCTTTAAAATATGTTCTGTGGCCAAATTCTGGTGAATCACACCTGTAATCCTAACTACTCAGGAGGCTGAGATCTGAGGATCATCGTTCAAAGCTAGTCAGCCCAGGTAAGCAAGCTAGCAAGATTCTTATCTCCAACTAATCACCAAAAAAATGACTTGAGCTGTGGCTCAAGTGGTAGAGCACCAGCCTTGAGCAAAAAAAGTTCAAGGACAGTGCCTAGGTCCTGAACTCAAGACCTAGGACTGACACCAATATATGCACGTGTGCACACACATACACACAACTCTATGGATCACAGCTAATTTCCAGGGTACCTCTACACACATCTGGCTGCAAAATTAAGATTATGAACCCTTTTCCAAAAGGCAAAAAAACATTGCTAGGTATATATGATGTTCTCCTTGGTTCTATGATGTCGTATAACAATTGGTTGAGAACTCAAACCCCAGTATCAAACTCACCCAGCTCCAAATCTCATGGGCTGAAAAAGACCACAATACGTATATAAATAGCAGGTGACACAGATCCATCTCCAATAGCTCCACATACCCATTTATTGACTCCTCATCACAACTCTATACTGCATATACCATTGGTATCCTTATTCTTTTTTTTTTCTCTTGGGTCCGGTCTTGGGGCCTGAACTCTGGGCCTGGGCGCTGTCCCTCAGCTCTTCAGCTCAAGGCTAGCGCTCTACCACTTGAGCCACAGCGCCACTTCCGGCTTTTTTTCTTTTTGCTTATGTGGTGCTGGGAATCGAACCCAGGGCCTCAGGCATGCAAGGCAAGCGCTCTACCACTGAGCCACCTTCTCAGCCCCATCCTTATTCTTTAAGGACGTTAAAACATACAGCTGTTACCCAGGTCACACTGCAAGTGTCAATGCCAAGCATCACTTCCAGAGTCCCCTGTCCCGAAGCTGGTGTCAGACTTCTTGCTGAATGGCAGAGGCCTCTGTGCCATGGGGGAGGGGTGGCCCTGGCACCACGGGGCTCCCGGTGCACGTGAATAAAGCAAGGCAGAGGGCGGCATCGTCATGCATGTCTACTCAGGTGTGGTAATGAGGACATAAGGGACATAGCCCCATCTGCCGCTCTGTGCCTCCCTGCAGCTGGCCACCTCTCTTGGTCACACCACGAATGTGTGGTGGCCTCCCGCCTGGCTGATCCTGGGGAGGTGGGTTCTTCCGCCCCTCTGGGCTCAGGCTGCATGGGAGCAGCATTTGAGGCTACTGCAGCATGCTGCCGCTCATATTAAGGACGTGAATTTCACCTGGAACCTCATGCCGACTCTTGTATCAGACACAAATCAATTCGTTTGTCACATTCGCACTCCGCATCTCGTCATCCTGAGCCCCTGCCCTGCTCCCCGGGATTCCTCCTCTACCCCTACGCCGGTTCTCAAGCTGGCCAGGAGCCAGCCTTGCCCTGACAATGCCGAGAGCTGCGTGGGCCGTCCCGTCTCGGACCTTCTGCTGAGGGCCTGGAAGGAACCCTAAGTCTGCATCTGACAAGCTACTGGCAACAGTAGACGCGGCGCTTGCCAAGCTGCTTCAGACATCTCCTTGGCGAGAAGGACACCAGGTGTTATTAATATGTTACTTACAACAAACCCCATTTCCAGCCTATTGTTCGGGTGGTAGAGCACCACCGGCATTGTGCTTTGCACATTCCTGGTTTTTGTTTCTTCCAACTAGGAAAACCTAGAATAATGTGTTCAAGGATTTCTCTTTTATTTTGGTTTGTTTTCTATCTGGGAAAACTTAAATGGTGTGTGAAGTTCTCAAATATAAATAAATATGTATTTATTGTGAGACACACTTGTTGCAAAGGAGATATATTTAGCAATCAGGATGTGGGCTCGATGACCATTATCATTGCTTGTGATGAGAGTCAGTTTGTAAAGCTGCAGAATGTAACAAATGTCACCTCCAGGGCTTAGCCCGTGGAGTTCCCAGCAACAAGGTCACTGCCAAGGCAAAATGCCTACCTTCTCAGCTCCCCAAGGGAGGCTAAACTTTTTCACGCCTAAGAATTTCAGACTGAAGGAATCCCTTGGAAGGCTCCAGATGCCTTCTAGAACAGATGTCTAAGGTAAGAGTTCTAGAAATCCCCAGTGTTTGCAGCAAGACTTGAGGCTGTCCAGCTTCCAAAAGTGGAGGGAGCTACATGGTTCAAACACAGAGCGCACTGGGGAGTCTGAGAGCACAGACGCGGCGCTCGCCCAGCCAGGCTCAGTCCAACGCCCCAGGGAAGTATTGCTTCCCAGGAAGAAGACCTGGTAAGCAGTCCCCGCCTCAGTGCTGCACCCTCACAGCTTGGCCTCTACCAGGCTTTACCTCTGCCCTGAAGACCACAGCAAAACCCCACCCAACCAAGCAAAACCAGTCCTCGGCTGGTTCACATCTCTGCAGCCTTAGAATCGCAGGGCTCCCCGAGAGCCATGGGTGAGGGCTGAGAAACCAGTTCTTTCCAAAGCAACACCACCATCCTCACATCCCGGGCCCTCACGCTACCCAAGGCCCAGGAATCTGTGAGTTGAGCTCGTTGGCACTGAGCTGTACTACAACCACAGTTACCGGCTCACCTGTGAGCTAGGGCTCTGAACAGGCGGCCCCTAGGAACTTCGCCAAGTTTACCTGACCCGGAAAAATAATGTCCATACAGAAAATGGCAGCACAAGTGAGTACGAACTAGTAACACTATCCGGCTTTGATTCTAGACTCATCCACAGTAGATCTGGCTAAGTCACTTAGCAAATCCGGCTGGTTTATTTAACCTCTTCATATCTAATGATGTTGGATTCATTTTGATTGTTTATAATCTGGCTGAGTCCAAAGGAGGAAAATCCCACAAGTGTGTGCACACGTGCGTGCGTGCACACGCACATACACGTGCACACACACACTACTTTCATTCTTTTGCTGTCTTCATTCTCAACAGGGGTCGCTGTCAAGGCACAGAGCTGACCTGAGCTGGGGCTTCCACACACCTTTCTCTTCGAGCATAAGTAACAAGGGCTGTTCTATAGCATTGAAATGAAAGAGATTTGATATGGATAAAAACAGGAACAAAGATGCAATCCGAATGTTTCTTCAGTGGTCATACTAGTTCAGCAACCTACTGGCTGCCTCGTGAATGCAATGGAATCTGCTTTAACACACACACACACACATACACGCCCACACACGCATGCACACACGTGCGCGTGCACACACACACATACTCACACACAGGCGCACACAAACAACTCTTGTTAAGATTCTCTTCCCTTCTGATCCCCACACACAAAATATTGCAACTCCGTGAACCCACAAAATAAACACAGGGAAGAATGAGGGAAGACTAGTCTTGCCCCTTCCCCTCCCCTCCTTTTCCCTCCCCTCCTCTCTCTTCCCTCCCTTTCCTTCCCCCCTTCCCTCCCCTCCCTTCCTCCCCTTCCCCAGGGCAACTCAGATTCTGAACTGTGAAAACGTCAGCAGGTGGCAAGTGCCCTTTCCCCCAGCCCCCTGACAAGGGCGGCTAGTCAGTTATTCAAAGTCCCAGCTGAAAGAAAGTGAAATATTAATGGCTCTATTATTGAGAGGAAGAAAACTTGACCACCCAGACAAACTCATCCTGGCCCTGCCTCGAGTGTAGGCTCGAAGATATTGTCCCTGTGCCTACACTCAGCCCCTGTCAGGGCCGCAATGGCCAAGCTCTCCCTCCCACCTCGGACCTTTTCTAGTGGTTGCCGTGGATAAGCAGAGTCTGCTAAGATTCACTCACTCCCTTCTCAGCATGCTCTTCCTTAACCCAGTTGCCTCCCAAGTGTAGATTTTCTTGTAGAGAAAGTGAAAATATTCCACTAACTTCTAATATTCCACTAACTTCTAATTAAGCACAGAAAGCCAAGAGAGATAACCTGCACAGCAAGGGCTGACTCTTCCAGCGCTCATTGCCACCCAGGTCTCTAATTCGGTACCTAGTTCCCCTGATGTCACCAAGTAGCAACCAAAATAACCTGGTGTCCTATTACATTCACGGAACACAGACTTGAAAGCAAGGCAAGAATCATCATTCAAGGTAAATGGGAATATACAACAATTCTAACCACGTCTCTCCTTCTAAAGACAGAAAGCAAAATTAGACAGAAGGAGATGGAACATAAGTGCACTCATCATCACATAATACCCTTCTTTTGGGGCCTGGTAGGATGAGCATACAAAAAATCAGGAAGACTAGAGAGATCTGAGCAATATTGTCTGCTTTGTGTTTTCTATTCTCTAATAGTGCCTGGGATGAAACCAATGCCTGCTACCTACTCGAGGCACAGCGACTGCCCTCAACAGCCACGGCTGACTTTCTTTACTCTTGTCTTAAAAAACAGCAACTTCTGTGTTCCTCAATTAAAACAGCATTGCTTATTATATGTAATTAGATTTTAGTTAAAAATACAATCTGACCATCAGTACTTTTGAGTATCTAGTTGATTTCCACTTAATTAAATCATTATTAGATTTGGGGCTTGTGGTTATCATTTTAGAATTTTTTTTGTTAGCACACCTGTTTTGTTTTCTTGTTTGAATTCTTTCAATTACAATATTTTTCTTTCTATTTTCCCTTCTGTGTATTTTTTTTACTAGTGCTGTAGATGTGATACCATATGTTCCTGAACTTATTACAGTCTAGTGACAACTTTCTTTTTTTTTCTTTTTGCTTATGTGGTGCTGAGGAATCGAACCCAGGGCCTCATGCATGCAAAGCAAGCACTCTGCCACTGAGCCACCTTCCCAGCCCCTCTAGTGACAACTTTTAATATCTCCAGATGTTACTGTGACTTTGTAATACTTTATCCTCACTTAATTCTTCAACTTTTTGTATGATTTTGGTCATACAGGCAATACTACATAGATCTGAGGCCTCCACAAGACCTCAATTTGTTGTTTTATGGGACCAAAATTCAATCATATCTGCCCCTATCATTTTCAATGCTTTATTCAAAAGTTTTCAAAAATAAAGTTAGAATAATTGTTGGACACATGTATATATTCATCTAGATTTTGCAATGGAAGTTTTTCATATTTTATCATGCATTTACATATCCTCTACTCTACCATTAATGTATTTCATGTTTTGACTGCATCTTAACTTAGCCAGACTTTTACTGTTTCTACCCATTGCCACTCCTTCCTGTATTGCTGGGCCCCTTTTTCCCGCCTGTAGAGAATTTTTTAGTATTTCTTTTAGAATTCATCTACTTTTCAGTTTTTGTTTCCTTTAAAATGTCTTCATTTTACTTCAGCTCTTTAAAAACCATCTCCAAATAGTTGTACACGGGGGTTTCAATGTAACGCGTCCATGCACCCATACAGAGCAGCTTGATCAGTGTCACCCCTGCCATCCGCCTTTGAAGAGTATTTTTGCTGGATTTGTAAACTTCAGGATGGCTATTCCATTCTTTTAATACAGCCCCACGGCCTTCCATTGTCTCCAGCATCCATGGTTTGTGTTGAGAAGCACCTTGTGGAAAACAACCATTCCTTTTTCTCCTTGCTCTGCTGATTTTTCTCTTTGGTTTCTGATTTCAGCAGTTTCACTCCTGTGGGCAGCTAAGGCCTTCTCTCTACACATCCTGCGGGCAGCTAAGGCCTTCTCTCTACACATCCTGCGGGCAGCTAAGGCCTTCTCTCTACACATC